>NC_092577.1:18536897-18848942 GCF_037975245.1 Apostichopus japonicus
ATATTTATATTACATATATTTATATTACATATATTTATATTATATATATTATATTATATATATTATATTACATATATTACATTATATATATTATATATATTATATATATTATATTATATATATTATATTATATATATATATACATATTATACATATTATACAATATTTTAAAAGTGGATGGAAAAATAATAACAGACACGCGTGATATTGTGGAAGCCTTCAATAAATATTTTATTGAAGTGTGTCAAACTTACCTAGTTAACAACCAGCACAACAACTGTGATACTTTCCCTGAGGTTAGGAAGTACGTAAACGCCAAATTACCACAAGGGGAGACATTTAATATCCCAAGAGTAACTGAACAGTATGTTTTGAAGTATCTGCAGTCGCTTGACCCTAACAAAGCGACCGGTCTCGATGAAATAAGTGCGCATGTATTAAAGATAAGTGCAATTGAAATTACTCCCAGTATTACACGAATAATAAATCAAAGCATTGATACTGATGTATTTCCATGTAACTGGAAGGAAGCTAAGGTTATCCCGAGTTTTAAAACGGAATCCCGCAATGATTTATCGAACTACAGACCGATTGCAATTTTACCAATTCTCTCAAAAATAATTGAAAAACATGTCCACCTAGCCCTCAGTAAGCATTTTAATAAGTTTGACCTTTTACGTAATACACAGTCGGGTTTCAGGGAAAAGCATTCATGCGAAACGGCGCTATTGAAGGTTGTGGATCAGTGGATGGAATCTATTGATAAGGGGTATATTTTGGGAACTGTTTTCTTAGAGCTCAGTAAGGCATTCGATTTGGTAAACCACGAGATTATGGTAACGAAACTACGTATTTATGGTGTATCGAGTAAAGCGATTAATTGGTTCAAATCCTATTTAGTTAATAGAAGTCAATGCACATACTTAAATGGTGTTTTATCGAGTTCAAGACGAATTGCATGTGGTGTACCCCAGGGAAGCATTCTTGGTCCACTTCTGTTCTTAATTTATATTAATGATATCGATCTCACTTTGGAATATTGTTCAGCGGATATGTATGCTGACGACACAACATTTTATGCCAGTGATACATCTACCATTAACTTGAATAACAAATTGCAAAGAGACATGGAAAAGGTTAGTGTCTGGTGTGACTGAAATAAAATGGCAATCAACACCACTAAAACGAAGGTATTATTGATGGGATCTGGTCAGACTGGCTTCATTACCTGACAATGCAAATACTCTTTCTGTGACACTCGGGGGCAAAATTCTCAAGACTGTCAAATATGAAGAACTATTAGGTGTAAAAATTGATAACAATTTATCCTGGCATATTCAGGTTGACAACGTTTGTAAAACAGTCTCAAATCGCCTTGCCTTACTGAGACGCATACAACCATATATTGATTTAAATACGAAAATTATCTTCTATAATGGGTATGTACGACCCATTCTAGATTATTGTAGTATAGTCTTGGGTACGTGTGGAGCAAATGATTTACAAAAGTTGTTACATATGCAAAAAGCAGCGGCGCGTATTATTACGAACTAGGGAAGATATGAAAGCTCGACAGAATTATTTAAAATGCTAAAGTGGCACCCTGTCGATACGCAAATACGTATACGACGATTGATCATGATGTACAAGACCATGAATGGCCTCTCCCCAAATTATCTAACCCAGTTATTCAACTTTACACACGAAATTCATAAATCACAATTTGAGATCCACGACCCAAAGTAACTTATACCTGAAAGATGGTAAAACGGAATATCACAAGCGTAGATTTTCCTTCATAGCTGCCAAAGAATAGAATAGTTTGCCAGCTGAATGCAAGCATGCCAAATCTTTACCTATTTTTAAACGTTTAGTCAATGAATTTTTCAAGTCTTAATCATCTCATTACGCTTTTATGTTCTATACCCATTTTTAGAGTTTTGTGATTTACTGTTGTATATTTGTATGTTTAATAGTCTTACTCTTTGTTTATTGTTTTATAATATTATTCTTTTTATATTGATTGTATTTTAGGGCCTCGGGGAAGATTAGCTTTGGCTAACCGAGTCACCCTTTTAAAGGTTAATAAATAATAAGGTATTTGAAAAAGGGGATTTCCTTCTCGAATACCAAGGAGAAAAACTCACAGTGGAGGAAGGGGAGAGAAGGGAGGAAGCATACGGTTAGTTCTGCAGGGAACTTCCTGTTCTTCTTTGGGAAGCAAAAATGGTAGGTGAATATTTGTTAAACATTGCCATGTAGGTCCTTTATGACTTTAATAATTTTTTTTTTCATGATTGGAGTTCCACATGAACTATGTTGGTTTGTGAATTACTTGTACAGAATGTCCTGTTATGTATAGTAATATAAAAACATGCTCTTCAAGTTTCACCAAGTTGGGGTCAATAATTTACACTAAGCTTTTATTCACTAATAATGTCACCCCCTTGTACAGTCCTGGTTAAATTGACCAGGATTTCTGGTCAACCCTTAACCAGGAATAATGCTGGTTGTATTTCTGGATTCTAGTTTTAATAATGTGGAATGTTGCCAGGATCCTAGTTAATTCATACATGCACAGATATCAAAGGTTGTCAAAGTTATGTTCCATCAAGATCCTTGTTGAATCAGATAATTGAACCATGATCTTTGGCTTCTATTTAGCAAAATTTCTATAAACTAGAATGCTGGTTACATTACTTATTATAACTAGTGTTGCACAGGTTATCTGGGTACCCGCCAGACAGGATACTACCCAGTTCCTAATTTATTCCCCACAACCTATGCATAGTGTGATTTAAAAAAAATGGTTAGGCAGATTTCCCATTGACCTTAGTGTGGTGTTAGACAACCATGAGGTCGAAGATAACAGCAATAACGAAGGTACCCGCACGACACGATTCTACCCGCTTCATAATTCATTCCCCAAAACCTATGCAAAGTGTTCATTTTTTTTTTTTTTTGGCAAACCGATGGTTAGGCAGATATTGCATAGACTTAGTGTGGTGTTAGGCTACTATGTGGTAGAAGATAACAGCAATAATGAAAGTATTCCATGGATATCTTATAACTGCGACACAATTTCAGCTAATAAACAGATGGATAGGCTAGATTACCCAATTGACTTAGTTTGGTGTTAGGCAACCATGTGGTATAATGTAATAGCAATAATGAAAGTATTCCATGGATGTCTTATAACTGTCACAACTTCAGCAAATAAACAGATGGTTAGGCTTATCTAGATTTCTCATTGACTTAGTGTGGTGTTAGGCTACCATGTGGAAGAAATGATTATTTATTCATTCGTTTATTTATAGAAGGATAGGCTGACAAGGAATTTTACGAGATGTTTATGGATTATAGACAGGATAATTGCTGTTATCTTCGAACACATGGTAGCCTAACAACACACTAAGTCAATGGGAAATCAGCCTAACCATCGGTTTGCAATTTTTGTTTTCAAACAATCACACTTTGCCTAGGCCTATGATTCGGGTAATAAATTAGGAACCGGGTAGTATCGCGTCGAACAGGCCCCTTCGTTATTGCTGATTATCTTCTACCACATTGTAACCTAACACCACACTAAGTCAATGGGAAATCTGCCTAACCGTCGGTTTGCCAATTTTTTATTTATTTTTTTTTAAATCACACTTTGCTTAGGATTCGGGTAATAAATTAGGAACCGGGTAGTATCACGTCAGGCGGGTACCCGGATAACCCGTGCAAACACTAGATTATAGACAGATTAACTAAAAATAATAGTCGCAAGTGGCTTTTTACTAATCACGGCTAATGAGAACCCTGGGCCTGCATAAAAGATAGTAGTAGTAACAACTGTTTAAGAGCTAAATTGGATATTAATATGGTCTGATCCAATAGACATGGAGAGAAAGCATAAGCAGCGGCGGCAGTGCGATGTTAATAGTTTTACACCTTATCTTACACCTACGTATTTGAACATGAAAAAATTGTCAGTATAGAATAAAATTCATTTATTAGGATTTTTGGACCCATGTAGATAAGGTCAGCATTTGCAACATTGTTGTGAAAGCAGTATGTTTTAGACCTGGGTGCAAAATCTTCAAATCTCTTGTGTAGGATGGATGCAAATTTGAGGGGGTGGGGAAGGGGGTGGGAAAATCCCCAAGTAAACACACTTACAACTAGGCCCATGCAAAATCCTAAAAAACAATATTTTCAATAAACATCTTTGTTTCTTCTCAAATAAACAACTATTAAAGAATTAAAAATTTCTTCCAATCCTACAGATGATTGTTATTGTTTGAAACAAATAAATCAAACAATCAACTGCAAGTTGGCATGCTTGGGTACAGAGCTAACCATATTGTTCAAATGGGACTACTTTTAAGTTACATTCCCTTTGTGTAGGTATAGTGAACTTTGTGCTATAGGATATGATATGTGTGCGCTCAAATATAACGTTATACTTGTGTTACACACGTTTAGACAAGTGGTCATGGTACAAGTTTAAAATTGAATTATTACTAAGAATATTGCATAATATTGATATTTTTTGTTTTAATCACACAATGTTATGAGTTGAGACAACAGCTTACACCTCTGATACTGAAACAGATTTTCATCTCAAAGCTGGACAGTAATGTTAAATATAGTGCACTGTTGACTATAGTGTCCTAATCTTTATTTCTTTTCTTGGTAACAGGATTAGACCTAGTCATTGATTTAGCAAGGTTGAATAAATCACTTGGCAGCATTGCAATTTTTGGCTGCAAAAACATGATTTTCGGTTCCTTGCTTTAGCAATTTAGGAACCTATGTAGTCAGGTTTGCGTGTGTGTCTGTGTGAGCATCTGTGACACTTGCTTGGGTACGCTCTATCTCAATAAGGGAAAGTTGGATTGAGACCAAACTTAGACTATAGATCCACCATATGGAGAAAGTGTGCCCTATTGTTTTTTGTGCCCACAAAGGTCAGTTATGGTCCAAAAAATGAAAATATAACTGCAATAACTCCCATTGCCAATGTGTGACTAGGTTGATATTTTGGGACAAGTTGTGACCTGGTTTCGGGAACATTTTTAAACTTAACGGTTATGTGATCTGAGGTCACCAAAGGTCAATCAATGTTAAAAAACAAGTATATTTGCGATAACTTGAGAAAGAATTGTCTGTTAGGGTTGTGAGTTGTTTCAATGTAATCCAATTGTCGACCCGCATCTGGGTGATCCTTGACCTCAATTTGACCTCTGGTGACCTGTAGGTGTTCTGGGGATTTTACAGTTTCGATGCTATTTTCAGATGTCAAAGGTACCTTCTGATTATAAATGTCAATAGGTTGACCCTGTGTGACCTTCATGTGCGAAGTTATATAGGGTGAAAGTTTTTCGGTCAGAGTAAAGATGGCTGTACAGACATTTTGTGTTTTTTTTGGGGGGGAATCAGGAAATCAAACTACATCTGAAACCAAGGTCAAAAGGTGAAAGGTCACATTAGAAAAAATGTGCTTATTTGGGGAGGAAACGGGCGAAAAAGAAAATGTTTGGTTTTGATGCTAGATTTGGATATCAAAGGTACCTTCCGATCAAAAATGTCATGGGGTTCACACCCAGGTGAGCTTTGTGTGTGAAGTTATATTCATGACTGAGGTGAAAGTTCATTTTCAGACATTTATTGCAATAACTCCCAGTGCCAAAGTGTGACACGGTTGATATTTTGGGACAAGTTGCGAATGGTATAGTGAAATATTTTCAAACCTTACGGTCATGTGATCCGAGGTCAACAAAGGTCAATTAATGATAAAAAACTAGTATTTTTGCGATAACTTCAGAACGAATTGTCTGTTAGGGTTGGGAGTTTCTTCAATACAATCCAATTGTCGACCCTCATCTGGGTAACCCATCAATTTGACCTCTGGTGACCTTTCAATGTTTTTGGGATTTTGAAACTTTCAATGCTATTTTCAGATGTTAAAGGTACCTTCTGATCATAAATGTCAATAGGTTGACCCCCGTGTGACGTTCGTTATACAAGGTGAAAGTTACTCTTCAGACATTTTATGCAATAACTCCCAGTGCCAAGGTGTGACACGGTTGATATTTTGGGACAAGTTGCAAATGGTAAAGGGGTATATTTTCAAACTTAACGGTCATTTGGTTCGAGGTCACCAAAGGTCAATTAATGTTTAAAAGTAGTATTTTGGGGGGAGAAAATGGGCAAAGAAAAAAATGTTTGAATTTTTATAGTTTTCATGGTATATTCACGTCTCACCAATCAAAAATGTCAATGGGTTGACACCAGGTGACCTTTGTGTGTGAAGTTATATGAGGTCAAAGTTAATTTTCAAATATTTAGTGCAATACTGTAACTCCCATTGCCAAGGTGTGACACGGTTGATATTTTGGGACAAGTTGCAAATGGTAAAGGGGAATATTTAAAACTTAATGGTCATGTGATCCGAGGTCACCAAAGGTCAATTAACTTATAAATATATAGTATTTCTGGGGGAGAAAATGGGCAAATAAAAAACGTTTGAATTTTTACAGTTTTGATGCTCTAGTTAGGTCTCACCGATCAAAAATGTCAATAAGTTGACCCCCCGGGTGACCTTTGTGTGTGAAGTTATGTATGTATACAAGTTCAAAGTTAATTTTGAAACATATAATGCAATTAACTCCCAATGCAAAGTTAGTGGATGGGGTGGTAGAACATTTTCAAACTTAACGGTCATGTGATTTGAGTTCACCAATGTTATCATATCTGTTGACCCGCTTGTAGGTGACCTTATATTTCTTACATTTTCGACGCCATATTCAGATCTCAAAAGTGCCTTCCGATCAAAAATACTTTATGGGTACAAGTAGGACCACAACAACTTGGGCTACTTGAGCCCAATCTTCCTTGATAATATTATGTGTATTTCCCTATGCAAGGAACCACAGTGCACTTGGGCTCTTGTTAATAAAACAAAATGTGCAGAAGAATCTCAAAGGTCAGGCTGAGACTAGATTACCTGCTTTATTTTAATACTGCATTTTTCATAGACTTAACTTGTGCTGGTCTCCAACTAGTGCTCTGTTCTATATTCTCCAAATTTAAACCCATATGTTGTACTAAAACATAACATATTATTGAAGCTACAACCACATGTGTCACACAATCTATTAATAGATCCTTAAGTGATGCAGAAAACTCCAAGGAAGATAATTTTCTTTCGATGACCATACCTTATTCTCTTTAACTGTTGATAGCCTGTTTGATTTTAGCCAAATGAATTATTGTTGTATGTGTGTGTATAAATACTGTAGCACCTGAATGTAAACATGATTAATCAAAAGTACAGCCCTGAACTTCAATCTTTGTTTTGTACATCCCATTGGTGAGTAAAAGACCCTGAAGAAATTGATGCAAAGGGTCAAAGGTTATGTCAGGGCGTCAGCATATGTTTAAGTTTTAAACCTTGTAACAAGAAAATTGAAATGAAGTACAGAACAGCTAGGAAGGCATGTCCTTGGGATGCTATCCTTTTAGTGACTGGGTATGGATGTACACTTCGGAGAGCATGTAATCATGCCATTATTACTTAAATTTTAAATGGTCAAGTCATGTACCTTACATTGTACTATAATCATGATAAATACTGTACCACCTGCCAAATTTTACATTGTCGCTGAGTAACGATCTGAACATTACCTACCTGGCTTCACACACGTTTTTATCGTATGAATATATTTTTTTCATGATATATATCTACCTGTACAATAAAATATATACCGTAAGCTTAAATTGGTTAACAAAATTGGGCATGTGGGACAAATTTGAAAATTTTGTAGGAAGGTTGACCTTCTGGTGGAATTGCCCAACTGAAGAAACCTATCAAATTTGATGTAGGTCAATAGAAGTCAAATCTGAAAACCTTGTAAGTGCACTTTAACTCAATAGGTACATCTTGGGTGAATATCATGGTTGGTATATTGATCCCCTTGGTGAGTATGGACTTCAAAATCAGCACTTGGCTTTAATTGTTCTAACCTTTCTAATTTTGAAACTGAAATAGTCCAATCTAGGGTATATAAAAGGCGGCTCTACATCTTTAAAAAGAAGTTTCATTTAAGTTTTATTATTTTTTTCCTTTGTACCTAGTGAAGGATCCCTCCCCCTGTTCCTCCGCATTATTAATACTTATCAAACACATACACATTAAAATAAATAAATGTATGTTGTGATATTAAGCACTAAATTTAATAAGTTGTTGTTTTCTTTACAACAAATTCAGTTGATTATCAACAAATAGCCCACCTTTCTGAATCATCATTAATACTTTTAGGATACAATGAAGAAAATTTAAGGAAATAACTTGAAATGAATCGAAACATTTTCACAGGTCACAATCACTTCAAAAGATTCATGTAGGCAAATTTTGAAGATGTTCTATATTAAGGAACTGAAGGGATAATCATAATATTATGAATGTTAGTGCTAGATTCTATTTTATATGGAGATAAAATTTGTTGTATCCACAGATAGAGTACCTATTAATCATAATTTATACTGTTAGACTGCCATGAAGAAAAAATAAATAAGGATAACAAATAGAGGATAATATTGATAACATGTAACATATGTTACAAAATTCTGAAGCAAGCACGCACAATAGTGACATTGGACTATGATTTTACAGATCCCAATTAATTATCCAGAGAACTTAAAAAACTTAACACTACCTTTCAACCAGAATGAAAACATTTCATGGTTCCTTGCTGCTGTTCATTAGTTCCATTCATAGGGAAATTTCTAACAAAGCCCTAATACAACAACAGTAATTTATGCTCACAAACTTTTGTTGCCAAAGTAATGTTAAGCCCTGATATCAATTGCAACACACATCAGTGTGTGAAGACTATCTACCATTATCATCATACCAAGTTTGACGAAATTCCCATTAGTAATAGTAGCCAAGTAATTGCAATTTGGAGTATTTCACGTTTGACCCCATGACCTCATTAATATTCATGATATGAGCACCAAAATCAACAGGGTTAATCTACTTACTATTGGCCACCCACTCACCAAGTATGGTAATGATTGGTCATTCTCTTGTTGAGTTATTGTGCATACAAACTTTTCATAACGAAATAATGCTAGGCCCCCCCCCCTTATAAACATGCATGATATCAATTGCAACACACATCAGTGTGTGGAGACTATCTACCAATATCATCATACCAAGTTTGACGAAACTCCAATAAATAGTAGCCAAGTTATTGCAACTTGGGAGTTTTTCACGTTTGACCCGTGACCTCATTAATATTTTTTAACTTTGACCTCGTATAACTTCGCACACGAAGGTCACACGGGGGTCAACCTATTGACATTTATGATCAGAAGGTACCTTTGACATTTTTGGTGACCTCGGATCACATGACCGTTAAATTTGAAAATATTCCCCTATACCATTTGCAACTTGTCCCAAAATATCAACCGTGTCACACCTTGGAACTGAGAGTTATTGCATTAAATGTCTGAAAATTAACTTTGACCTCGTATAACTCCGCACACGAAGGTCACACGGGGGTCAACCCATTGACATTTTTGATCAGAAGGTACCTTTGACATCTGAAAATAGCATCGAAACTGTAAAAATCCCCAAAACATGAAAAGGTCACCAGAAGTCAAATTGAGGTCAAGGGTCACCCAGATGCGGGTCGACAATTGGATTACATTGAAGCAACTCCCAACCCTAACGGACAATTCGTTCTCAAGTTATCGCAAAAATACTAGTTTTTTATCATTAATTGACCTTTGGTGACCTCGGATCACATGACCGTTAAGTTTGAGAATATTCCCCTATACCATTTGCAACTTGTCCCAAAATATCAACCGTGTCACACCTTGGAACTGATAGTTATTGCATTAAATGTCTGAAAATTAACTTTGACCTCGTATAACTCCGCACACGAAGATCACACGGGGGTCAACCCATTGACATTTTTGATCAGAAGGTACCTTTGACATCTGAAAATAGCATCGAAACTGTAAAAATCCCCAAAACATGAAAAGGTCACCAGAGGTCAAATTGAGGTCAAGGGTCACCCAGATGCGGGTCGACAATTGGATTACATTGAAGCAACTCCCAACCCTAACGGACCAATTCGTTCTCAAGTTATCGCAAAAATACTAGTTTTTTATCATTAATTGACCTTTGGTGACCTCGGATCACATGACCGTTAAATTTGAAAATATTCCCCTATACCATTTGCAACTTGTCCCTAAATATCAACCGTGTCACACCTTGGAACTGGGAATTATTGCACTAAATGTCTGAAAATTTACTTTGACCTCATATAACTTCACACACAAAGGTCACCTGGGGTAAACCTATTGACATTTTTGATTGTTGAGACGTGAATATAGCATCAAAACTGTAAGAATTCAAACATTTTTTTCTTTGCCCATTTTCTCACCGAAAATACTAGTTTTTTAACATTAATTGACCTTTGATGACCTCGGATCACATGACCGTTAAGTTTGAAAATATTCCTCTATACCATTTGCAACTTGTCCCAAAATATCAACCTTGTTACACCTTGGCCCTGGGAGTTATTGCATTAAATGTCTGAAAATTAACTTTGACCTTGTATAACTTTACACACAAAGGTCACCCGGGTGTCAACCCATTGACATTTTTGATCGGAAGGTACCTTTGATATCCAAATCTAGCATCAAAACCAAACATTTTCTTTTTCGCCCGTTTTCTCCCAAACTAAGCACATTTTTTCTAATGTGACCTTTGACCTTTTGACCTTGGTTTCAAATGTAGTTTGCTCTGCTGATTCCAAAAATCAACACGATAAGTCTGTACAGCCATCCTAACTCTGACCGAAAACTTTGACCCCATATAAGTTCGCACACAAAGGTCACACGGGGGTCAACCTATCGATATTTATGATCGGAAGGTACCTTTGACATCTGAAAATAGCATCGAAACTGTAAAAATCCCCAAAACATGAAAAGGTCACCAGAGGTCAAATTGAGGTCAAGGGTCACCCAGATGTGGGTCGACAATTGGATTACACTGAAGCAACTCCCAACCCTAACGGACAATTCGTTCTCAAGTTATCGCAAAAATACTAGTTTTTTAACATTAATTGACCTTTGGTGACCTCAGATCACATGACCGTTAAGTTTCAAAATATTGCCCTAACCAGTTCACAAGTTGTCCCAAAATATCAACCTTGTCGCACATTGGCACTGGGAGTTATTGCAGTTTTAGTATTTTGGGTTTTTGGACCATAACTGACCTTTGGTGACCTTTGTGGGCACCAAAAACAATAGGGTTCATCTACTCACTATGGGCCACCCACCCACCAAGTTTGATCATGATCAGTCAATCCCTTGTTGAGTTATCGTGCATACAAGCTTAAGCGTCACACACACACACACACACACACACACACACACGCCAACCTGAATACATAGGTTCCTTTGCTTTCAGCAAGGAACCAATTAAGTATATACTGTATAAAATGCTAAGATTTTGTTTAAAGGGGTTTCCATGGTTCATGTACAAATTGTCTTTCAGAGATTATCTTCTGGACATAAATTTGCTTTCATTGCAGTATTGATGCAACTTATTCCCAAAGCAAAGGAAGGATGGTTAATGATGAAATCAAGAGGAGAGCAAACTCTGTAATGAAAGCACTTAGTGTCAATGGAGACACCAGACTCTGTCTCTTTGCCCAACACAAGATACACATAAGGGATGAACTAAGGTACGATTATGGTACTACAGATTTACCCTGGAGGAACAAAACTTCGGAGGACAGCGTATTTAAAGATGTGTCTACTTGTGAGAAAATGCCTCATTTAATGGACCCTCACAACAGAAATAGAAAAACAAGAGAAGAATCAACTGAACTCTGGGATATTGGAGAAGCCGAAGAAGGTTCAACTAGTGCCATTGAAACTTCCACAATGGCTGGTAAACATGATGATTTGAACTGTTCAGTGTCAATGAAAAAGTCTGATTCATTAGCTCTTACTGGACATCTGGATAACAGCTTAAGTGTGGATGTGAACAAAAAATGTGTCCTGGGCCTTGAAGACACAGATCAGACCTGTGTTAAGAGCACCAGTGAAGTACTAAACTTACCAACAACAGAAAGAGGGAGCAAAGCAGACAGAAGCAATGTCATAACAGCTGCCACAATGAATGACATACAGGATGGTATGCAAGATAATTTCAGCTGTTTATCATCAAGGAAACAACCTGATTCATCAGGTCTTGAAATACAATTACAGGAAAGTTTGACAGTTGGACACAAAACTGAACAACATATTATTGATAAGAAAAGTGACAACACAAAGCATCCACAGATTAGCCAGCTTGATTCATTTCAAAATGACCAACACACAGAGTGACAGTTGGGACTCTGATAGCTCTAATTTCCATTATCCCACTTATCAAATGAGTGGAAGTGACTCCGGAGAGAGTGATTCTGATAATTCTCAGAGAAGCACAGAGATCCCTGTTTCCCAAGAAGGCAAGGATTCACTTCAGTGTGAGGCTACTGTCTCTTCCAAAATCAGCATATGACAGACCAAAAAGGCCATGTCCGTTTTGCGGGATATTCCAGACTAAGCTTTCCAGGCACATTAAATTGAAGCACAATGATCTCAAAGAGGTCACTGATGCTCTAAATGCCCCTAAACAAGATAGATTGGCATCATTTGTTAGTTTCAAGAAACAAGGCATTTTTGAAGAAAATAAGAAACAAGCACATGAAACAGAGCCAGTTTATCAACAGGAGCGTAAAACCACAAAGTATTCTACTAAAATTGTCATGTGCGGAAATTGCAATGGCTTTTACCAATCAAGATTCCTGAGCAGACACAAAAAGTTGTGCTTAGAATCATGTGAGCCATCGGTAAATGTACCATTGTCCCTTTTGTGAAGCTTTGATGAGAAATATGTCAGATGGTTTTTTAAAAGAAGTCTTATACAAACTTAGAAATGATGAAATTGGAAGTATTTGCAAGAGAGATCCTTTCATTATC
Source organism: Apostichopus japonicus (assembly GCF_037975245.1). Lineage (NCBI taxonomy): Eukaryota > Metazoa > Echinodermata > Holothuroidea > Aspidochirotida > Stichopodidae > Apostichopus > Apostichopus japonicus. The sequence continues at coordinate 18,549,936 of NC_092577.1, forward strand.
ATCATTGGTAAGAGACTTTGGATGAAAAGCAGACTCAAAATGGACAAACAGGGAGAGGTCAGAAAATCTGTCATGACGTCAATGCGTCGACTGGGGGCACTCTATCGAGTATCAGCAACAGGGTCCCCTTACAACTAAAGAAGGAACTGCCGCAGACATGTTCTCCCGCATAAATTTCAAGTACCTTGAGCAAGCCATTCAAGCGTACACTCTTAATGGAGAGGGCACCAGCATTGACGATCTTAAGCATGGTTTGAAGACAGGCCTCTACTATCTGATGAAGAGGAGTTGCAAAATTCTCAAAGGAACCTATCTTACGGAGGATGAAGATAAGAAGGCAGAAGCAATAGACAAATTTGTGGAAGTTTTTGAGTTAAACCATGATTCATTGTTTGGAGATGCTTCCTATGCCATGATCAAAATTAGGAATGAAAAACTCAGAAAACCTGAGACACTGCCTTTGGAAGAAGACGTCAGTAAGGTGAGGGATTACACTGTGTCACGGATGGGAACAATCATGGAAGACTCATATGTTGTATGGGACACTCACCTGTATGTAGAGTTGAGAGACTTACTTGTTTGCAGACTCACGCTATTTAATGCAAGAAGAGGGGGCGAACCTAGCCGTTTGCGACTTGCAGAATGGAAAGACGCTGAAAATAATGCTTGAATCACTACAGAGGAAATTGACAAACTTGACAACCCTCTGGATAAGTTGCTTGCAAAAGATTTGAAAGTAGCATATCAGACTGGCAAAGGTAACCGGCACCTTGTGCAGGTATTGATGCCACAAGATACCCTCATGCCGCTTAAGAAGTTGGCAGATGAAGACAAGATCCATGGCAGGTATTGCAAAACAAAACCCGTATCTCTTTGCCAGCACACAGAATTCTGACTATCACGTGTCTGGATGGCATGCTGTACATAGAGTATGTGACAAGTTAGAATTCACCAGAGGTAACCTTCTAACTGCTACCAAGAACAGACACAGACTATCTACCATGTATGCCTCAATGGAAGTTCCTGAAGCTGGAAGGCGTTTCTTCTACAGCCACATGGGTCATTCCAAAGAAATGAACCAAGATATTTACCAAGCTCCATTAGCACTAATGGAAGTCATCAAAGTTGGACGCTCTCTCAACGAGATAGATGGTGAGTAAAATTGTTATTATTCTTTCTATGCAATCCAAAAACACAATATCAATAATCAGTGATTATATCATGGTACTTGAAATTCATCGTTTCTTTTTACAGTACTGTTATACCCAAGATGAGTTATACCCAAATACTAAAGTGAGTCTCCCATATTGTCTTTTTGAATTATTAGGAGCCTCGGGTTCAGGTGCAGGTGGTCTGACCAGTGAAGCTGAAAAAACATCAAACAGTAGCAGCAGAAGACAATCCAAAGGGCGGCCTAACTCATGTGAGTAGTTTGTATGTGAGACTGAGTGCAGTATAAATAGATGTTTAAATCTCTGATTAATGACAAATATTGCATATTGCCTTTTCCAATCCAGTGACTCCCAAGATGGGGAAGTGATAATTATGATTTAATTCTTGTATACATTTGTACAATACCAATGACAGGAAACAGCTGTAGTTTGATACTACACTCCACATAAGGTTGTTGAACAGAGGATCAGAAACCACTAAGTCTCATCCAGCTTCTCCTTCTAACCCTACCCATCCCTGTCCTCTTGTATGTTTCTCCTCCAGCCCTTCTGCCAACAACTTCCTTTAAGGCTAATATAAGAGATAATTAGAGTTCTTTCAAATTCCTAATTACACACAGAAATTGTGATGATCAAAATAAATTTTAAGTTTCTATTCATTTCATATTCATTATATTCTCTAATGTAAGAGGAGACATAGATATGTTACTCTTTGAAAGCATTAAGTTTCTTTTCACTTTTCTTCCACCAACCTCCCATGCCCAACACACCATAATCACACACCATAATCATAATTCTAAACTAAATATAACTGTGTATGATGGTATATAAAATATGATGCAATGTGTCATTGCAGTTGCTACATAACAGGTATGGATAATGCATAATGTATACTACCTACCATTATGTCTGTTAAAAGACACAACTTTGATACTAAAAAAATTAGCATGACATTGTATTAATGTCCACTTGTCTAGCTACCACTGATAAATGAAGCTTATCATCATATTCCTTGTCTCTGTTAGTCATTTCAGATGCATCTGATGAGGACAGAAGCTGTAAATCAGGACCTGAGAGTAGTAAGAGATCCACACCTGGTAAGTGAATGAGGTCTAAGTAACTGCATATATATATATATATATATATATATAGGTAGGGCATGTAGTGGGCTATTTAGAAGACTTGAAGGCACATTTATAATGAAGCTGATAGTTCGGAATCGTTACAACTGGGTTTAGTGATAGCTACTCTACAAATTATGTATGGATGATTTACAAATCTAGTGATACTGTCCACTTAATGTTACTACCTGCAAGAGGACACATATATATTACTCTTTTGTAGGCATTTATTTTCATTTTCATTTCTTGCAATCCCCAACCCCACCCCCTACCACTCCCTCCCTCTCACCATTTGCCCTTCCCAGTGACAAACTAACAGGGAAAGGGATAATTTTAACTTAATGCTAGTTTTGTATGTTAGATGATATGATTCCTTACCAATTGGTTTAGTGATAGCTTATTCCTATATGATAAGTATATGGATGATATACATGTAGATTCATGTAATCTCACCCTCTATAAGAGGACACATGGATATATTATTCTTTGAAGACATTAAGTTTCATTGATGAGGACAGAAGCTGTAAATCAGGACCTAAGAGTAGTAAGAGATCCACACCTGGTAAGTGAATGAGGTGTCCATACATACTGTTCCTATACTGTTGGAATTTCAAGAACGACGCAGGTGGAATAGTGGCGAATGATACGATAGACTTGGGGTGTGTGGCGAGTACGCTATGTTTGAAACGTTCTAACTCGTTGAAAAGCTCATGCGATGTTACGCGATATGGTTTGAGGGCGCGCTTTCCCCTGGAGTCCCAGAGCCGTATATAGAGAGAGTTTGGCCAACTGGCGAATTGTGACGTCACACGCAAACCATGGGCATCAAAATAGGTCCAGATGTCGTTACCAGTTGCGCGAAACACGAAACACATCACACACAATAGTATATCAGCTTTCCACACTGTGCTCGTTGCGAACAAACAAAGCGACTCAGAATGTCATATTTTGACAGGTATGCTTGGAAAACTAGCTGAAAACCTGTCATTACACTTGTTTATTTTACGCCTCATACTAGTACTAGTCCTACTTTAGTCGTACAAACGAAAAACACACATCACAGTCCTGGCTAGGCTAGATTACAGACGCACAACTATAGCATGAGGCTTACATTAATAGATCCTTCAATTAAATAGAGTAGGCCTACACATAAAATGACAATTTATCCTTCACTGATCTTTTCAGGTTTGCCAAAAGTAGTTGTACCAGAGGTCATTGTCTTAAACTCCAGAAGTTACAAAGTAGGATTAATATTCGGCATAACTTTTTCTCTAAAGTCTAATACAAGGGTTGTGAATGGATGGACATATTCAATAGATTGAATGGGTCTGTCAAGAAAAAAAAACCCTGCAACAACTGAATACTGGTGTATGTTGTAGCTTATGTATTTTCCATTAACATATATACTATACGGTCATGTCCTTAATAAGGTTTCATGGGTCACACTGACATAGTGTGCCTACTTGTCAGTTCTGTCAACTGAGCACAGGGCTAATGACATCATTCAGTTTATTTTTATGCAGACAGCAAATGGCCATAATGATAATTATTAATAGTTACTTATTCTTCATACTGCCCTTACTGGCCTAACCTGAACAGTGATGTATCAAAATGCAAGAAGTCGTTAAGCTTTTCATTTAAGAATCGTTTCAGCCTGTCCTATTTCAAACATATGATTGGCAGGTTTCCACGTTACATAGCTTATCAAAATGGAGCTGTTCTGTAAAGCAAGAAAATCACACATATGAATGCATACAAACACACTCATAACAATTTCTGATTATCTATTCAGCTGCCCAAAGGTACTGGAATGCAAGCTCTGTTGGGTGAATTAAACAACCCTCATTATACTCTTTTATTATGGTCGGCTTAGCTGGAACCAGCAATGTTGATGATGTGGATTTGACAGTACCTAGACAAGAATTCAATAGCTGCTTTGTGTTGAACTGGGTTCAATTTGCTCAAGGCCATGACAGGATGACGACTCGACATCAGGATGAATTATCTGTTGCAGAGCTCTATATACCAGGCAGTTGTTAAAACATCCATTGGGTGACCCTCACAGTCTACCAGTCACTGCATCGCAGAAGCAAAATGAAGTGTGTGTGATACCTTCATCTTATGAGAGTGGAATGGTACAAGTGTGGCCTCTGTCAATTTGGCTTCAAGTCTTTGTTTTCTTGAAAGCTGAGATCTTTCAGTGGTTTCACACTGACCTCTGTACTTGACAATTCATGTGTATTTGCCAGCTCAGGAGGAAGCCAGATTTTAATTACATTAACCAATGCTGACTTTTTTTGGACATGTGGTACATCTGTAAGGAGGTGAAGGAAGCAGTTGGAGTTGCATGGATGTGGAATCTTGTTGATAGTCTGGAAGTCTTATCCACAGATTATCCCAAAGCTTCTCCACATTGCCACATTCAGAACTTATGATATTGATAAACTTGGAACTTGCAGGAATCTAACCAAGCACCCATCAGGGGAGTTTTTGTTTGTATAATTATTGAAAGCTGTGACCTTCTGATGTGACAGATTAATGTGAAATATAGGGCAGTAGGTTACCTTGTAAATGAACCTTGTCATTTGTTTCATTGAACCTTGTCAAAATTGAAAGTTGCATTCTACCAATTGAAAAATAATTCTTTCTCTATTAATGGGATATAAATACTTCTCCTTAAAGGGTGTGAAGACTCCCGCACAAAGAAACGTCTCATGCCCGTTATCTGACCTAGTTTCAAATGCGGTGTAACAGAAGTTTTAGACACCACCATTGATCCCAGAAAATACACACACAGCTTGCTACCATTCTGTAAATAGACATTAGTGTACAGTCGATACAAACATCACGGTCAATACCCACAACACAGTGCACATAACAGCGTGGACATCTCAGGTCTAGATAAAAGATAACAAGGTATCAGGTTTCATTACTGTCTGCATTTTGTAGCGACACAAAAAAAACTTCACTTGCAAGCAACGGAAAGTAAACTTTTTCAGAGCGCGGCATGCTGTTTAGGGCGAGTCTTCAATACCTTTAAATATACTGCATCGGTTGTTGTCACTTGATCATTTGCTTGTGTGTGAGCTAAACAGCTTAAATAATATGTAAAAAATAATACAAACTTTCAAATTGCCAGATATTTACTTGCTCAAAATTATTATCCAATCATGATTTGATTCTATCCTTGAGTCCATTATTCAGATGAGGCAGATTCCCTTCAACTCTCCATGATGAAGGTAAAACCTTATATCTTAACCAACTGCCATTGAGTGTCCATTTGAAAGTTTCAAACACAAGTGCATTGATTAAAACAAAGACTTTATTGCTGTGGTTGCAGGAACTGGATTTCAGTCTAATAGTCACTCACCAGGTTCGTCTTTATCACAGTCTGCTAACCTTGGCTTTTTATGTTAGGAGTTTTTCTTCTGAGCACATGTCACCTTTGATTTGTCAAAAAAGTCCTGAAATTCAGGGAGTTGTAATTTACTGTCTAAAGATAATTTTAAAAGATTTTTGTTAACTTTAATCGTCAATGTGGGTGTCAATTAGGGGAATAAGGAGTTACTGATGCAATGAGTTTCTGGCATAAGTGCATTTATATTGTGTTAAAACTTGAAAGGTGTATCATACTGCACCCTCCCCCCCCCCCCCTCTTAATTTGCACTCCGTTGGAATGCACAGACAGTTTTGCTTTTTAATGAAATACCAGTTAACACTAAATTTTCAAATCAATTCAAGTCTTGCTTTAAAACAGTCAAAAGAAACCGTGCATTGCCCAAGCTAGGCCTACGCAATATTTTGAACATTTCTTTATTAACATGTGGTAACAGGGCTCTTAAGATAATTCAGTGACCAAGACAAGAGTGTAGGGTAGTCTTTGCAATAAGCATAACTAAGGCTAGGCTACCAGTACCATAATGAGCCTTGGCCTAGTGGTCTTTGAAATGCAGCCTAGGCCCCTGCTACTTTGATAAGTGATAGTTGACTGCATCCAAATTAAACCAAGGCCTAGGCCTATACTTTTGAAGAAGAAAAAATTAGGCTGAATTCATGTTAGCCTAAAAAGGCTAGGCCAATGCTCATCCAAGATCATTTAACCATTTTGGCACTTGTTTATGGCATACTAAAAGGGTCTATATAATTAGGCCTGTATGTGTACACAACCCACAAGTTGCCAATGAGTATAGACCTAGCCTAACTGGTTTAGGCCTAGGCTACTTTGTTTTCCTTAGGCCTAGTTAAATTGGGCCCTATACTGTGCCATATTATGTAATGTGCTATAACAGTTGTAGTAATAGCAAGAATGGTCCAGGTCTAACTAAGCCCAGGCCTAACTAGGCATACAATAACTAGGAATTAGGATAGCTATATGTGCGACTGAAACTGCCATGCCTATGATTAGGAGAGCTGGCATAATGAAATCGAATTTGTGGATCGTAAAACAAGAGAGAATAGCCATGAAAGTAATAACAGAAACCAGTCTGAACGTAAAATTCTCGCATTGCTGGTACATTCTTTTATGGTCAGTCGCAAAATCAAACAACAATATCCATGTTCTGACCGATTGCAGCATCCCCAGCACCATTTCTTTCATAATTTCGTACTTTTTTCGTGTACACAAACGATAGTCATACACTGTGAGTATGCGTGTCGCCTGCTATAAAGTTTTCAACTGGACCTATTTTACCACCCTGTGTGGGCGGTTGTCCCTCTCGACCAATCCAAATCGGTTACATGGTTGGCCAAACTCTCTCTATATACGGCTCTGTGGAGTCCCGACTAGAAAATTCTGTGAGATTGTTGATGCCTGCAGCTACTTTAACTATTACCCAACTATCACTGATATAATGTCGGAGCCTGGATAGTGTCGGTGATAATAAATCTTGGACTGTAGCTCCCCGTTTAATAATATAGTCTATGTTTATGTCGTAACTCGCTGGTAATGAATAACGCTGGAATGAATATGAACGAGAATCCGCCACGAATAGAAAATGAATGTTCATGCCGGGTTTGACCGATATTCTAAGCGAGTATATAAGCTAGTAAATTATGAAATGTCATGTGACTACACAACTGCACTGGCTGAACTGTTCGTTTACACACAGTCAATATCCTGATAAACTCACAAGGAAGAATTAAACTATCACGTCGGGGTCACCAATTTAGAGGTCTTGTAAATAATAATAAGAAATACTACTAACCTCTAATAATAGTTCTGTCTAGTCTAACCCTCCTTGCGTCGGTCCAGGGAACTTGAACTGTCAGTTCCAGGATAGATCCGTATATATAAAAATCCTTATAAATGAATAAATGTATCACTGAATCCGCTAGTAATTGGTGGGTTGCATTGCTACATCCCACACATAAAATGTCCGGTGGATATACATATATATGAAGTTTTAGCCAGCTATCGCTGTAGTGTAGGCAGTGGTATATTTTGTAGTTATAAAGTAATATTACGGCTTAGAGAACAACCTTCGCTGACCGATTCCATGAACGAAGTGGCTGATAAAAATATGTCGCTGTACACTTGAACTTATGAGCCCAAAACTTTCTTTCGTTGGACACTGGTCCTCTTTGTTCAAGTTTACTATATGTGATGCCGTACGAGAGCATTCACGAAAGAAGAATCAAAAACAGACGGATAGTTCTGCTCCAATTTATTAGGGGTTTGTTAGCCTTTACTGGGTGTATGAGCCAGTAAAATATAGAAGAGGATAAATAGAGGACGGTGGTACAACCCACCGGACGGATGCGTAAAGCTCTGAAACTGTTAATAAAAATATGAAAAGAAATCATAAGTATAAATCCATAAATGAAACCTCAGTAATCAACGGTTAATAAGACAAAATACCTCCTTGCATAATATATAGGTCTATGAAACAACATAATAAATAATAAATGGCCATGACACAGGTATTTAACTCATGCATCAAACCTTAAACGATTCATAAAATAACACTTTAGAATTAAACAAGTAGTGGAGGTAACATTTAAGTTATGGCACGTCTGCCTCTAAACAACCACAATTGCATTCTAAAAACAAATTAACACAATTTAATATGACATCGTACCTATCCATTTCGAGTTACCCTCGACTGATACAACGATTCATAAAGTAAAACTCATGACCATAAACTGCAAGTTAATTTACTTTGAGGTACGGCATACTAACCTTAACTGAAAAATGCAGCTAAATAACCTCCGAGATATTCATATAGGACATACTATGACATCGTTGCATTATTTAGGATACAATATTCAATGCAATATGTATATGGTGAACCAATACACTTAACGGTACATGGGCGCAGCCATCTTGAATATAATATATATTGTACATAAATCTAACGAGACATGGGGGCCGCCATCTTAATAGGTGGCGCTCTTACACAACGACCTAGCACGTTATTACCACATACACAGTGTAAGGCATTTACAAACAGGTTCACACTGTATATACTTTAGACCTAGGCTACAAGAAATAGCGTAAATACGGTATTATAAACGTAACATTTGCAGCATGTACTAAATAAATTGAGTGTGATTTAGAAAACAATCATTTAAGTATAATTAGACATAATACGTACACTCTTCGTAAGCGATCGTTTACGATTAGCCTACAGGACTATTACACAGTGAGTATGCAACAAGGAAAGTAACGTTGCCAATACTTGACTAACAAGCACACGTGAGGACCACAATTTGCCTATATTTCACGTGAATGAACCACTTCTTAACTTAAAATTGATATTGGGTGATCAAAGTGAATATTTATATTTACCTTTACAGCTTCTCACATCCCGAATGTGATAGATAAAACTTTAAAATAGATATATAGAAATGGTTGATTACTTGATAACGTGATATTGCTTTAGTAGTTTGACGGCGTGTGTGCAGAAGCAACGCTCACGATAGCTAGAACGGAAGGGATGCTGTACACCAAAACAATACAAGCCACTGTTCTAGTGAGTGACAGTACAGATAAACAATACAGTCCACTGTGCTACGTGCTTAGATACAGGCAAATTGTCGGGTCACAGGTCAAACTAGTTGCTAAGGGGAGAGTTCATGAATATGGATTTCGCTCCCTTCCCTCACATATAAATGGGAGTGGAGATAAGCAAGAAAGTTGGGCGACAGAATGTCTATAAACAAAAGGCGTAGGCTGTTCCACTTTGCGAGAGGAAATATGTAGACTCGCTTGCAGTGCAGTCACTACAGAGGTATACCTCGAATATAGTTGTAACTATATTCGTAATGCTTTTTACGTGACCCGCCAGGCGGGATACAAAACGTCACTGTTATAGGGACACGAGTCGTATATTTTTTTCTTTATATCTCCTTTTATTTGGCTCTTGTAATTACAGCTTCACGGATCACAACTAAAGTAGTATTTTCTGTTTCTTCTTACGCACTTTATGCGGAGTGGTAAGAGACGGTATCAGAACCCATGTAGGTATCACCCTATCCCTTCAACGTGCACTTATGTATTTACAACGTCATCCATCTAAATGATTTCCCCCTATGGCTAGGTCTATTTGAAAACTACATTCCGGCCCCAGTCGCATTAACTAAATGCGACAACCCTAATCACTGTTTTAAAAATATGAAACATGAAATAAGTCAGTGAAAAGAATCCAAAGTCTCAAATCAGAAACTAACAAAATCGAAAATACACCTTTTCAGTCACGTTACTGTGAAAAGGTGTATTTTCGATTTTCTTAGTTCCCAAACTACTAAACTAGACTTATGTCGTTTCCCCTTGAAGCAGTCCAAAAGACTGTTTCATCGATATTCATTGTAAGCTCTTGTTTGAGCTGGGCATCTTGTTTCACGGCTGATGTTGCTGCTGTGAGCTCCATCTTCACGATTGTATGTGGTTTCAGTGGTGCAACTCTGACTTTGCCGGTAAGAAAGGCACAATGGATTTCCTTTCTGTCATTAGTATACCTCATAAGTTGCAGTACCATAACCTTCTTGACTTGGGTCAGCAAAATAGTGCATCTGGATGTTCACCACTTTACCAAATTCTTTGGGTTTGAGACATCTTGGTATCTGTAACCTCTCTAGAATAGCTTCTCGGCCTTTTGGCTAAGATCATGTGTAGTATCTGTTCCCTTAGGGAATGGTGATACACACCTGACGATGATCACACAGTCACAGTCCCGATGCAAGGGGACTGGGGCTGAGAGCGGATCAGTCGTTTGGTAGTTTGGTTTTCGTGCCCAGGTTCTTTCCTGGGTGACTTTTTCTTAAAAAGTATCTGTAACCTCTCTAGAATAGGAAGTTGCTTTAGCCATTTCCCAGTCTGCAAAGACTTTGCAATAAAAGACAAAAGACTTTGCAATCTGCAAAGACTTTGCAATATCTTGTTTGCCTGTAGAAGGAAAGGTGAAGCATAACCAATAGGATCATCACAGACAAGATATTTCTTCTTGTGGCCTTTTCGTTTACTTTTGTGATATTGAACTCAAGTTGATCCCTCTCAACACACCACTGAACTCCCCCAACGCCGTTTCCTTTGGCAGCTCGTCATTTTCAAGATTAAGCCCTTTCAGTTCTTTGGCTCTGTCATCTTCTGGGATGGACTCCAGCCCACTTGCCCAGCTTGAATCCACCACTAGCCATATATCTGGATATATCTGGATTCCTTCTTCATCGGTGGCCACAGACTTTAGAAAGTCTAATAGAAGTCGTTGATAACTAACTCGATCACCTTATCTTTAAATCTATGTTGATTATCACTAGCTGTCCTCTTGAAGGCAAAATTGGCACAGCTTGGGGAGGAGATTGCCCCGAATAGATGAACTAGCATCTTGTATTCTTTCATACCTCCATCGAAGTTACCTTCAGGCCACCGTAGGTGTCTCAGGAGATGACAATCAGCCTTTCTTACTCTTACTTGATAGAACATGGCTTCTATATCTGGCCACGTTCTCTTGCCTCCATCTCATCAGAACACCATACAATCGGTTGGTTAGGTCTGGTCCAGATAAGAGTTGTTCGTTGAGGGAAACTCCCTTGTATTGGATTGGACAGTTCAATATCACTCGGATCTTGTCCGGTTTCTTTGGCTGGTAAACTGCATGGTGTGGTATATACCAAACATTTCCATTATTCCGGTCAATATCCTGATGTGGTACTTTCTCTGCATATCCTTTCTTCTCCAGGTTATCCATAAATCTGTATATTCTGAAGCCAACTTCTCATTTCCTTTCAACTTCCTTTGAAGTCGCAGACCAAACATATCTGCTTGAACTTTGTTGTTAGGCATCTTAACAGCTCTCTCTCAAAGGAAGTACTGTTTCATAATGGCCATGTACTTTGGTCACAGATTCCTCCATCATTGTCATAAACCTCTTGTCTTCAACAGACATGGGAATTTTCTGGTCAGAAAGACGTTCTGTGAAATCCATGTTGAAAAAAGACTGGAGTTGTTGCTCCAAATTACCTGTACCATTCTGGACAATACTATTGTCTACTTGGCAAAAGTTGACGTTTACTTCGGGTTGGTCCATCCATTTGCCTTGAAGTCCATACACCAACCACCCAATGGGAGTCTTGATAGCATACGGATCTCCAATCTCGGCGGAGGCAATTTCCAACGGCATTGACACCCCAGGGACATTGCTTCTAATCATTAGGGTGACATGAGGTATGGAGTTATGACCATCCATACTTGGGAGTTTAATGTGGCTCAAGTGATCCCAAGCGTCAATATCGTTCTGGGTTGGTGCATCATCCATGGTTGTAGGGATGCTGTCTTTGACATAGACAGAGTGGCGGTCTATAAAAGAAGTCCCATTTATGTTTCCTACTTGCAGATCTCCTTTAATGACATCAGTGGTCTGCACTTGCTGAAGATTCAAAGTCTTTATCAAGATCAGTGTCTTTCAAGAATTCATCAAGAAAGACAGCACCACAACCAAAACTGGAGTTATAACCATAAGAGTAGCAGTGACCTTCTTGTTTTTGTTTCCTTGGGGTGTTATGTTTTGTACACCAGCACAACCAGTAGTGACCGTTTGAGTCACCCTTTCATCTGATGATTTCTTTTCTCTGACAGGATCATGAAGGATGGTCGGATGGGATTTGCTGCATTTCTCACATTTTGCCCACTGTGGATTTCGACAATTTCTCTTTAGATGACCAGGATTTAGACAACCAAAACAAAGCCCTTTCTTCATACACACCTCTGATTTAGCCTGTAGGTCAAGTGAACCAAACTTCCTGCAATCAAGTAGGGTATGATAAGTGTTAGGTCCACAGTACAAAAATGGTCATATTTTGGCCTTCTTTTCCATTTTCTCACTTTTCCCCTTGGAAGCTTTATCATCCTCATTTGTTTTCGCAGTAGCTGCAAAAGCCCTCTTGCTTGTCACCACCTTTGGATATTTCTGTGGGGTCTTCCAATGTTTCATTTTGTTTTCATACCCAAGACCTGCAATCCTAGGATCATTTTCATTTCTGGAATGTTGTCCAAAACAAACTGTTAAAAATCTTGTAAGGTTGGAACTCACAACCATTCATAGTATCCATTTCTGTGTTACCCTGCTTTACATTGCAACAATTGATAAGAAATATGGCATGTTTTCTTAAGGCAATCTTATCTCCCGCTGCAATATGATCCCAGCTCTCTGCCTTAGATTTGTACGCTGCCGCCAAAACCTGGGGTGACCAAAGTTTCTCTGTAACAACCATTTTGCCCTTTCATATCCACTTGCTGGGGGCTCTATGGCTGTGCATTCCTTAATTAGATCATGTGCTTCCCCTTCGGTGAACCTTAATAACAACTGTAATCTGCGGGCTGGGTTTTGGGTTTTATCCTCCACCACATGCTGAAAGTTTCTTATGAATGGTGTAAATGACATGAGGTCACTCCCATCAAATGGGTCCAGTCGTGGCGAAGGGAGGGCACATTCTCTTTGATGGTCAACAATTTTATTCAAAAGGGTAGCCATTGAAATACCAGTGTTGACAGTGTCATCTGGTTTGGTAGTTATATCTGGAAGTGGTTGGCCATAACAAACTCCTGCATATGTTGGTTTTGTTTGATTATACTGTGCATGTTCATTACCATTATTTGGTGATAAGTATTTTCCACTGTCATTAGGTTCGTCAGGCACAATGTTGTTCTGTCGGGATACAAATTTCTTTGCATTGGGGTTTATTCTAGTATTTCCCCCTTCACTATGTTTCTTTGCTTCATCATTAGACTTTAAGTATTGAAATGATTTTAACTCAATGCTCTTCACAACCTCTTCGGTAAGTTTGGCAGACACATCACTTTCTGGCCTTTCGCGCAATTGCAGTAGCTTTGACATAGCTTTTGCTGCCTCCAGTTCTGCCATCATATCAATTTCTTTTTGTTCAGTCTCAAGCTTTAACTTTTTTTCTTCCATTTCTTCCCTCGTCCACCCCAAAAGGCAAATAAATAAGAAGTTGATTGAGTAGAAACAAATTTGGACCACACTATACTTTTGTCTAGAATAGGACTTATGTTTTGACATGTAAACCAATTCACTATAAATCACTACAGTATTAAAGGATTAAGGCAGCTAAAGATGTTCATTTGTGTATATTTTCATCCACACAGCAATTACTCATCATTCATAGTGCAAGTACATCATTCATAGTGCAAGACTTTTTGGATAAAAAAACCTACAATGAATATCATCATAAGTAAAGAAAGGAACCTCACTACTTTTGCTTTGCTTTAAGGGCCATAAGTTAAAAGGAAATAATAATGTTGGATGTCAAAAACCATACCTATAACTTTCCACTACGACTGTTGTGAAAGGCACCTGAGCATGATGACACCTGAAAACAGTAAAAAGTTGATACACAGTTGATGTAGAGGCAAAGTTATATACCAATGTCATCAAAATACTCAGTTTCAGTTGCAGCAATTAATTTGCAAAACTCATCAATATCAAACAATTCAGTTTGATTTTCTTCATGTAGTAATTCATTACCAGGTAAAGAGTCTGCATGTCAGGAGTCAGAGTCACTGTCAAACTGTTCTTGATGACTAAGAAGATGTGCTGGATTAAAGGACTCCGGTGAAATTTCCACGGTATGAACATTTGACAGGGTTTTATTCTCACAACTCTGACAAAATATAGAACAGATTTCACCATCTTTCCTACACTAACACCAATTTCTGGTGCAGCCTTTCTTGCATTTGCAACCTTCCTTCAGGTGCTGAATGTTGCGGTTAACCTTCTCCAAGTTTACTTCGGTATCCCACACAACACTAACTTTGTCATTTACAACAGTCCAACCATGGGAAGTCAATTGTTACATTCGAGGAGCATGCCTGAGCCCATGCAGTAAGAACCCAGCAACATCTCTGCCAATGCAACCGGAGTGCATCTGTTGAAGGCATCCACTCTGACTCTCCAGAAATTCTATGGAAGTGTCCATTTCTAATAGACTCAAGAAAGGTTGTGTGATTTTCAAGGTTACTTTTTTCTGTTAACCACAGGGATAAAAGAAGTTCACGTGGACTCTCAGCCTCAAAGGCACTGTAGTGCTTTCTGAAATAGACTGAACCTATTAGACGATAGAAGGCCGGAAGACCTACTTGGGAATGCCTGATGTCTAGTGATAAACTCAGTCCCTGAAGAAAACATGCAAAGAACCCTTTTTAGAGTCACCTTTAAAGAAAGAAGTAAAATCACAGCCGCTAACCACATACAAAGTCTGGAAGAAAGTAGGGATGTGGTCAACGAGACTTGGTCCAACCTTCTGAAGGAAGACATCACTTGTTAGTAAATTAATAAGAACGTTGATATCTATAAACAAATTGTCATTCTTAGCAGCTCTCAACTGCACATACACCTGCTTTGAGGTAAAGGATCCCCCCAAAAAACTTTTTACAGTGACCTTTAAAGAAAGAAGTAAAGTAAAATCACAGCCGCTAACGACATACAAAGTCTGGAAGAAAGAAGGGATGTGGTCAATGAGACTTGGTCCAACCTTCTGAAGGGAGACGACACATTTTAGTATGAATAAGAACGTTGATATCTATAAACAAATTGTCATTCTTAGCAGCTCTCAACTGCACATACACCTGCTTTGAGGTAAAAAAAGACATAAGCGGTAGTCCCACATGGAAGGTGTCTCATTCAGGGGAGTAAATAATGTTGTGTTTTCGGTTAATTGTGTTCATTAAGACATCTCAGGGTATAATTGGCAATCATCAGAAAAACGATAGGGTCTGATTCAACTCCGATTTATTGGTATTTTCTCTGCAACACACTCCAGTTAGAACCGTATCAGTTCGAGCCTGTGAAACGTCCCGAAATTGAAGCTCCAAAACATATCGAAGAAGAAATCCGTTCGAAACGATTGCAAGGAACATACAACGTGGTAAGAATTTATTAAAAGCACACTCTCAGCTAGGAAATTTTTAGAGGGCGGGCCAATTTCATGTTTCGATGGTTCACCGTTAATCACGTGACACGGTATTTGTAATATACTGCCAGTGTACAGTGAACCCTGTATGTAAATATACGTAATATATAGCACAGTGTCATGCAGTGGTAGCATAACACACGTAACGTGTATATTGCGGCCGCGTCGCCGCACTGTTGAGGTGGAAGGCACAGGTTGCTTTAGTGCGGGTTCCGATGCCAAAAGCATTGAGCGACAAAACGGACATGAAATGAAAAGTGTACTTGAGCTGGTGCTACGTACGTGGACTGGGTCTCCAAAAACGACCTACTGGAACAGAGATCGGGGATCGACAAAATGGCCAATGCTACCTTCGAGGAGCATTTACTGGCATGGCAGATCATACGAGAAGGTAGGCAGCAAATTATGCTAACGACTAACGTTATATATTTACTATTTAGGCTACTGCATAATGTTTTCCGGCCGAAGTGGTTGGTCTGCCGTAGGCTTCATTGTTATATTGTTCAATAGATCATGCTAGCTAGTCCTACTACTACGAGTACTACAAACTAATGCAACTGATACACCGAGAGACATAGGCAAGTACATAGGCATAGACAGTCAGTTTTGCGAAGTTTGGAACACTGCGAAGTTCGGCACCCCTAAGAAATACGCGATTTCACGATGAGATAACCTACAGCAAGAGCCAATTGCACGAAAAACTACGAAGCTACAGTTTTTTCTCTCCAAAATGACCCAACCATATCAAGTATAGTTTCAGGTGATTTATACCATGAGATATAATTTTGGGGTGTTTTAAGGTGTCCGAACTCCGCAGTGACCATGCTACTGCAGTGCAGGCTGCTGTACAAACTGTAGCCTAGCCTAGGCCGAACATTTCATGAAGTGTTATTTATGCTTTTCTACTTATATTCGCCTACTAAGCATGATCAGTATGGAAGTGTGCGGTATCATGTGTTTGGTTTATGATTTGCTAGCTTTGCAAATATGAATAGGACTTAGCCTGTGGATTTGGATGTGGATTTGGTAGGGAGATCTCCCCACAAGAAAATTAAACTCGAAAGAAATGCAACTTCTCATGAGCGGAGCAATAGCAAAAGTAGGACTACTGTAGCCTATCAATGTCACCAATAATTGTGAATGCCACCATTTTATGTTCGACAAAATTTATCACATTTAATTTAAAGGATACACCTTGCATGGCACATTGACGGACACTGACGCACATATTGTACTTGTAATAACGCACCAAATATGCGCTTCATCGGACATGACGCACCATTCCGGGGGTCGTTGAGTCCGTCTTACAATAATTGATAATTTCATCATGATATAGAAATTAAAGACATTTGCCAAAATATAACATCATAGGCTTCATAGCTCTACACATAATCTGATCATGCAGTTCTAAAAATTATACAAAATGAAAATGATACTACTGATTTGTGAGAGAACTACAATGATCACCCATTATATACCATATCATGTTTCTCTAGTATCTTTTAAACAGTTCATTGTTTAGGTCACACCTGTAGAATATTCCGTAATTTTTAGTCTTGGAAATAAGCAAAGCCTACCTATATTTTTTAAAGCAATTATTCATCCCTGAACATGATGAAATTTGCTGACATATTAGTGTATGAGCAAGCCTACTGGGACATTGCCATTGTAACATCAAACGTTATGACTTTTAGTGTATGTAAGGTATTAGTAGATGAGTTATAATACTGCAGGTGTATAGAAATAAGAAATATAATAGAAATTGTTGCACATCACTAGTTTTGGTTTGCACTATATTAGTAAATGGACCATTCTTGAATACTTGCAGAGTTGACGCTATACATACTGTAAATCATAAAGCAGATGTGATGAATTTATGCTGCCAATAGAAAGTTCTGTATTAACTAGTAGTGTAATTACTGTTCTGTGTTTGCAAAATTGATTTGAATTTGTTACTATTTAGTGAAGGGCAAAATGTGGTATTCAGTAATTGAAGTTGGAAGTTATATAATTCACTATGTCAGGGATTTGCTGACACTGGGCAGCTACTGTACGCCCAGCAGTTCTGAATGGCGCCCGCACAAACAGTATTAAACCTTTTTCGCCCAGCACTTTTTAGATAATTTAATAAGTTTTACCATAACCAAGATCTGGGAGAATATATGGCACAGAATGGGAACATAGCAGCACCTAAGCATACTTCATGTGCAAAATTTGTCCATTTGGGGGGGGGGGGGACCTCACCCATGAAATCCCTCTCCCAGGGTGTGGATCACACTACCACCCAATCTGCCTGGCACTCAAATATTCATGAGCACTTCCCTGCTATGTGTACAGTATGCATTCTGATATATTATTAACTTTGCACATCCCGGTACTATTTGTCTTTTTCAGTTGAAAGTGTGTGCCCAATTAAGAAACTCGAGAGGTTGGTATCCAAACTGATCAACCAGAAAAGATAACACCGGTTCCTCAACGAAAGGCCATGCCCAACAGAGGCTGATGCAGCAATGCACTCCAGCAGCTATACCCCAGTGGAGACTCGTAATTTTTTGATGTACATACTGTAACCATTCCATGCTGTAAATAAGTCTACATTTAACTAGGTCTGCAGTCTACTACTGTAGGACTGTATATGACTAAGCAGATTTAGGACATTGGACACATTTATTCATTTATTGTATTATGTTATATTAATGACATAGACATGTAGTGGTAAATATGGTGCTAAATGGTCTGTAAATGTGAGGGACCCAAAAACCCCACAAGTTAATGATAACAGTACCTGTAGTATTTTTCCTTATCTGTGAAAAATAAAGACATTTACCAATCTTGTGGAATGTGCTACCTACCTGTCTGAAGCAGTTTGTGTTAAAAAATTGCACATTTATTCTTTTCTCTTTATGTTTCATGATGATGTGGCATAATTTGTACATACAGTAAAGTACTTGCACTGCTTAAAAATAGTTACTGTTAATTTCCTATACTGTAGTTGTCATCTGATCAGGTTGTCATGTGCATATAGTTTCATATCAGCAAAGACATTGACATTTTTGGCAATTTTGGCAATTTTGAGTGTGAGCTATATTTCTACTTTAACGTGTTAGGGGCATCATTAAGGGGTCTACTTTCACTCAGATTTGAACAATAATTTTGAGTTATTACAATGAGTGCAAGTTACAATCTTAGTGAAACAAACATAACATTTATGCTGCCTCCAACCCAGTTACCTTGGCTATGAGCCTGAATGTCTCTTTTGCAATTAAAATCAAATAAATCATATCTTGGAAAATCATTTGAACAGGTATATCTTTGTGACACTTCTGTCCTCACACAAGGCCATAAATGTTTTTTCTTTTCATTTTCATTACAGATGTACAGAACATCCTTTAGAGGAACAGTACAGCACAGCATAGCGTTATGGCATGATGGATGTTTTGCAAGCAGATATAAGGGTTGGAACTGGAAGTATTTGTGTTGGATTGTTTCATTAATAAATGTGTGCTTCTCTGCTTTACGTAAGATGATTGTCATATTTCTTGTTCTCCAGTGAAAGCTATGGATTTGCATAGTGAACGTTGTTAACATGGATACGGACAATTTTGAAATAGCTGATGTCAAAGCAGTTTCTCAGCTTATTTAAATAAATACCATACATCAAGGACACAAGAGTGGACAATGGGAGTAAGAAGTATCCAGAATGTAGAACAAAAATGTAGAACAAAACAAGGCTGAACAAACTGTACCATAACACACAACAACAAACATGGTGTCTCAGTCAAATGAAGTTACTAAGCTAGTGCAATGTATCATAAGAATTTATCTTCTCCATGGTGTCAAACATTGATTGTTGCATTCAGTGCGTTATGTATCCTTCTCCTTTCTGTAGTATTTAGCATTGATTTGCATTTTCATTCATAGTGTAAGTAAACTACATAATTGATGTCATCAAAGTTACAACTGTGTCCTATTAAATAAGTAAATGATTGAAATGTTGCTTTCACTACATACTTGATTGTACACTAGTTGGCTTTCCACGATAGCAATATCTGATCTTTTTAATTACTGTAGCTTGTTCAGTCATACCAGTAGTTCTAATGTGACATTGATCTTGGGTTATTTATTGTTGGTACAGAATAACTTGTCTTTATTTTGTATTGTGTGAGATCAATTTAACATAACATGTATTGTGATGTCATAGAGTGTTAAAGAGGTACTCTAACTTGCAGCTAGTACTGATAAAACATTTCATTCAGTGCTCTCATGATAACCCCAGTCGGGCCCAGTGGCAGATGGAGATATTGGCAGATGGAGATGTTTGAAATGCAGGGGACATTATAGGGTCTTTTGAAGTTTTGGCAAAAGTTCTTTTGCATGTAAAGCTGCCATACTTATCATGGAGAAGTTCCACAATGGAGGCATGGCGTCTCCTAGCCTTATTTGGGTATATGTCCTTGCATTCCGTATTTGGAACACTGCCCTACTATTGTTTGTATTGCTTATTCTAAAGTTAGGCAAGTCAGTATTGTAAGATGTTTTTATTTTTAACACATTGATTGCATCTGTACAGTTCTTACATTGAGTTCAACTATATACAGTAACCATGAGCAGGGAAAACTTACCACTATCTCACTTGCATTTCTTCATGTTCAAGTGACCATATTCATACTTTAACCAAAGCATTTCTTCCATATTAGTTTATCCAGAGTAGGTTACAGGATATTTTCAAGGTGGGCTATGTAGTATTGTACCCAATTTAGCATGCTATAATTGCTAGAATATTTAATATGTTCCTAGAGGTCTTTACTTTCCAAATTGTTCTAAGGCATTTTAATTGAAAGCATAAGATGCCTGAATGTCCCAGTGAGGTAAATTTCCTGGAAGGTGCTAATAAAACCAGTTTCAAAACTTTGACCAAAGGTAACCATATTTGAATATCTAGTTTATTTGGGGCCAATACAGCATACTCTGGTCGAGAGTTGGCGTGGAAGCCACCATATGTTAGTAGTAATGCAGTAAAATGTAGTAAAGGCAACTGGAGGAGTCCAGTTTACCCCTGTGCCGAAGGTCATTCATCTTTTAGGTTTTTTGGAGAACACTCTAACCTTCCCAACCACAGAGCTCCGAACTGACCCACAATTCGCGGGTTGGACCCGCATTCTAACACCCAAAGCCCCTGACCCGCGCAAGCATCCCAAAAACCTGCATTGTAATTGACAAGTATACATAAAAAAAATGGCGTTAAATTTGGACTTAGCAACCATCATTTCTTTAGTATAAAACCTCCTTTACATCATCATTTGAACCTCAAATTAGGCTATATTTCATTTCATTGGGGCGAGCAGCGAACATTTTCATGCCACGGGCAAGAATGAATTATCACCTACTACTCAATTTTATTGATTTTTGACACAAAAAAATGCATTTCTCAGAAAATTGTGGGTGACAAAAGCCTTTCTAGGTGCCACCATTTTACATGTACTGTAGGCATGACCAGGATTCCCAAAAAAAAAAGGGGGAGGGAGACACCCCCCCATATACCCCTCCCCCAGGACGGCAATTCTTGGCATGGACCAGCATTTGCCTTCTCAAGAGGTGGGATCTATGCAACCATACCATTAACGACTATGTCTCTATAGGCCCAGGAGATTGAATCCTTAGGTATCCGTCCTGAGCTAGTGCGAATCAGCAGAGAGAGGTTGTGGATGCTACGCCTTCGCACCATTCAACCTCATGGGCTCAACATTCAGGAAGGACATAACTAACTTTTCCTCATTCCCCCTCCTTCTCCCCTTGCCCCCCTCCCCCATTACTCCTTTTCTCATAGCTTTTTCCACCCTTTTTATCTCCACACTTTTCTGTCGTTGTCCTTCTCCAGTTTATTCCCTACCCCTTCCCTTAATCCTCTGTTTGTCCCTCCACTGTTTATCTCCTACCTATCCTCTTCCCCTGTTGGTTTTTATCTTTCATTCTTCTCTCCATCCCTTGTCTACTAATCCCCTTACATCTATCTCTTTGTGTTCACCATGCTCATTAAGCTGTCTGTATTATGTGCGTGTTTTTTCTACACAGGCTCTCTAGTGGATAAGTAGAAAAGTAGCATAATATAGGAAGCAGACATTTTATGACCTATGTAATGATATGATAATAGAGTCTCTGGAATCCCATATTTCACGCAACTGCTTTGTGCCATATCTGGAAGGCTGTCTCAGTTCCAGTCCGTCTGGAAGTCTAGCTGATCTGCTGGCTATATGGCATCTTCTTGCCTTTTCCAGCAACCGCAGCTGAAAATCAGAATGAAAACATGATTGTATGCTGCTAGTACTTGGCAAGTGGAAGTCATAAGTACAGCGTGATGTACATGTCACACATCTTTAGTAACATCATAATTATACAGCATTGTGTTACCCACTGAACTACCCAAGATGACACCCAAATGACCTTTCGCTCTAAACTTTCTGAACACTCAACAGGACTGAGAACTTCCCTTTTGGGGTTTCTGTTGAAATCTTTCCAAAAAAAATACACTAGACTGCTACAACTGCAGGTTACAATAGTGGTGAATTTCCTCGATTGGTAATTAAAAACATCACTTTGGCCCAGTGGAAATAACTTTTTGGGTATAAAATAAGTCATATAATAGTTGGTCGTCTTGAACTTGCAACAATTAACAATTAACTATATTTCCAACATACTGGTAATGTAACATACTCATTACCACTCATGCCAGAAGCCCAATGGCAGGATGAAAACTGGCAAGTTAAATAGTTCATATTTAGGAAAAGAAAAATTGAGGAATGAAAACCTTTCAATTGAAAGTTTGATTTGAACGGAGACAAACAGTTTTTCTAGTGCGCTGCAGAGTGCTATTTCTGCTGCTGTTTTTTCTATTTTGTCACCATGAGAGTCACAGACATGGTGATGTTTTGGTCAGTGATATTCTCAAAACCATTTCCTATGACATGATAATGCCATAAATACCATATTTTTCATTAAATAGATCCCTTATTTGTTTCACCGTCACTTTACTAGTAGACAATTCGGCCCACACTCCTGGATGTGTAATAAATATATGTAATAAATAATAAAAAAAAACACACATGACAAACATGTAAATAATGAAGCTGAAACATGTAAATAAAGAATGTAAATAATGAAGAAAAAATAAAGGCTGACCCAGTGCTTCGTGAATTGTACAATATTTCTATTACTACTTGAGTGTGGTGCACTGTTTATTCTGTTTGAAACTGGGATGCAGTTTGAAGTCAAGATGTTGGACTGCCATCTGACATCTTCATTCACTAAGCAGTGGTGGGCTCTGTGGAAAATTGTTTACCACAGATAAGATATGAAAAGGAATAAACATCTTCAGGACATAAGAGTGTTGGCATTGACAAGCAGGAGATTTTGTCTAGGTTGCAAGGTTATGATCATGGAGACTCATTGAACTTTACATTGAAGCTCAAGACATCTATCTACAAACTCTAGGAAGGCTATCAAGATTGTTTTAATATGACTATTACAATTCTTTGGACCCACTTACAAATTGATAAAGTGAATTTGGTGAAGAGCAAGGACAGAATGGCTAGGACAAAGGACTGTCATGAAGATTTTCGTCAGGGAATATGAAATTTATAGAAGAGGTGCGTAGAATGGCAATGCCTAAATAAATTAATAGCAACTTCAAAGAAATCTACTGCTGTATTACACTACCTAGTATATGTATCAATACATATTTGCAGGAAACCATCTTAACCGGACGTAAATGGACATAGTAGAATGTCAAAAATTAAACAGCGATTAAAACACACACAAAATATGTGCACTATAACCTCATCCCAAGGGAATTCAAACAACTCTCAGGCAAACCTCTGCATATACTTTTAAAACATGATTAAAGGTACTATTTTCTGAGTAAATTTTTTTCAACAGTATAATTTATCAAGAAATCTAGCCACCTTATATATTCATTTCATTGCAATGAGTTTACCTCTGTTAGAATGCCTCACATCTTACCAAGCCCTTGTTCAGACCCACCAAAGTATTCGTCCCTTAGGGAGTGTGCCATTTCCAAGAAACCCTCTGTGGTTGGCATCACTTCCTTTTGGTGATCCATCTGTTTGTAATGAATAATTAATGCCATTCAGAAAGTAGATATTCTCTTTTCATCCTTCATTCATAAAGTAAAATCACAATAATATGAAGATTTCCGTCTACAATCACTGTCAACCTTCATGTTTCAACTGTTTATGTGATCACTAGGCTGAATACATTTGTTGCAACTGGACAATTTAGTCTTCATATTTCATTGCTGACTTAACCGATACATATCTTTATAGAGTAGTCACACTGAATGCAAACAGTTATCTGAGCGGGGACTTGCAGCACAGAGGGTTGTGTCTGAAGCGAACCGCGGGTGGCGGGGGAAATTACCGGGTTTTGGGTCCTTCGCTTCGAACTCATAAGTGATCAATGAGTCGGCAAGAGTGTTCTTGCGTTGAAACAACGGCTGACTTTTATTACAAACTCTACACAATATGAAAATGAAAATATACAAATGAACAAATCATGATACATGACAGTACTTATTAAATGGCTTGATATAAAAAATGGCTCAAGGGTCTCTTTACTCTTATTAAAACTATCCTTACTCGGGGAACAACCTATACTTGAAACTACGAAATATTCACAGAACCTATGCTCCAACTGTGAACTACCAATTACAGAACTCTTTCTGTACCATAAATACTCAAGCTACGAAATACCAATCTCGCAATAACTGCACGAAGTGTAAAATAAACAATGTAAAGTGAACATTATGAAATAATCTGCATAAATAATAATAAACGTTTGCCAACAGGCGAGGAATTTAACACCTTCGTAATGGCCAGCCTATGGCAACACATGCCAGCTGCAACACATTATAGGCCTTTCCACCTAAACTGTTCCTAGACAAAAGGAATTTCTACCTCCTGAACCCACAAACTCTCAAGAGACTTGGCACTCTATAGCTGTCCGTGAAGGCTAAGATTAAAAGGACAAGCTCTGAGACAACTCTATAGTGACCAACAGTAACAATATGTTCAAGATACAAAATACAAATACGTACACTCTTTACACTGCGAGCAGTACAATACTCAAAATACAGGTACAATAATCAATAATCTCTCAATACAACTGAACTGTCAATACAGTACAATACACGTAACTGTTAATAACTTTCTGTATATAAACTAACCGGTACTGTCACTCTACAGTATAAAGGTACGCAATACTAACAAGTGCTTCACGATACACAAGACACGCTATAAACCCATAGGACCGAGGTCCAAATACAACCTAACATACGTACAACCTAGTGAAGTACAACCTAGCCAGAGGGGCAACAATTACAACTACGATTCAATTAAATATTAATAAGGGTACGTACGGCATTTAACAATAATATTATGTATTACTTAATCTCTAACTACACCGAGGTCAGCTCGCTCGCGAATAACAAGACGAAGGAGACTCTTCGCTCGCGGTACAGGAGGTCGCGTACATCGAGGACCCAATCGACGATAACCAGCTCGCTACAGTATTTAGGTATGATCCGCCATCTTGGAAACCAATGGCTTCGAGCCAGAAGCCGAACCATCCAAAAACCTGAGGCATCCTGTCTCTAAGAAGGGTGACATCTCCTCACGGACTCCAGATAGTAAAGATATGTTAAGTAAAATTAACAAATTACGAAAGGGATAACGAGGCGATGCCCCGGAGCTCTGCAGGGACGATGCTGCCATTAAAACGACGTATACAGAACTGAAGAAACACGCGTGCAAACTAACGCTAACAAACTGACTGTTACGGCATATTACATGATACATGTAAATACAACGGGTGTACACAACAAAATTTCACTTGACTACATGTCAAATCCCACATTGTGCCTGGCTCACCAAAGGCTGTCGTGCAGCTGTTGAATTTCTAGTTTGGCTTTGTTCTAGTGGTAAGTACCTAATTTCCATTGGGTTCATTTCCATGGTGTTCATTGTAGCAGGAAGGGATTCTTACAGACACACCCATTCCTCAAATACAACAAAATCACTTATTAAGCAATATAGATATGAACCAGGTACAGAAAGGGTCAATATGCTCTGTAACAACTTTTCATCATAACACATTAGGGCAATACTTAAATATTGTATCATCATAATATATTTCATGACCAATGATCTATGATCAATAAATTGAAATAAAATTTCATACAGCACTTTCAGAAGTCATTTTGGGGCAATATCTTCAGGCTAGCACAACGAACTGTGTGGCAATGATGGTACTTGTACAACATGAATCATAACGAGTACTATTTTTAAATAACTGTAATGCTGATAATGGTATAATGACATATGAAGATATCTTTCCCATTCCAATCAGCAATCTTTGAAATTGGGAATATTCTATAGTCAGTGTATATTTGTAACAATGAACAACATGAGTTACATGTGATTTCAAACATGTTGAAGCATATGTCAGGAAATGCAATGCTTTATAGGCATGTTGATGTGCAAAATCTTTCAAAATTCTCATCATGAAATTATAGTCTTCAATTCTCATCTTAAACTTTAAACAGAAATGTATTTACCAAACGCTTCATCTTCCTCAGGTTTGCTTGTTAGTTCTTTAATACTTGAAACAAAAAAGAGGATATTGTGAATCCTGAACAAAACTAAAGATGTAAGCGGTCAATCAACCTTCCTAATGCTACATTTGTAAGAAACTTTCAGTACAGCTACAGTATGTAACGTAAATGAGGGGATCAAAACCATAGTGGGCTAACCCACATTCTGGTCAAATTGAGTTATTTCGCATTATTGCCCACTACTACATCTGTTCTATCTATTTCCAGCAAAGTAGGAAACAAAAAGTTTCATAGCGCCCTCCGTTTCCTAAAATTCGTCTTCTGAAATTTAACTGGAACTAATGTAGAGCCATAGTGGGCTATGCCACATGTTACGAGGGCCCATTGTAGCCTAACGCTGGTCACTGCTAATGAGAAACCTAATGTTATAATGTGGAGAGTAATTGAAATTGCCTACGTGATAAATCAGTATTTGAGAAATAAGGTCGGGTTACCGTGTCACAATGTTATAATACACGATTGTTCTGGTATATTCCTTATGATGACGCGCTGGTCTCGGGTTAACGTCGGTTTACGTGGAATCGCGTGTAAGCTGTGCACGGCATCTTCGTGGATTCTCTGGAATGTTCGCGAGTGATGCAAAGGACTTCCGCGATTAGAGAAACCGGGTCGCGTTGTTACTCAGGTGTATCGAGAGAGATCTGGAGGATTCTTGACATGGCGAATCGTATATAAGCCCGCCCAGATCGGAGAGTTACATATCGTCAGTGCTCAACTGCCAGTAGTTTCTGAAGGATTGAGATATCGATAACAAGATTGATTCTACACTTCCATTCAGAAGTTTGAAGAGGACTTTGCTGTGAAAGTACAGTTTTTCAGTCTTTATTTCGGAGAAGGTGAAGAATTTCTGTCCGTTGAGGAAGTTCGTTACGCCAGGAGTTGGTGGCTATAAAGCTGATTTTGGACTGACTCTGGTAATATTTATAGTCGGCGAGAAGTTCGACTTGTGCTTCACTCTATTGTGGCTGGAAGTCCGTCTTCTATTTTGGAGCATCGCCGGAAAGAAGGTGACTGCTGTTTCTGGGATCGCGAGAAACTTCGTCGAGGACCAGTGAATTTCGCGGTACAACGGACCGAGAATCGTCGTCATCAAGGTCGTGGCCGCTGAGGGATATCGCCGTTGGAAGAGACCAGCGTGTTTTAAAGTGTATACTATCTTCTTAAGTTTGTGAGTAATTTTCTATATATTTGTAATTACCACTTGTTGTTGTTGGTTCAGACTCCATTGTTCAATATAGTTTACGTTCTCATTTTAAATCTCTCGACTCGTCAATTTGTCTGTGTTCCTTACGGAGACGAACCCAGGCTTGTGTCTCGTTAAAAATTAGTTATCGAGACCTCTCGTATTCCAACGTAACACACATGTATTCAATGAGTTGAGGGTATGGCTTCTACATCTCGGTGTCAAACGGTCTTGCGGAATACAGATGAAGTTGTCAATCTCCAGGAAATCGATAACAGAGACTCTTCTGACGTAACAGGGAAAATACGAACGACGAATCCGTAGATACGGAAGATGATGCAGAAGGTGAGCTTGCAGAAGGTGAGCAAACTTGTGAAATTCACACCCTTCTTTTGCATGTCACTCTTCAATGGCAATATTGTGCAGGTAGCAGTTCCACAAAGTAATCACTTATACGGTAATAGGCCTAGCCTAACATCATGACTGTTTGAAGATATCTTTACTATGATGATATTAGTAATTGGGAATGAAATAAAAATCCTCACAATCTAATGTTTAATTTTAGAATTATTTCGTTATTATTCCAGGCCTGCCTAAACTGCAGAAGTGGGATAGCCCACTATGGCTCCCATGTTCTAATTTCGAAGAACTAAAGCTTACTGAGCACACATTCATGGCTTGGTATGTCAACAGAGCTGAACCTGACAGGTCAGTCATCGGTATTTTAACCAGGGTAGATCTGCCAGTTGATTACTCTGCATTTCCCCAGGGCGGCGGGGGAGGAGAGGGGTGCATGGGGGAAACAGTTTGTTGATGTAAATAGTTCCACAACTTCCAGTGCCCTGTGTGAATACAGCACATGGAAAGGGTTTGATTCCCTTATGAGAGCACTAACTCGAAAGTATAACAACATGTGCACATCATCGATGAAATTCATCCTATCTTTTCAGATCCAGACTGGGAAGACTGTGGTCCATCGCATCGAGGACGAAAACGATCACGAAATAGATAGATAGTTTATTCAGCCACATGCATAAAAATACAATGGAAATTGTTGAAAACACAAGAGCTCTAAAACAGACATGAAATTGAAACGCAAAACGATGAAACACATATAAAAAGTGATGTTGCATGAGTAATAAATACCGGTAGGCTATCGACAATGGTATAAAAACATTGCGATAAAAGTGACGATGTAAAAAAGTACGAATGATAAGAAATATGTACGGCAAGAACCATAAAATGTATACTAGTACGATAAACAGAGCGCTAAGTCAATAAAACAGAATTCAGAACAAATAAGACATAAGATACAGGGAGTAATAGCGACTATGATGCGCATTGAAAATCTTCACTGCAGATGGATAAAAACTGTTGGTAAAACGCTTCCAACCTCTAAAAAAAGGTAGTAATCTATTTCCTGAGAAAAGGACATTGAAATGCACAAATGCTGGGTGGGAATGGTCTTTCATAATACAGTCTACACGCCTCAGTGCTCGCTCCTGATATAGTGAATGGAGGGACGGTAGACTAGTGCCAATTATACGCTCAGCACTCCTGATAACTGACTGAAGTTTCCCTAGATCCCTCTGACTCACACGACTAAACCAGACTAAAATGTTTGTAGTTAAAATACTCTCTATAATTGCACGATAGAAATTCACTAAAATAAAATCACTAACACCATAAGATTTAAGAGTCCGTAAAAAGAATAGTCTCTGACGTCCCTTCTTCAATATTTCATGTGAATTTTCATTCCAAGACAAATTTTCCATAATGAATGTGCCTAATAATTTAAATGGGTGCACCTGCTCTACAGCAGAACCATTTATGATCAGAGGGTCCTTTGTATTTTTGTTACGCCTAAAGTCCACAATCAGTTCCTTGGTTTTGTTCACATTAAGAGTTAAGTTGTTATCGTGGTACCAGTTCACCAGAAGGTTTACCTCATCACGGTAGTGGCTTTCATCGTCATCTGTGATCAGGCCAGTCACTGTGGTGTCGTCTGCAAATTTGATGATCCGCGAGTTTGGGTGGACGGCTGCACAATCATGTGTGAACAGGGAGTACAGCAGTGGCGAAAGTACACACCCCTGTGGGGTGCCCGTGTTGAGAACGACAGCCGCTGAATAATTGTTACCGACCCTCACAGTCTGTTTGCGTTCCAGAAGGAAATCCAGGATCCAATTACAAATTGAAGGAGGGAATTTCAAATGTTCCAATAATTTAAAATGTAACTGTGAAGGAATAATAGTGTTAAAAGCTGAGCTATAATCGATAAAAAGTACGCGGGCGTAGGAACACTTCCTCTCCAGGTAGCCAGGGTCCCATGTAACCATATAGAAATAGCGTCTTCAACCGATCTGTTCGTGCGATAGGCGAATTGCGAGCGATCAAAACCTTCGGGTAAAAGTGATTTGATAAAAGAAAGGATAAAACGTTCAAATGTTTTCATCGGTACAGATGTAAGCGCGACCGGTCGATAGTCGTTCAAGCCAGATACTTTGCCCTTCTTTGGGATGGGTACTATGGTGGCATCTTTGAATGACCGGGGTACTTCTGACGTGCTCAGCGACCAATTGAATATGTCAGTGTAGACGCCAGCAAGTTGTGCGGCGCATATTTTGAGCAGTTTTGGAGTGATGCCATCGGGTCCTGGTGCTTTCCGTTCGTTGAGTCGTTTGAAATTGTTCCTCACCGAGGTTACATCGATGACAAATGGCGCGGTGACATCTGTGTTGTCGGCTGGAGATGGTTGGCTGTTATTATCTTTGTCAAAAACCGCGTATAAAATTCGTTCAGCTTGTCTGGCAGCTCTGCGTCATCACTATCCGCTGACCTCTTCACCCCTTTGTAGTTGGTAATCTCCCCGATGTTCGCCCATGCTTCTCTCGGGTTTACAGTATCAAACTTTTGCTCAATCAGTTCCTTTTGTGCTCTTTTCGCGTTCCTTATGGCTCTCCTGAGGTCAGACTTGGCGAGGTGGTATCTATCTGGATCAGTGGTCTTAGTCCGATAAGCTTCATCCTTGGCCTTTATTTTTGCTTTGACAGCTTTGTCACACCACGGTTTGTTGTTTGGGTATATTGTATGACAGTCTTAGTTGGTATACAAATGTCCTGGCAGAACTTGATGTACGCAGTCACCGTATTTGTGAATGAATGCAAATCATTATCCTCTTGGAACAAATCCCAATTCGTGTCATCAAAACAATCCTGTAGTTTATCGATCGCTTCCCGAGTCCATACTTCGACCGTTCTTTTCGTTCTAAGTAGCACTGTGTTGTGATCAGAGTTAACGATAGCAGCTCGCGGGACTGACTTGTATACATTCTTTACTTTACAGTAACAGTGATCTAGGATGTTGTTGCCGCGAGTGGCACATGTCACATGCTGCTTCAATTCGGGCATTGAGTTCCTCAGATTAGCGTGATTAAAATCCCCCACAACAATAGACGTGTTTGGGTCGGAGTTCTCACAATTGGAAATCATCCCTCGCAGGCTTTCTGTTGCTATGGTTGCATCGGCGCGAGGATGTATGTAAACCGCTATCAGAGTCACTGATGAAAACTCACGGGGGATGTAGAACGGCCTACACTTGATCATGATATGTTCCATATCCGGGGTGGTTCCTTGGGAAATTATCCTTACGTCCTTACACCAATTATTGTTGATGAGGAAGCAAACTCCACCGCCCTGAGACTTCCCCGTAATCTGTCGATCCCGATCATGTCGATAGATTGTGAACCCCGGTGGTTGCAATAAACAGTCAGGGTGATCTGTGGTGAGCCAGGTTTCAGTTAAACAAAACAGATTGCAGTCGGCATAATGACGGAAGTTTGCGATTCTCGAAAATAACTCACCCGTCTTGTTGAAAAGTCTCTGCACGTTCACTAAGATAATACTAGGTACTGGAGTGTTCTGATGTCTGCGACGAAGTTTTACTAGTTTGCCACCTCTCCTGCCCCGCGTACGTGTAGGCCTAACGTTAGGCTTAGGCTCATTCCAAGGGGCATCGGTTGGCCAGTCCACAGAAAACTTACTTTCGTTGAGTCCGAAACCGTCGGATTGCGAGAAAGGATCCTGGCGTAATCGTAATAAATCTTCTCTGGAATATTGCAGGAAAGTGGACAATACAGATGAAATGACGACATGAAATAACATTAAAAACAGTAGAGCTCTAGTGACCGTGTCGCTCTTGATCAGCGCCATCATGACATTTGTTGTAAACTGAAAAAAAAAACATCACAAAGCGTAAACGTGCAGCAGGCGAAGAGAATTTTGGGGCTACCAACAAGGTTGCGCCTGCTAAGTCAGTACCACTGGATGGATGTGGATGTGCAAAGCGTGCTCTGCGAAGATCAGCCAAGAGAGAAGGCAGCAAATATTTCAATCTTATCATAGCATGGACTTGATAGTCAGAGGGAATTTATTGGAGGGTATAAGGATGTATCACCTAAAGGCATCCATAGTTTTCTCCTTGGTGGGCAGAAGATAAACAACTGCCCATAGTAACAACCCAGTGACCTTTGACATGGGTCCATTACATCATCCTTGTTTAGATCATGGTGTGTCACATGGTCACAAAGGACACCATTGTTTTACTTTGGTTTATTTTTGGAATGAACAAGTCCAGACCTGTTGGGGAGGAGAGATTGGGAGGGGGGGGGGGAAGAAGGTGAGAGGGAGAGTGTAATTAACTTTGGCAGAGGGTGGACTGCAGCTAGGGAGGAGAGAAGCAGTATTTTCCTATACTTTTGTCAGATGATTATGTAGAGATTTTCAATAAATTAGATATGTAGCATTTACCCTATTATTGGTGTTCATCTCCATTTCTTTTGTGTGCGAATTCAACATTCTCAACCCAATGTTCCAGGTGGGAACATTATGACAGAGGGGGAGTTAAGCAGAAACCTGTTGCCAGAAAATACACAAGAGATGAAGCAAGTCGAAGAAACAGTACAAAGGTATTTTCTTTCTTTCATGCGGACAACAACAATTGGGTAGTCTGCAAGAAGATTTTCATGAGTACCTTACAAATTTCAAATGGCTTCATTGATAGAGTAATGAAACAAGTCAAGGAAACCGGTACTACGCAGCCTGATAAGAGAGGGAAAGACGTCCCAGGCAATAAAACTAATGAGGAAGACTCGACGTATTTGAAAAACTTCATAAAGAGTATTCCTGTTTACCAGTCCCATTACTCCAGGAAAGACAACCCCGACCGCATGTATTTTCCCCCTGGACTGAATGCCCGAATACTGTATGACTTATATGCACAGAAGTGTACAGAGGATGGAAGAGTCCCGCTTAAGATCTGGAACTTTAGGCATGTTTTAAACTATCACTTCAACATCGCTTTCCACAGTCCCCTGTCAGACACATGCAAAATGTGTGACACTTATGCTGCACAAGAGAAATTACTGGCCAGTCACGATAACCAACAAGAACTTAAATTGAAAACAATGAAAGATCTCCATTTAAGGAAAGCCCAGGCTGCCCGTGATGACTCTGATCATAACAAACATGCTACCAAGGATCATCCGAACTTGACCTTTTTGACATTTGACTTGATAAAGACACTGCCAACGCCTATAGTGCCTACTGGAATAGTTTACTACAAGAGACAGCTATGGACATTCAACTTTGGCATCCGTGATGCATGAAGTGGTAATGGCTACATGTACGTATGGAACGAATCGATTGGTTCCAGGGGCCCAGAGAAATTGCTTCCTGCGTTTATGAAGCATATGACAAGTCAACCAATCATCCCCAACCTTGTTGTGTATAGCGACAGCTGTGGAGGACAAAACCGAAACATCCGTCTAGCGTCTTTCTGGTTTCATGTAGTTTTTAAACCCTGCAAATTCCAGTTACCACAATTAATCAAAAAATTTAGGTTCCGGGTCATAGTTTTATGGACAGCGACAGAGATTTTGGAGTCATCGAGAAGGCAAAGAAGGCCACCCCTACATCATAGTTCCTGACGAGTGGACTACCCTGATCAAAAATGCCAAACAGAAAAACAACAAGTTTATTGTGACGTCTCTTACATCTCAGGATATCACTGACACCACCCCATTTGAAGATGCAATCACTAATCGGAAGCATGGCGCACAGAAGGTGAACTGGTTGAAGATCCAGTGGATGAGGAGCACAGACCCATTCAAGTACTCAAACCAACAGTTGGGTGATTTCCGAGGCATCGATCTGAAGAAAAGGTTAGCTCGTGGTCGTCCATCCAATCCTGAGACACTTGGGGAGATAGCACCCTCCATCCTATATCCTGATGGGAGAGCCATCCAGGAGGCGAAGTACAAAGACCTACCCCCTCACCCCCCCTGTACACCACAGGTTCTATCAGACCCTGAGACATGCATCAGCAGCAGTGGACAGTGATGCTCTTGAAGGGTACAGGAATGAAGGGGAAAGACCGGGTGTCTCCCGCCTTTCACCCACGCTGTTAAACCCCATAGTATAGATGTGTGCCTAACCCCCCTCCCCCCATATTGCACTTCACATATTGCTACTGCACACTACCCACCTCCCATATTGTTACTGGACACTGCCCAACCTCCCCCAGATCATCTACCCCACACTGTCCACCCCTCACCCATATTGCTACTGCACACTGCCCACCCCAACTTTGCTACTCCACACTGTCCACCACCACATTACTACACACTGCCCACCCACCCATATCGCTACTGCACACTGACCATCCCGAACATTGAACTACTCCACACTGGCCATCCCCCCAACATCGCTACCCCACCCTCATTGTTACTCCACACTGCCCACCCCTACATTGCTACTACACACTGCGTATCCCCCACATTGCTGCTCCACACTCCCCCTCCCCATTGCTACTTCACACTGGCCTTCCCCCAACATTGCCACCCCCACCCCATTGCTACTCCACACTGCCCGCCCCCATTGCTTCAACACACTGCCCATGCCCCCACACTTCATACAAACAATACAAGTTATGACTCTTGTTCATGTGGCTTAGCCCACTATGGTTTTGAGCCCTTCAAATTACACTCTCATTACAAACCAAACCAAGCTAAATTCTATTTCACTTAAGTGGAATTGCATTCCACTTAAGTGGAATGTCCTGTCTATTTCACTTAAGTGGAATTGTATTCTACTTAAGTGGAATACAATTCCACTTAGTGGAATTGTATTCTACTTAAGTGGAATTGTATTTCACTTAAGTAGAATACAATTCCACTAAGTGGAATGTCCTGTCTATTTCACTTAAGTGGAATACAATTCCACTTAGTGGAATTGTATTCTACCTAAGTGGAATACGATTCCACTTAAGTGGAAATATCGGCTGTCCATCGGGATCCAGCTAGCACTTAACATCCGTGCAAGGTGTTTACGTACGTACCTGACGAATACCATTACCAAAATAAAGCCATGTCAAATACATTATAAGTGGTTGGAGCTACAGCCGAAAACGCATTGACAAGGGCAAGAAAACGTTTTACTTTTTGTGGATTTTGGGTTTTGGATGGAATGTTTTATTTCGTCAAAAGTTTCACTATCTAAAAAGTTACGAATTCTGCCTATGTTACTTAAACAAGATGTACGTCGCCTCTGTTGTGCATCATACTGATTGTTCCCCTGTGCAAGTGAGGAAACAACACTTCGAACAACAAGGGCGTAGGAACCGGGGGGCTGGGGGGGCACCAGCCCCCCAGTGAAAAATGTGGAGGGGCGGAAGTATCATTCCGCCCCCCCCCCCGCTTCGCAAGTCAGAAAACCCCTTTTTCATTTCCAAATGAGAAAAAAAAATCTCATTTGGAGCACCAAATTGCATCTAAGGCCAGGTGAAAATGCAAAATTACATACAAAATGGAGTGGGTGGGTTGAAGTGTGCTATATTGCACCAAATTGCATCTGAGGCCACCTGGAAATGCAAACAATTTCCAAAGGAGAGGGGGAGACCCCCTCCCCTTAGACCCTCCTCCAGGCCGGCCATGTCTTCAGCCCCCCCCCACTCAAAAGTACCTTCCTACGCCACTGTCTAACAACAACAACAACAACAATTATTTGATCGCATTCCAGCAATGATTAGCCGTAGCCATGATGTACACGTGCAACGAGGATCGACTAAATCATCATATGTGATGAGCAATTGAATGCGTTACGACGAA
Organism: Apostichopus japonicus; assembly: GCF_037975245.1. Lineage (NCBI taxonomy): Eukaryota > Metazoa > Echinodermata > Holothuroidea > Aspidochirotida > Stichopodidae > Apostichopus > Apostichopus japonicus. The sequence continues at coordinate 18,585,685 of NC_092577.1, forward strand.
CATTACCCTAAATTGTATTTATATGTAAGCCACATATCAACATTTTCACTTAAGTGGAATTGTATTACACTTAAGTGGAAATGCATTCCACTTAAGTGGAATTGTATTACACTTAAGTGGAATTGTATTTCACTTAAGTGGAAATGCATTCCGCTTAAGTGGAATTGTATTCCACCTAAGTGAAATAGATGGGCTATTTAGCTTAAGTGGAATACAAATCCACTTAAGTGGAAATGTATTCTACTTAAGTGCAATACAATTCCACCTAAGTGGAATGCATTTCCACTTAAGTGAAATAGAAATGTCCATTTCTACTTAAGTGAAATTGAATTCCACTTAAGTGGAATACATTTCACTTACGTGGAATTCCATTTCACTTAAGTCTAATTGCGAGGTAAATGTTAAAACGGCTTGCCATAGCCTTTGTGGCGGGTCACTAGTACTGTGTCAGAACAGAACAAAACCTGCTACAGAGGTATTACCGAAATCGCGATTTGGAATATGTCAATTTGAGTTGCTAGAAACTGGTATAGGTCCACGGAAATTGATTTGTACCGTTTTAATTTAACATATCATCGAATTCAACTGGTATATGGTTTACTGGTTTAAATCGGTATAAGTCGATCTCCCACGATTTGAGACTCATGGCCCGCCATAGGCCCTTTGGCTAACGTTGGGGCTCACTAAAAAAACTTGGTAGAATTGGCCTTTTTCGACTTTTCATAATACTTACAAACCTTCTCAGTATGAGGCAGACAAAAGTTAAGTAGAAAGGGAAGTAAATACAGCTCGGTCGAATACTAGATTTCCAGGTTTCGAATTTTACGTCGAACTTTCGGTGCATGTCTGACGTCACCTTGCATCGCTCACTGTACTGTCGCCTGCCAGTCTAAGCTGCTCCTATTCCTTACTTCACCGGCAACAAGCGCATTACCACGCATGCGCTGGTATATGAGGATGTAAACATGTGCCCTTCCTATCGGTTAGTGCCTGCCTTTTTGCGCACATGTCCACTAGGAGATTGCCTGTTTGCTAACTTACGTATCTAGTGCGTGCTTTTTACGTGCAAAGAAACGGACACGGACCAAAGGTCAACAAAACCAAAAACAATCCCAGTCTGTTTAACAACCAGCAAAAACCCAACTGAAAACCCACAAACAGAAATTTCTCAGTAACCCACAAATGTATAAAATATAGCGTTTAACGTGACGTGAAAAGGACACGGACCCAAAGGCTAACAGAACCAAAACAATAAAGCTCCACAAACCAGCCCCAAAAAGCCAACACCAAACCAAACACCAAACAGAAAACCCCCAACCCATATTATGTAAGGACCACACAAACCCCCCACCCCACACATAAGAACTAACTGACTCCAAAATTCATCCGGGGTACGCCGTCCCGATAGCAGACGACAGGCTTGCGCATTACCTGCGAAATTGTCCCAATACGGGTCTTTTCAAGCCCATAACAGTATTCCCCCTTTTCTTACGAGGGAGCAGAGTTCTTAACTCCTCGTCAACATTGATCGAGTGAACCTCCCTGTCAGGAACAGGAGGTCCACTAGCGACCATCGTGTCCGGTATAGCGGAAGCGGCTGCGGGTAGGGTGGAAGGGCCACTCGAGTCAATGAGATCAGTGGCCTGTTTAGTCTCATCAAACCAATCGGAGGACTCCTTAGCCACAACTAATAAGGCTGTAGTGCAGTCCTCCATTGGCGAGTCAGAATCTGGGCCACTTAATGTCTCTTGGGCGTAGCTACCGATGAACCAGTACAAGCGGCATCCTGCGCCGCGTGCCACTCCGCTAGTACCATCTCCGCCGTTTTGTCCTGCTCTGCCTCAGTGGGCAGGCTGGCAGTCTCGGCAAGTTCGATCAGGGGAGAGATCGGACACGAAAGGGGGAACAAAGCCTCCATCGGGGCGCTAGTGTCGGACACTAGGGCGATGACAGGAGCATCATGTGGTACGGTGTCAGAGGCCGGGACAGGGACCGCTTCAGCCACGTCCGTAGCCACTCTCGCGGCGTATGAGCGGTCTGGGCATAAACGGGCGAGATGGCCCGTTTTCCCACACGAGTTGCAAACGATATCCCCTTCACACTCGGCCCAGGGTATGCCCAACCTGTAAACAGCGGCTACACCGCTTGTTCGGGCACAACTTGGCCTCATGCCCTTCCAGCCCACACCTCCAACAAGTGCGAGGCTGGCCCGGGTATGCAATGTGGGCCCTGTGCCCATTAGCCCACAAGGTAGAGGGGGATATTGGACTTGAGTTCGATTCTAACTCGTCTAGTCCCGGTGTTGACACCTTTACATTCAAGGAATTCCGGCTCCTCGTAGCCGGTCACTTTCCCAAAACGCCCCAGTGTCCGCACAACAACCTGTTCAGACATGTCCAGAGGGAGATGGAGGACTGTCACCCACACCGAACTGTCATACGGTGTGACCTTCAGTCCCTCAACTCCCTCCAACACATGGACGCCTCGGACGCGGGCAGCCTCCGAGGTAAACCGTATATCAAAACAATTCATACCCCGGAGAGGTTTACCCTAAAGCGCGTCAACCTCTCCAGGAGCCTTTCAACCAACAGAACGCAAAACTGAAAAAAACTTGTACGGGGACGACCTTAGCCTCCCCCGAAAAACTCAACAATACGATTTTGCTGTCACGACGAGCCGCCATGACAGCTAGGGGTGTGGCAAAGCCACGCACCTATACACAAACCAAAACGAAACAAACCCAAAACACACAAACTACACTAAAACAAACTGTAAACTAATGAAGGGCCAACGTAAAAACACAATAATGGTGTGGTCAACGAAAGGTGGAGAGCAGTCGAAAACACGTCCGCACTCCACGAGAACTGAACTCAACTAAACTGAACTGAACTCAACTGAACTGAACGTATCTAGTGCAATTCCTCAGTAGGTAATGAATGCAAACTCACAATAATACAAAAAGGGGTGTTTCTGTTGAAAAATCGTAATTCCATTTTGTCATAGACTTTGTCCATATGGAAAAGTAACAGTTCCATTTACATAGAAACTTCATGCTTCAAAACTGACAAAGATTAATTCTAATATGTACATGTACACTCACCATCAATCTGGTGTAGAGTTCTTCCAACTTTGATTATCTCCATGAGAGCCAGTGGTGCGTGATATATGTCTTGGTTTGTTTCCTTCGAGTGCCCCATATGACTGTAGAAGAACCTACTTTCATTTTCTCGTATCTCTAATGCGGCATACATGGTGCTGCCATGAAGACGGTTTTTGGTTACTGTCAGAAGATTTATTCTCTGAACATTCGATGGGGACGTCTGGAGGGCAGAGGATGTTGCCCCCCTCCTGCAAAGTGACATCAGGTTGCGCATTGAGGCGGACCATGCACGGCTTCCCGACACTGCCTTTCGTAGACGCTCGCGCAAGCCTGTCGTCTACTATCGGGACGGCGTTCCCCGGATGAAATTTGGAGTCAGTTAGTTGGTAGGTGTGGGTGTTGTGTGGTCGTTATATAATATTGGCCGCTTTTATTTTAACTGTTTGTGGTTTGGGGTTGGCTTTTGGGGGCCTGTTTGTACTTGTTTTATTTGTTTTGCTTCTGTTGGCCTTTGGGTCCGTGTCCTTTTCGCGTCACGTTAAACGCTGCGTACAGACTGGGATTGTTTTTGTTTCTGTTGACCTTTGGTCCGTGTTTTCTCAGCACGTAAAAATTACCTTATACAAGGACGACCAGCACGCAGCGAAACACCCCTCCCCAGCACACCACCGTGGAAAAAAAGGTAGCCCCAGATAAACGTCGAATATCGCCTTCATTTTAAGGCGAATGTCAGATTACGCCGCCTCCAGAACTGCCTGCCAACTGGCAAATTTCACCCTAAAAACAACATCACATTTATTTGTCAAACCATTTTTTTCCACAACAGAACAAACACAAATAATACGTTGCAAAACAGCAACAGAACAAACTAAAGCATCTACCACATATAAAAGAAAACTCTGTCCTACCGACCAGCTTCGTGCAGACTGCATGCCAGCCTGACACACGACTGATAGAATTCTGCGTGCTTGCGAATACGTACGGATTCCCATTGCTGATGTCAGCCACTGCTCTGTTCTCTTGAAGTGCAATCTTTCTCATCGGTTCGATAGTATCGGATGGGAGCAGGATTGGCACTAGATGCTTATTTCCCTTGCCTGTTTGGTAGGCAACTTTCATCAGGTTGTTTCATACTGCTTTGTCAAGCTTCTCAAGTTTTTCTACATCTTTTGGGTTTATTCATACATTGTTGTCAGTATCACTCCATTCGTTTAGGCGCAACCGGCAAGTTTCCCTCCCCTTCTGGCGTTAAACATAGTAAGCCTACACACCAGAAGATCTCTCAATTCAATGTATGCATGGCCGTTGAAAACCAAGAAAGGCGCTTCAACAATTTATGCCATTCTTTCAATAGCATACTGCCTATAGCTTTTACGTCTTCTTCAAGTGGTAAAGCCTCTGGCCTCCTCAGTTTTTCATTTCTGTTTTTCTGCATGGCATAGATGGCATCCCCAAATATGAAGTTGTGATTCATCTCAAACACATGCATGAACTTGTCTACGGCATCTGCCATTGCATCTTGGTCATTGATTAGATACGTTCCCTTTAGGATCATGTCTGCCTTCTTTATGAAGTATTATAAGGCAGCATTTAAGCCATACTTCAAATCATCAGTACTATCCCCATCCCCCTTTGTGCTGTAGACTGCTATGGCACTCTCTAAGTGATTGAAGTTAGATCTAAGAAGAAACATGTCTGCAGCATTTTGCTCAATCTGATGTATGTGACCTACTTCTTCCCTCTGCTTGAGAAAGAGCAGGTAGAGACTCGACAAACGTCTCATAGAAGTCATAACACTTTTTCGCACTTCCGTCGTCTTGTCTGCTTTGAGTTTGTTCTGTTGCCAGAGTCTCTTACCCACTGTCGTAATCATTTCGGCACATCAGGCCAACCTCATCATCTCTCAGTTTTGCAAGGATGTCAAGAACGAAGCTTTCATCTTTGCTGTCAAGTTCTTCAAGCAGGCTTATGGGGACTAAAGGCCTTTTACGGGCCTGATTATTTACAACAGATTTTGGTGTGCCTATTAGTGAACCTTCGACTGAAAAATCCATTGCAGCTTCGACACATTACGATCTTTCCACTCCCAGTTCGGAAAGCTCTTTCTCTCTGGCATACTGGTTTCTCTTTCTATGCTGCCTCCTTATTGGCTTTACGGATTCCATCTTTCTTGAATCCATTGCACATAGCTAAGCGGTCTGGTTTCGGTGCATCCATTGCTTCAGTTACTTTTGCCTGATCTTTGTTGTCTTGACAGCTTTGTTTGATATTTATCACAGAATGGGCACCGTCTCTTGTGTGCACTGTACTTGGAACTCCTATGCATCAAACTGTCACACTGTCCTACTACAGGTCGGCTCAGCTGCACTTGTGGATGGTATATCTGCTTGTGCAACCTTACGCCAGTTAGGACGAAAATGAAAGACTGGAATAACTATACTGCTTTTTACGTGCACAGTAAACGGACACGGACCAAAGGTCAACAAAACCAAAAACAATTCCAGTCTGCCCAACAACCACCATAAACCCAACTAAAAACCCACAAACAGAAATCTCTCATTCACCCACATATGTATGAAGTGTAGCGTTCAGCGTGACGCGAAAAGGACACGGACGCAAAGGCCAACAGAACCAAAACAATAAAGCTCTACAAACCAGCCCCAAAAAGCCAACTCCAAACCACAAACAGAACCCCCCTCCCCCACATCATGCAACGACCACACAACCCCCCCCCCCACAACCAACACACTCCAAAACTTCATCCGGGGCACGCCGTCCCGACAGCAGACAACCGGCCTGCGCATTACCTCCGAAGTTTTCCCAATGTGGGTCTTTTCAGGCCCCTAGCAGTGTTCACCCTTTTCTTACGAGCGAGTAGAGTTCTTAGCTCCTCGTCAACCTTCGTGTCCGGTATAGCGGAAGCGGCTGCGGGTAGGATAGAAGGGCCAATCGAGTCGATGAGATCAATGGCCTGTTTTGTCTCATCAAACCAATCGGAGGACTCCTTAGCCACAACTAATAAGGATGTAGTGCAGTCCTCCATTGGCGAGTCAGAATCTGGGCCACTTAATGTCTCTTGGGCCGGTTGACTCGGGCCCAACTAGTATCACCGATAGCGGGCGTAGCTACCGGTGAACCAGTACAAGCGGCATCCTGCGCCGCAGGCCACCCCGCTAGTACCATCTCCGCCGTTATGTCCTGCTCTGCAGTCTCGGCAAGTTCGATCAGGGTAGAGAGGTTGGACATGAAAGGGGGGAACAAAGCCTCCACCGGGGCGCTAGTGTCGGACACTGGGGCGATGACAGGAGCATCAGGTGGTACGGTGTCATAGAGGCCGGGACAAGGACCGCTTCAACCACACCCGAAGCCACTCTCGCGGCGTATGAGCAATCTGGGCATAAACGGGCGAGATGGCCCGTTTTTCCACACGAGTTGCAAACGATATCCCCTTTACACTCGGCCAGGGTATGCCCAACCTGTAAACAGCGGCTACACCGCTTGTTCGGGCACAACCTGGCCTCATGTCCTTCTAGCCCACATCTCCAACAATTGCGAGGCTGGTCCGGGTATGCAATGTGGGCCCTGTGTCCATTAGCCCACAAGGTAGAGGGGATATCGGATTTGAGCTCAACTCTTACTCGTCTAGTCCCGGTCTTGACACCCTTACATTCAAGGAATTCCGGCTCCTCGTAGCCCTTTCCCAAAACGCCCCAGTGTCCGCACAACAACCTGTTCAGACATGTCCCGAGGGAGATGGAGGACTGTCACCCACACCGAACTGTCGTACGGTGTGACCTTCAGTCCCTCAGCTCCCTCCAACACATGGACACCTCGGACGCGGGCAGCCTCCGAGGTGAATCTAACATCAAAACAATTCATACCCCGGAGAGGTTGACGCTGAAGCGCGTCAACCTCTCCAGGGACCTTTAAACCAACAGAATGCAAAAGCAAAAAAAAATTGTCCGGGGACCACCTTAGTTAGCCTCCCCCGAAAAACTCAACAATACGATTTTGCTGTGACGGCGAACCGCCATGACAGCTAGGGGTGTGGCAAGCCACGCACCTGCGAAAACCAAAAACCACGAAACAAAGCCAAAACTACACTAAACAAACTACAAACTATTGAAAGGCCAACGTACAAAACACAAAGTGTGTGGTGAACGAAAAGTGGAGAGTAGCCGAAAACACGTCCGCACTCCACGAAAACCAACTACCAACTATACTCGCATCGAAACTTTCTGAACCAGAATCAGAAAGCTCTTTCTGGTGTTAGCACAGAAAGGGAAACTCAGTAATTCCATACAGCAGTTGGAGCTGCTTGTATTGTACACTTGCCTATGCTTCGTTTGTCAGATGTGTACACTGTGGCCGACCCAATACAGTTTTGCTCTTGCTCGGATGACTTGCTTTGGAGTCCAGCTGTTTCTTTCTCTGGAGGACCCCAACGCCCACTTCCAGTGTGTTTTGCCATTGGAGGCGTTGACTTGCCCATGTGCTGTTTGTCAGATGTGGTTGACAAATAGGCCATCTTCTTGCGTCAAGGTAGGTCCCGCAAACGTACATACATACACACACCACACACACACCATACACTGCAACATATGTGAGATTAATGTGCTGATTTTAAAAATGCATCAATGGAATAGATTCATTGGACAAACATCTATACAAACATATTGTCAATATGTCCTTCCTCATCAATATCATAATGAATGTCATGTTGCCCCTGTGCTTAGCTGGCTCCCATTTCCAGGAAATAGAATTTGGTATGACAAGTAAAATTTTTTCGCAGTTGCCATGTTATGATGTCAACATACCTGCTCTAAAGTTCCCAAATGCCTGAAAGTTTTTAAGAGGGTCTGAAAATCCGGGCATTACATGTTTATCACCACGGGTTTTCACCTAGTGACCAAAAACAAAAATTGTTTACTCCCACCTAAAACACTCATTGTAGTTGTAGTGGCAATATTACACTATATTGCAACATATGTGAGATTAATGTGCTGATTTTAAAAATCCATTAATGAAATGGCTTCATTGCACAAACATACATACCATGTAATCTCTAATAAGCACCCCCTCTAATACATGCCCCCCCCCCCCGCCCCCTTGAAATGGATGTAATTTAGGTGTAACAATTGGGCAGTAGGTTTAGGGTTTGGTCAATAATGCCAGAATCGGTTGGCTGCATAGTCCACACACACAACAGGCCCCATGAATTAACATACTGTACGGCACATCTGTTGCATTTTGGAAACAACTTTTGCAATATCGGGCTGCGTACAAGGTCAATACAAGGGGCCGAAATGACAGCCTGGTCAGTACTGCAGTGTATCCACATGTTGTACAACTGGGAATAGTGGCTGCACAATTTGTAATACTGCTGTGATACCAGTGTGGACATGGCAATTGCGATAGCATGTGCTGCTAAGTGCGAGTTACAAGCGATCTATTTCATAGTTTGACTCAAAGTCGGCCCAATAGCTGTTGGCCCAGAAAGGCTGTAACTTGGGATAATACCGGTTTTTGGACCAATACTGAAATTTTCAAATCAAATTGCCCTGAAATAAACGTCCCCTTTCTAAAAAATAAAAATGCAATGCCCCGGGCGTTTATTAGAGATTATACGGTATTGTGCATATGCCCCCCCCCCCCCCCAACCCCCTCGAATATCATAATGAATATCATTTGGCCCTTGTGCCCTGGTTTCCCTTCCCAGGCAACAGCATTTGATATCAAAACTAGATTTTTCCCATTTTGCACTTTATATCAACATACCACCTCTTAACTTTATGTACATAAAATTTTCAAGAGGGTGTGCAAAACCTGATATTACAAGGTTAAACACAGAGATCTCCAAAGGTATATATTTCACGGTCATCAAAAATATAACTGCATATTAAGATATGAATCAAGTTATTGTGTTTTAATTTTACAATGAGAGATAATGGCTGCCCAAGTGACTTGAATTTGATTTGTCACTATCTTTGACACACAAGCCTGACAAAGGTACAGAAATGTACATGTAATGTAAGACAGTACCAGTCCCCTTTTAGTGACCTTATATGACAGGCATAGATTACTGCAGGCCCTATCTATCCAAAAGTACAGTAGAGCTTATCAGCACACTATACATGCAACCTACGGTACTCGGCAATCCTAGAACTAATCCCAGTTTGAAATCCACTTTGAGCACTGCCTATCCGTTATTATGCATAAACTCTGTACCAAAAGCATATTGCATGGTTGTCAGATCCATTAGGGGCCAAAATATGACTCAGAGCCATTCCTACTGGCTCCAGTGGGAGGCATTGAAGTCACCAGAATGACCTTATAGGGTCACATGAAATGTACTGCAAGATAAAGCTTAATTTTACTAACGATGTTGCAAAATTGTGAAATATTGTGCCAACCCAAACTTTATTAATATTTATTTTGCAGAGCTAGTAACCGGTTGTTCTCTTTTCTGTTGTCAACCAAATGACCAATCCGTGTTACCATTTGGATTCCTGGACAAGACAAACCCAATGTATGTACATACACACACACTCATACTTTGTATGTACTGTACATACAATTACTTTGTTGCAATTACCATTTGTGCTTGCCATAAAAGAAAAGAAAACTGCCATAGCTATGAGACTAGGAATCCTCCCGTCATTCTCCTTCTTCTCGGGAGACATGTTCCCCTCAATATTCCAGCAGAAATGACCCACATGGAAATGTTTTGTAGTGAAGACTCCAGAACCTTGGAAAGAAAGGTTAAATGAATCAATAACCTACGTGTATACTGTAAAACCGCTAGGGCAAGTAGGGTACATAAATAAGGTAAAATTGCACTGTGAAATAAAGCCAAAACATGAAGGCCATGGCTACTGACCACTTCCCCATAATTCCAGCCCTTAAATACCACCCAGAACCAGAGTAGGGATGTGACAGTCAACCGGAAATGACCCCTAGACGACTTTTGACCTCAACTACCTGAACTCCCCGGATGCCCCTTCACTTGCTGATATTTGTGACCTAGTTTTATAATGATTTACCAAGCACTGTAGAAGGAGTAGCAATTTGAATCCGCCATATGTGGCTGGGGTGAGGTAAAAACTGAAGGGGTCACATAAAACCAAGCAGCATAGGGAGTAGACCAATTGAAATTGTTTAAGAATGCCACCCAGAATGACAGATGGGCTCAGTATAAACAAACAGGGTTTTCGGGTCGGTTACATCGCAATATTTCTGATAGACATGGCAGTAATCAAAACAGTCAATGTGATCATGACCACCAGTGACGATGCAGTGGAGAAGAAGGGGTGGGTAAGGTACTTAGGTGTGGCCAATTTCAGCTATAGTCACGACCGAGTCATCTGTTTACTGCAAACAAGCAACTTACTTAAGTAGGCCTTTACTAGCTCATCATAGTAATAATTCACTTCAATACATGTTTTGTTAAGCGATTCCATCTCCCGTCTTTTGGAAAGGGACTCGAGACTTTTTCCATTCGTTGTGCCAGGGGGTGCCAAAGTGAAATGCGTTCAATATGCAGATGACGTCACGTGTGTTGTTTCGAGTCTGGGCTCCTTTCGTGCCCTCGCAGGATTTATCTATCTTTGAGAGAGCTACCGGGGCGAAGTTGAATCCGAACAAGACAGCTGGAGATACAGAGATACAGAGACTTACCACTCGGTGCATCGTGGTCGGATCATTACATCAAAATTAATGGTATATGGTTCGGCTACGATGCACCTTGTGATGTCACCTGGAACGAGAGGGCCGAGGTATTTGCGAGCAGGCTCAAAACCTTTGGCACCCGCTGGCTTTCGATCTTGGGGAAAGTCACCGTTATCAATTGTTGTTTCGCCCATCTTGTGGTACCCAGGCGCGGTATACCCAATTGCGTCCGGGTGCGTTTCAAGAGAGATATTTGCATTCATTTGGTCGGGTGGTGCAGAGCTTGTAAAGAGCTAGGGCGGTAGTGTAGCCAAAACTGGACGAGGGGTGGGGGTAGGTCTGGGCTGGTTGATGTGGGAAGTAAATTGACCTTTTTGTTATTTAAGCAATTGTTTGTAGCGGTAACTGAGCCAGGGCTGCCTTGTTGATATTTTGTACGTTTTTGAGGCGGGTTGCACTTGCGTCGATGGGTCCCGGCGCTGTTTAGCAACAGAGAACCGTATAGTAGTACACCAATCAGGGTGGTGCGTGTCATTTGCTCCGCTCTAATTCAGTTGCCCCATGTTGACCTGTGACGGCCGGCAGTCGTTCACATTTCCTTGCGGATATGGCCTTGAATGCAATTTTTGTACAGGGACGCCATTCTGCCGAAGTATGGCGTTCAGTGGGCATTCAAGGCTGAATTGAATGGTTGCAGGCTCCGTGATCTTGCATGGGGAATTGCACACGGTGCCTTGGTGACCAATCTTAAAAGGTATCATTGGCGATTGGGTGATGGACTGTGCCCAAGGACCGGCTGTGAAAGCTTAGAGAGTACCGCTCATGGTTTTTGGCATTGCTGCTTTGTTTAAACTTATGGGAGTGGTTCCAGACCTGGACCGACCGTGTAACGGGAGACCGTTCATGGTCGGTGGGACGGAGCTTTGTTTATATGGGGTAGACCCTCCAGTTTGTTCTGTTGCTGTGTTGCATCGTGTCATTTGTCTTTGTGCTATTTTCCAAAAACTTGTTTGGAGTGTAGATGTAATATGGAGTGTAGATGTAATATACCATTTATAGGGGGAAATTTGCCAGATAGCAGGCAGTCCTGGAGGCGGTGAAGTGTCACATTCTGGGGCTGCCCTTTTTTGACGCTGGTGTGCAGGGGAGGGGTGTTTCGTTTGGCTGCGTGCTGGTCGTCCTTTTGTGGTTTTTGCTTGTTTGAGTGGGTTGTTGGGGGTTTGGTTTGTAATGTAATCATTCTATATACGGTACTTGTTGTTCGCATTGTGAACTATGAAACACAGCTTACGCATGCTAGTAGAATGTTGACATGACTTATTATCTAAGATCGCTGAACCCATAAAATAAACAGACATAACTAGAAGAATCGTGTTCATCCTTTCTTTGTTATTCTTAGTACCTGAAGGACTAAGCGTATAACACTACATGGTGTCAGACGTAAGCGATTTTAAGCGGAAATTGGCGAAAATCCTTGCTGGTAAGTCAATTTTTTTCGACTGTCTGGAGAGCGTGTCGAAGTGAACAGGGTAACTGTACGGTACATACAGCATTGTTATATTGTCTTGGTAGGCTACAAAGCTGCCGTGAGTAACATATACCGTTGGGCCTATACAATAACATTAACGCTATTATCTGGGCACTAGTATTAACTGCCGTTCGTCACAAATATGGCCACCCAATTCAAAATAACCCCACCAGGGACATTTTCCTTCAAAAGTGAGGATTGGGAGCAGTGGATCAAACGATTTGAAAGATTTCAGAAAAACCATCAGTCACACAAGTGGACATGTTGATATACTGTATGGGGGAACAGGCGGAGGAAATTTTCAATAGTTTCACCTTTCCGCCCATTGTGGTTGTCACAGAGAGTGAGGGAAGTCAGAGTACACCTCAGAGTCCATCCTATTCAGACGTGAAGGACAAATTTCAAAGCCATTTTATTGCTCGTAGAAATGTGATCTATGAAAGGGCCAAATTCAATAACAGATGTCAAATGGAGGGAGAGACAGTGGATGAATTCATCACTGGGCTATATAAGCTGTCAGAGCATTGTAATTACGGAACGCTCAAAGAGGAGCTAATTAGAGACAGACTTGTAGTTGGCCTCCGAGACTCCAGATTACAGCAGAAACTGCAGCTAGACAGCGCCCTCACATTAGAATCAGCAAAAAGGACGGCAAGACTACACGAAGTTGTTCGTAAGGTACACCAAGTTTTGACAGCTAAGGATCAAGTGCTGATAAACCAGACCAGCAGTCCCAGCACAAGGAAGTTTGGAAAATGTGGTTACAGTGCTAACCACACTGCGTGTCCTGCTAAGGAAGACAAGTGTAATACGTGCAAGAAAATGGGTCATTGGGCAAGGTGTTGTAAAACAAAATACAAGCAGCATAGGAATTTTAGGAAACAGGCACAGGACCAAGGAAACCCAAATCTAGTTAAACCTAAGCCAAGAGCGGTAAAATATGTAGCAGTAGATGTCTCAGACGAAGACGATCCTGGGGAGATCAACTACACGTTTATTGGTCAGTTGGACAATGGAAGAGCAAAGACAAAATCATGGACAATTGATGTTTATGTTAATGATGTCAAGGTAAAGTTTGCTATTGATACAGGGGCTGATGAATGAATCATTCCTGAAAGAATGTACAACAAGCTTAATTTAAACACTAGTTTAAGTAAAACAGATAAAGTTTTACATGGTGCTAATAAGTCTAGGCTGCAGTGCATGGGTAAAGTTGATGTTGATTTTCGAGCTAATAACAGATCCTCCAACCAATCTATGTATGTGGTCAAAGATTGCACCACAGCCTTATTAGGCAAACCAGCTATCGAAGCATTAGATGTAGTGAGAATTGTTAATAACGTAGAGGTGGAGAAACACCATCCAAAGTTATTTTCTGGTCTGGGGGTTATGAAGGGCGAGTACAATATCAAGCTTGCAGAGGATTATGTGCCACGCGCAGTCAATGCACCTAGAAAGATAGCATCAGTTCCTTTGTACAAAATAATTAAGGGTAAACTACAACAACTAGAAAATGAGGGAATCATTTTCAAAGTAAATGAACCAGCTGAGTTTTGCTCACCAATGGTCCCGGTCCCTAAAAGGGATAAAAAGGGAAATGTGGTGGACGTCAGAATATGTGTTGATTACACAAAACTGAACCAGTATGTGAAAACAGAAATTCATGATACCAAGTACTAGCGAAGTACTTAGTAGACTACCTGGGGCTAAGATCTTTAGCAAGCTTGATGCTCATTCATGGTTCCACCAAATTCCCTTGACAGAGTCATCCAAGCTTCTAACCACATTCATCACACCGTTTGGGCGATTTGCCTATAGTCGAATGCCATTTGGCATAACATCTGCTCCTGAGCATGCACAAAAGAGACTTGCTCAGTTACTAGATGATCTAGAGGGTGTTCAAGTGTTCATTGACGATATCTTGATTCATGCACCAAATCAGGACTTGCATGATGCTCGATTAGGTGAAGTCCTAAATCGATTAGATAAAGCTGGCATGACTCTGAAGAAGGCTAAGTGTGGGATAAGTAAGAAATCAATTCAGTTTGTAGGACACATTGTTTCAGACAATGGTATCTTACCTGATCCTGAGAAAACCAAGGCACTGAGAGATATGCGTAGACCTGAAAATTTTCATGATGTACGTAGATTTTTGGGCATTGTGAATCAATTTAGCAAGTTTTCACAAAAATTATCGGATCTCAGTCAACCCATTAGGGAACTGCTACAAAAGGACAAGCAGGGGGTATGGAATGAACCTCAAGAAAGGTCATTTAATGAGATTAAGTTAGAATGCCTAAGCGGCACATGTCTTGCATTGTTTCATCCTAACCTGGAAACAAAAGTGGCAAGTGATGCTTCAAAACGAGGGTTAGGTGCCTGCTTGTACCAGAGGCAACAAGGAGGGGAGTGGAGACTAGTATTTTGCGCATCAAGGTCTGTTACCAGTGCTGAAAGCAATTATGCTCCCATCGAAAGGGAAGCACTTGGTGTTACCTGGGTTTGTTATACATTTGCAAACTTTGTTATTGGTATGAAGTTCAAGATTGAAACTGACCATAAACCACTAGTCTCTCTATTGGGTCTGAAAGATCTCAATCAGCTCCCACCAAGGATACAAAGGTTTAGAATCAGGTTGATGAGGTACAACTATGACATAAGTCATATCCCACGGATATGATCACTCTCTAGAGCACCCTGTGGCGAAATATCTGAGTGACAATCTAGAGGGGGGAGTGCAGTCGTATGCCAATTATATTATATGTGAGTTGCCAGTTACAATTCATATCTGACTAGGATACAACAAGAACAAGTGAATGATCCTGTATGTATCAAGCTAATTGAATATTGTACAGATGGCTGGCCAGATAAACCACAATTGTCTGGGGCTGTAAAAGGTTATTACCCATTTTGGGGAGAAATTACATACAACAATCTCCTTCTAAGGGGACCTACAATCATCATCCCTAGCTCGTTAAGGTTAGAAGTCCTAGACTTCATCCATGAAGGGCATCAGGGGATTGTGAAGTGTAGAGAGCGTGCAAAGCAATCAGTGTGGTGGCCGGGTATTAGCTCCCAAATAGGTGACCTAGTGTACAAGTGTCACACGTGTGCCCACCAGGCTCGGGAAGCCCATGATGCATTCTCAGTTTCCATCACGCCCATGGGAGAGGGTAGCAGCAGATTTGTATTATCTGCAGGATAGTACTTACCTATTGGTAGAGGATTATTATTCAAGGTACATAGAAGTAGCCAAGCTTACTTCCACATCGAAATCATCTGATATTATCATGCACTTGCAGTCCATGTTTAGTCGTCATGGTATCCCAGATGTATTCCGTTCTGATAATGGACCACAGTTCATTAGCAGTGAGTTTAAGGCATTTAGTAAGAAATATGGATTCACACACATTACTAGTAGTCCTTTGTATAGTCAGTCTAACGGGGAAGCTAAAAGGAGCTGTCCAAACAGTGAAAGGATTAATTAAGAAGTCAAAAGATCCTTATCTAGCACTTATGGCATACATAGCTACTCCCCTAGCAAACGGGTATAGTCCATCTGAGTTATTGTTTGATCGAAGGATAAAGACAACCCTTACCAGTTGCTCCTTCCCAGCTGGTACCCCAGATACCTGACAAGAACAAACTAGAGGCTTTTGAAATGAGTGAGCGTCAATATTTAAAACACAATTATGACAAAAGCCATAGAACCAAGTCTCTTGAAGAGATACCACCAGGTACCCAGGTTTTTATTAAAGACATGAATACTCATGGGGTTGTAGATAGATGTAGATTATTGTAGATTATTAGAGGAACCCCGTTCATATCTGGTGTCTTCACCAAGGGGTAATCTGCGAAGAAACAGAAAACACATCAACTGCAATCCTAGTAGTCATGATGGAAATCTTGTTGATTTTTAACAAACATCAGTCAATATGATGAAAGTACTAATGAGCAAACTGAGTCCCTAACCACAGGTCCTATTGCTCAACCATCAACACAGACGCAGAGTGAAACTTCTAAAGAGTTACCAAGCTACTCTGAAAGTAGCTCACCTAGACCTAAACAATATAGAACTAGATCAGGTCGATTGGTTAAACCAAAAACTTGGAATCTTGATTAGGCATGTTGTATGCTTGGGTTGGGATGTAATCTAATCATTCTGAAGAATGTTGTTCGCATTGTGAGCTATGAGACACAGCTTACGCATGCTAGTGCTTTTTACGTGACCCGCCATGCGGAATACAAAACGTCACGGCCAAACGGCACTACCGAACCATCCCATTCTGACAAACGAAACTAAGGTCTAGCGAGCCAAAAAAACATACGCCCGCCGACCTGCAGAGACAAAACGCCCAACCCCCCCACTCAAACATTCAAAAACGTACAGAAGGACGACCCGCACGCAGCGAAACGAAAAACCCCTCCCCAGCACACCAGCGTCCAAAAAAGGCAGCCCCAGATAAACGGCGAAAATCGCCTTCAATCTGAAGGCGAATGTCAGACTTCACCGCCTCAAGGACTGCCTGCCAACTGGCAAATTTCCCCCTAAAAACCAAATAACATCTATTCCGCCAAACATGTTTTTTTACAATAGAATAGAACAAACAAAAATGATGCGGTGCAACACAGCTACCGAACAAACTGGAGGGTCTACGCCATATAAAATAAAGCCCTGCCCTACCGACCATGAACGGTCTCCCGTAACACGGTCGGTCCAGGTCTGGAACCACTCCCATAAGTTTACTACAAAGTAACAATGCCAAAACACATGAGCAGTACTCTCCAAGCTGTCACAGCCGGTCCTAGGGCACAGTCCATCACCCAATCGCCAATGATATCTTTTTAGGTTGGTCACCAAGGCACCGTGTGCAACTCTCCATGCAAGATCACGGAGCCTGCAACCATTCAGCCTTGAATGCACCGAACGCCATACTTCGGCAGAATGACGTCCCTGGACAAAAGTTGCATTCAAGGCCTTATCCTCAACGAACTGTGAACGAGGGCCGGCTGTGACAGGTCAACAGGGGGCAACTCAATCAGAGCGGAGCAGATGACACGCACCACCCTGTTTGGAGTACTACTATGCGGTTCTCTGTTGCTAAACAGGGCCGGGACCCATCGACGCAGGTGCAAACCGCCCAAAAACGTACAAAATATGAACAAGGCAACCCTGGGTCAGTTACCGCTACAAACAACTGCTTAAATAACAAAAAGGTCAATTTACTTCCCAGATGAACCACCCCTAGTCCTCCCTTCTCCAGTTTTTGGTACAATACCGCCCTCTTGACCAGCTCTGTACCACCAGACCATATGAATGAAAAAATCGCCCTCTCCAACCGTACCAGGACGCGACGCGGAATAGGGTACACCGCGCCAGGGTACCACAAGATGGGCGAAACGAAACGATTAATAACAGTGACTTTCCCCAAGATAGAAAGCCAGCGGGTGCCAAAGGTTTCGAGTCTGCTCTGAAATACCTCAGCCCTCTCGTTCCAGGTGACATCACAAGGTGCATCGTAGCCGAACCATATACCATTAATTTTGATATTCTGATCCGACCACGACGCACTGAATGGTAAGTCTCTGTATCTCCAGCTACCAAGACGAAGGCCCTTTGTCTTTTCTGGATTCAACTTCGCCCCGGTAGCTCTCTCAAAAATAGATAGATCCTGCGAGAGTGCGCGAAAGGAGCCGAGACTCGAAACAATACATGTCACGTCATCTGCATATTGAGCGCATTTCACTTTGGCACCCCCTGGCAAAACGAATGGAACAAGTTTGGAGTCCCTTTCCAAAAGACGAGAGAGGGACTCGCTAAACAAAACATAAAGTAATGGAGACAGAGGGCACCCCTGGCGCACCCCCTCTCTACGTTAAAAACCTCCGAACAAAACCCATTTACGATAACAGAACTGAAACTTTGTTCATACAAAACAGAAATCATTTTACGAAAATTCGGGTGCAACTGAAACGTCTCCAATACATTCATTAAAAAACCGCGATCCACCATGTCAAAGGCCTTCTGCTGGTCCAGAGACACCAATGCACATGGCAGATCACGCTCAATAACAAAGTCGGTCAAGTCGCGCATCAACCACAAGTTCTGCTGGATGCAATGACCCTTCACTGCACAAGTCTGGAGATCACCAACAAGATGCGGCATAGCCAGTGCAAGGCGGTTGCACAAGGCCTTAGCCAGCAACTTGTAGTCCACATTTAACAAGGTGATCGGACGCTTGTTATGGGGATCCAAGGGGTCCCCAGACTTTGGCAGCAAAGTAATCATGCCCAGACGTTGACTTTGGTTTAACAGTCCGTTTTGGAAGGCGTCTTCGAAGACGGCTCTGATGTCGGGTCCTATTATTGCCCAGAAGGTTCGGTAGAACTCCCTCGGAAGCCCGTCCGAACCCGGGGACTTGCCATTCTTCATCTTCGAAAGCGCCTTCCAAAGCTCAACAGTGGTTATTCCGCCCCCCAAATTATCATTGACATCGTGGGGAACGGTTTTTGAGATTCCCCTCAATAAATCAGCCTGTGCCGACAAGTCGACATTGCCACGCGTAAACAAACTCGAATAGTACTCTTTATATACGCGGACGATGCCGTGAGGGTCACTGACCACGGTCCCGTCGGTAGCGCGCACAGACGGGACGCGTCTGTCACCCGCCGATGAGCTAACGGACTGGTAAAACCTCAGTGAAGGGCGCTCCTCGGCTTCCACCGCTTCGACACGGGCCCTGACGCGGGCACCGTGGTACTTTTCATCGAGATACGTCTGCAAAGCGATGACTGCCGAAGGGTCGCCAAACTTCACCTCCGCGCACAGCTCCGAGAATTTTTCTCTTCGACGCCGTGCGCGGGTCACGCAATACTGAATTGCGTAGCGTTTGATGCGCAACTTGATATTATCCCACCACTGGGATGTAGAAGCAAAGGCCGGCTTCAATGTTTGCCATCCTTTGTACCTGGTCTCGAAACCCTGGCGGAATTCTGCCTCGCCAAGAATCCGACAGTTAAGCTTCCATAGGCCCCGCCCGATCGGGAAAATGGAAGGCAAAACAAAACGTGCTACCACAGTGTCATGGTCAGAGAGCGGACAGCTGAGCGTCTCGCAACCCGAAAATTTAAAACTTACGGGCGCATACACTCGATCTATCCTGGAGGCATCTTCTCCGTTAGGCCTCACCCACGTATACACCGTACTACACGGGTGTATACGCCTCCAGACATCGGCTAAAAGGTGTGCGGAAGTGAATCTGTCCAGTAGAATGTTGGCTTATTATCTAAGATCGCTGAACCCATTAAATAAACAGACATAACTAGAAGAATCGTGTTCATCCTTTCTTTGTTATTCTTGGTACCTGAAGGACTAAGCGTATAACACTACATGGTTCGGCGGGTCGATGGGCGTATTTTAGTTTTTGGCTCCTTGACTTTGTTAGAATGGGATGGGTGATTAGTACGTGTCGTTTGGCCGTGCCGTTTTGGATCCCGCAGGGCGGGTCACGTAAAAAGCAATTCAATACAGCCTACACAAATAGAAACTGAACATGCCATACATGGGGGCTAGGCAGCACCTACACTAGCCTGACTCATTCCCCCAACATCAGCCCCTTCCCCAACATACAGAATGTAGGCCCACCTCCACTCCTTCCAAGGCCACCGTTCTGTTTTCCATTACAGATAGGAGCTACCCAACAATAACCATATGAAATAAAACATCAATAGATCTACATACATTGCGTTGTACCTTAAACCTGGCTCAATGATTGCTGAATACTCCTAATTATAAATGGTGAACACTGCAACCCCCTGCAGGCTGTGGGTGGTATATAGGCCCATTATATTGCCTGTTTGTCATAAAAAGTGACTAAATCGGAGAACCTATACTGTTTTATAACTTAAAGACACTGTTCATGTAAGTGTTCATGTGTCAATAAACATTACCTAAACAATTCAATTACACTCAAATACTCAAATACCTATGTAAATATCAATAAATGTAACAGCAAATCCATCTCTGTCTTGACCAGATCGGCAGTGTTGCACTGCATCTTGAAATGGTGAGGAAGGAATTAAGCTACTTGAATTGTTGGCACTACAATTAGCATTTCACGTAAAGGTTTCTGAAATAGCTTCCTAAGTTCCTACAAATGTAGCAGAGTCCCTGAGTGCAGTACCAACTTTCGCTAGACCTGAATTTCGTTTGTCAGAATAGGATGGTTCGGTAGTGCCGTTTGGCCGTGACGTTTTGTATCCCGCATGGCGGGTCACGTAAAAAGCACAAGGCAATTTAGACATCAGAAATCAAGTCAGAATAATTGGTAACAAATTTGTAAATGCTGTAGAAGTAAGTGCACAAGAAGCTGCATATCTTTTGTTGCAACTACCTATTACAAGATCTTCACGGTCAGTAGTCTTCATTAATACATCGCCCATTGAAGATAGGACATTTCTTTTGAAGAATAAAGATAAGCTTGAGGAAATGAACTCAAATGACACTGATATTGAATGCAGTAATGTGCTTAAACGTTACTCAATAAGACCAAGAATACTAGAAAGTTGGAACTTAGCTGATTATGTATCAAAAAATTAATTGTGGAATTCCCCAAAGAAATAAAAGATTGTGATGATTATTGTGATGACTATTGTGATGATTATGTTGATGACCCTACAATTACTGATAATTCAGAACATCATCTTTCAGCAGATACTGACATTAACATCTCCTTGCCATCAGGTATTTCAATCAGGACAGCCAAAGTCCAAAAGGTAATACGTTTTGTTAACTACAACAAGGAGACTGATGCTGAAAATTTCTATAGAGAGAAGCTTATGTTGTACAAACCTTGGCGCAATGAATCTCAGCTGTTAGGTACATACAACACATATAGAGACAGCTTCATGTCTCATGTTGATGTCATAAACCCTTATTTGAATAAATATGAACCTAAAAAGCAGTTGACACATGCGGATTTGACACAAGCAATGTTTGACTATTTCAGTGAAAATGGCTTACCAACAGTTGAACCCATGACACAACATATGGAAGAAGATGATTTGATGCTAGGAACATCAGATAGTACTGAATACAGCTTCTTCTATCCCACGGTACAATCACATGCTGTTTCTGACATATCAAATTAAATAGGATTATGTACAACTACATCTCCAACTGTTGAAAATTTGTCTAAACGCATTTCAGATGAACAATTTCTTCAGATTTTGTCTCAATTAAATGTCCGACAAAGAGAATTTTTCACGCATGTCATGAAATGGATGACTACAAACAGAGAACCTTTACATGTATTTCTAACTGGTGGAGCAGGTGTAGGAAAATCAATTGTTGTCAAGACATTGTACCAAGCTTTGGATAGATTGCTTTGTTAGACAGAAGGCGCTGATCCAGAGCAGTGTAGAATTTTATTATGTGCACCTACAGGGAAAGCTGCATATAATATTCATGGACAAACTATTCATTCTGCTTTTAAAATTGATCCAAATAGAGGTTTCAACTATTAAAAAACTAACCACTGACAAGCTTAACACTTTGCAAGTAAAGTATAACAGTCTAGAAGTTGTAATCATTGATGAAATTTCGATGGTAGGAAATAGACAATTTCTCTTCATACATGAGAGGTTGCAAGAAATAATGGGTAATAAAAAAACCATTTGGAGGCGTTAACATAATTGCAGTTGGTGACCTTTTCCAACTTAAACCTGTTATGGATCGATGGATATTTGAAGATCTTGAGCATGGTTATGGACCTCTTGCGCCAAATATGTGGAAAGAATATTTTACTGTACATGAATTGACAGAAATCATGAGACAAAAAGATGACATACAATTTGCACAGATGCTAAATAGGCTTAGAGAAGGAAAACATACTGAAGCCGACATACAGGATTTAAAATCATGCATCATACATAACGAAACACTAATTTCGTCTTCCATTCCACATTTATATCCCACCAACGCTTTGGTCAATCAGCATAACGATAAAGCATTCACTTTGTCTTGTAATGAGAAGAAAACTATTTCCGCTCAAGATTCAATTTGTGGAAATATGGCAAAGAACATCAAGGAACAAATTAAAGCTGCAATACCAAAAGATGTTAGTAAAACTTGTGGTCTGCTCAAGATTCAATTTGTGGAAATATGGCAAACAACATTAAGGAACAAATTAAAGCTGCAATACCAAAAGATGTTAGTAAAACTTGTGGTTTGGTACACTAACAATTGCAGTTGGCAATAAATATGAAACTGTAGCAAATATAAATGTTGAAGATGGCATAACAAATGGCAGTGGTTGTGTATTGAAAAATATTCATTACATTGACGCTAATAATCCTTTACCTAGTATACTGTGGGTTAAATTTGATAATCCAGATATTGGTAAAATTGCAAGAGCTCACTACAAAAACCTATTACAATACACACATTGAGAGTACTTGGACGCCCATATTCGCTATTAAAAGAAATTTTCTAGTAACAAAACGAAAAGTCGTAGATATAATACAACAATTTCCTTTGAGGCCTGCATGTGCCAAGACCATACATAAAGTTCAAAGTGACACACTAACAGAAGTAGCTGTCCATATGGGGAAATCTACAATCGCACATGCACACTATGTGGCATTGAGTAGAGTAACCAAAAAAGGCCTCCATGTCTTGGAACTTAATGAATCCAAAATCAAAGTTACAGAAAGTGTAATCAATGAAATGGAACGTATGAAATCTACTTCTGTTATGAATTTATGTTATACGCCAATGTATTCTATGAAATCAGCTACTTTAACATTGTCATTTCAAAATTGCAGATCACTTCATAAACATTTCAAAGATCTATCAACAGACCATAATTTTACTAAGTCTGATTTAATATGTGTAGCAGAAAGTAGATTAACAAGCAGAGATCAAGATTATGATATTCCTGGATTTGTTTCAATGAGAAATGATCAAATTCAAACTGTGCAGCAACGCCCACCACATGGTCTTGTGATGTTTCTAAGGCAAAATTGTGGATATTCTAGTGTATCATTGCATAACAGTAATTTGTTTGAATGCATGACTGTGACTGTCACTAGTCCAATCACAATACAAGTATCAACAGTTTATAAGGCTCCCTCTTGTTCTTTCCATGAATTTAAACACTTCATAGAAACTAAACTTAGACCACAAGTATCAATTGATGAGCCTTTCCTTATTGTGGGAGATTTCAATTACAATGTCCATCAGGAATCAACATTTCTACAGTTCATGACCTCTACATTTCAATGTGAACAATATGTAAATCAATTAACTACATCAGCTACCACAATAGACCTGGTATTTTCGAATGTAGATCTACCCCTATGCCAAGCAATCTATTGTGTGTGGTCTGACCATAAAACTTTGCAAGTTGGAATTTAAACATTACAGTATTAGTAGCATATTTGGAATAATGCATGCCTTTTTGGTTGCTCTTATTCCTTTCATCATCAGATGGCATCGAAGACAATGGTTGTTTATATGCTTACTGAACTGGAGACAAGAGGATCAAATTATTTTGCTTATGCAATATCACAAGACGGCGACATACATGAAATGTTCTGAATCAAGTTGAAAAAGGACAATTTTTTTGTCCTAGCCGACTTTTCCTTAAATAAACAGGAGGAATGTTCCTATCTGCGGTTGGCTGGGTAAGATTTTACCAGATTCACAATTACTGACACTTATGTACTTTTACCAGATCTAACCAGAACATTTTTTCCTACAGCAGGTATCAACCATTTTATACAATTGAAAGTTGAAACCATTCAGTTCAACCGTAAGTTGGGTAATGAAAGACCCTCTTCAGGACTTAAACAGTTGGCTCGCCCAAACCTTTCGTATTTTATAACTTCTATTGATTCATATCAGTCTGCTGATTTTCATATGTATATAGACAACATTGAAGATTACAGATACATCCAGTCATATACTACAAATTATACACAAATGAACTAGGATTGGCAGACTAGCTTCATCTGTATCCACAGACATGACCTGAATAGTGTGAATTGGTTTGAAAGGCGAAAAGTGAAAAACTAGTGGAGACAAAAACATGGGGGATATATATATGTAAAAAGACATGTTGCTGGATACAAGCAAAACTATTTGCAAGTAAGTTTTGTGTTGCTAGCTATCACATATATTTGAAAATGTTTTCCACAACATATTTCAACTAAATTTTGAAACTTTCTCAAATCTCACAAACTAAATGTTACAAAACTAGTGAGAGTACCTTTGAATAACCAATTGTTCACATTTTTCCCATTAAAATGAAAGATATTCATAACACATTGATCACCTTTATTGTACCCATACCACCAGTTAAGAACAACCATCTATTTCTTATTTACAATAGGTTTTTAAAACATCGAAATCATTTCCTCTTCCAAAAGAAAAACTACAGAAGTTTTTCAACCCAACAATCTGCACCATCCCTGATGCTTTCGCGTCACCAAAGAAGAGGAAGCTTTCCGTTCAAGGAAAAGTAGCAAAGGTAATTTAATATGTTTAAAGTATGTAATCAAAATAATATGTTAAAAGTGGAACAGGAAAAGTTTTCACAATGTTAAGTGGAAAGATATCTTTTAATGCAACTTTCATTTGGATATCACAAAGTTACACCAAATTCACTACATCACAAAACTAACAAACGCTGTGTGTATGTATCTGTGAGTATTTAAGACATCATCTTTGTATAAAGTGGTACTAAATATCAAACTAATATGCAGCTGTTACAATCATGGTCTTATTTGCTGGGTAAGTACTCCATAATGAGCAAATGATATGAAACCTTCAACATTTCACTTAAAATAGTGAGAAGTACAGGCAAAATTCATATACGCAAACAGGACCTGGCTCCAAAGCTTTGCGCTAACATAGCAGCTCAAAAAGTTCTCATTCATACCTTTTGTACATGAACCAGTTGTGCTAATTATTACTGTGATAAATATGTATGATTTGGTCTTATGACCGCAGTGTATTTCTATTAAAGATTGCGGTACACTACATTGCCTAGAAAATATATGTAAAGCAATTACAGTACTCGACATATTTTTCAAGGGATACAAATAACATTAATACATTTTCCACTTTGTTCAGGTGTACCACTTAACATAAAACAACAAACACATTGATATAGTATATTATTCACAATTTTCACAAAATGCACTTTTCTGTTCATTTGTTAGGTGTATGACATGAAAGAAGGGCCCACGTGGAAAAGGCGTGATATTCTACTCGCAGATGATATTACAAAAAAAAGTATCTGCTGTAAACTGTGGGGGGAGCATTCAGAAAAAAATACAGAAGACACTGGATCGATTATTAACATTTCCAATGTAGAAGTAGATATCTACCACATTGACAGCGCTGGAGGTAAATTTTTAAACATATCTGTTCTCAATTATCGTGAACATGAATGAATCTGACAGTGTTCAAACTACATTCAATTTATTTTTAGGAATTTGATAAATAGAATACACCAAAAGGGAAATATTGTATTAAGATAAAGAAAATGAAATACATAAACACAGTGGAATATTAAGAGGTAGCAAGGGGGAGAATGGAAATTTCAGCAGACAATAAGATGAAGAATAAGAGAGAACAGTTGATCTGACTTTATAACAATTTTGCATTTAAGCCACCCACCTATGTAAACATAAATTTCTCAGAGAATAGAGGTACATTCCTGAGGCGACATGGCATCCTGGCACTGTTACAATGTTAAAGATAGACAACAATTTCTCAAGGGGAAGAACACCAGAATGACATTCCTTGCAGAAATAACAAACAAAGACTTTGTCCCAGATGTCAACTATTTTAGATATATGCCACTGTATAAACATACTTAAGTTGATTGCATAATTTAACATCTCAAGTACAGAAACCAAGGTCTGTCACTGATTTTTCTAAGCTGCTATGATAGAATTTTTATTAAGTGGCCTATTGCCTTTTTTCTATTCTTTGAACCACAGAGATTGCGACATATCATTCTAGTCATAGGTAAGTACTAATTTCTGCTCTATTTATTGTGCACAACCCTAAAAACTGCATTCTAAACCATGTCAAATGACCCTACATATTTCAGTATCAAAATTCAATTGTGTCTTTCAGCTTCTGTCTATTATAAAGTTAACTCAAGATTCAAAACCTGTAAACCATAAACCAAGTATGAACATAAATGCTCATGAAAACTACTTTCCAATTTCTTCACAGATAACGGGAAAAAAGGTTTCAGCCGAGGCAAGCTACACCAGTTCAATTGTCATATATAATTTTATCATGACACATGAGCAATAGTGTTCTTCTTTAGAAGAAAATTAACATTCTCACCAATCACCATATTTAATACAAATTTGAACAAGGCACCACAATACTATCCAAATTGAATCTGTTATGGATCAAGTGTAGTTTCAAAGTCGTATTCACATTTATACATGTTGTTATTAACAATGACTCCAATGTTCAAAAATATTCTGTGATTTGTTCTCAATCTGGTGACCTCAAATTCACTTTAATTCAACCATTAAATGAAGACTCTGTAAACCAAGATTCACGTTTATGATTTTCAGTTCATACATACAGATTCCATGGTACAATGATGGGATTTATCACGATACTATTGTGAAAGTGTTACTTTAGGTTGTTCCAGAATTTACACTAAAGGTCAACTAAGGATCTTATGCGGCTCAGACCATTGCCCTATATTTTCAATAGACTTTTAATTGATGACCCCAAAATAAACTTCAAATTAGTTGCCACCATATGTTGACTTGAGTATCAACTTACATGTTCATATCAAGTTTCATGTTAATTCACGATGTCTAGTAATTTGGTTCTGGTGACCTCAAAATTAACCTGCAAAACTTTCAGAACAATATTAAGTTTCATGTTGATACAACGATGTCTGGGAATTTGACTCCTGGTGACCCTTAAAATCTTCAGCACAATATGTGAACTTTAGTACCATGTTTCATGTTCATCCAACAATGTCTTGTTTGAACTTCAAAATACCACAAACCAAACACTTATAAGGCCTAAGGAATTTTGATCTATGACACATATCTAAAATATGCACCAAGTTTGGTTCAATCTCATTCAATACTCTTTTAATTATGAACGTTTGTTACGTACAAGACAAAAGAACAGAATAACGAACGTAGAATCATGATGATTTCTTGAACTGCTCTCACGCAGCTAAAAATGTACCCTGGTTCACATTATATCTGCTCTGAACAGGGGACAAAAACTTAACTTGAGACTTCTCAAAACATACTTCTCTTCAAATTGTCCTTAGAAAGAGACACATTATCTTGAGTGCTTTCATGTAACAAAGAAACAAATTCATCTGCCCTAGTTAATTTACTTTGTTTTTTTTAAATTTCAGACAAGACAATATCTCTATGATCACAGAGTGTGGGAACACCTTTGACATACCTTCCAGTCTGCTGGAAGTCACCGGCCTTGAAGTCATCGACATGACTCCATTTCAATGTCAATTGACGGTGGAAGGAAATATGGTCAAGGAAATTCAGATGGAGTATCCTGGTACTACAGATCTATAGAGAAAAAACCAAATAAAACACTTTATATTTATGATATTTATCCAGGGGCAACCAACCAGAGGGGAGGATGGGAAGGGGGAGGGGGGTTGAGGGCTTTTACCTTTAGCACATATCATTTTCTACTTCCAGTCTTCTGAACCGATTCATTCCCCTTAAAATAAAATTATTTATCATGTGTGCTGCAAAAGTAACCTATATTTAAACTAAAAAATTTATATCACCTTGCCAACATATAACTTTACAACACATTCCTGCCATTTTAGTCTGTAGACAGACTATGACATTGTTATTGTTTAAGCTTCTTTTATATTCCTTTTACATCGTTGTTCTTTATTTTTTATATTTATAGTTCTATCAGGCATTTCTGAAAGATGTTAAAATAAAACGAGCCTATAAAACAAACCATTACGACTATGTCATTTCTGTTCATTTTATTATGTTGATAAGTTGAACACATACTACTACACCCATTGGATCAACATGAAACTTGGTACCTTAGCCAACATTTCGTGCTGAAATTAGGAGGTCCTTTTACTAGACATTCATTCATACATGAATAGAATCTTAAAATTTGATTGAACTTATCGTGATGTAATGTAATGAATAATCAACGCTCTGTGTTTAATGCTATCGCTGGATGTACTCTGGCTTCGCTTGTATTAAACCCAGAGGGTTGATTATTTTATATATAACCTCACTCTAGACAGTGAAATAAATCCTAATTGTTAAAACAACATTAAACATGGTACATAAGGTCATTGGAAAAAATTTGGTAATTATCAGTAAAGTTCACGGGAAAGTATATCTTATTAACCGCAGCAGCTATATTGACATGGTTTTCTATATAGATGTAGGCTCATTTGATCTGGTACTGGTGATTTGCATGGATACCGAAGAAAAAAACACTCATAGCTCAACCGGACGAGACACTTCAGACGGATCACCTTCATTTACTTCTCAAGAAATGTTTCAATAGCATTAGCATTTTACATCGGTGGAAATAATATAGATGGAGATACAGCTGCATTGCTGCTCTTGTTTTATGACCATAGCGGTTGGATTAGGTAACAGCAAGGAGCTTTTTGAGCGATATGTTTGAGGCCAAAACTGCAGATTCATAAATCCAAGATAAGTTGATCTTTACCTCCAATTAAGCCCTGCTTTTTTGGTCTAATTGTCTGGAGATGGGGTTTTTCAGACACAATTTAAATTGATTTTGAAATCTCTTTCTAGTTGGAAGCATTGTGAGTCATAAATAAAACTATGTGTCACAAAAAAAGTTATGTACACAATTGGGTTTGGAATGTGCTGGGAATAAAGTAATCCCAACTTTATGTGTTCGTCATTGTTGTGAAAATTGTGTCGATGAAAAGGACTCGCAGACCTTGCAGAGACTGAAGACAGCCTAGAGACGGCAGAGTGATGGGCATTTTGTCATGAAGCAAGCTTTTAAGTGCCAATTTATTCGTGGAGCATTTTATCATGCCAGGATATTTTATACTCTTAACCATGTATTTTTGTTCTGACGGTCATATTGCCTCAATAATCGTCTGAACAGAAGACCCTTTTTTAATATTAGTTTATTATTTGTAAAGGCTTGGACATACTGTGGGTAAGGTGAAACAAGAAAAAGAAGACATACCCGCTGATGGATCAAACAGGAAATGTCTTTAATGGCCAGATAATTAAGCAGTAAATAAAGAGTTGCTTTATCTGCGCCATATATTGCCCATATTTGGTTTCAAATTATATTTCTTTACAATCGCCAGATGAAGTTCTGGCACAGATGAAGCCATTTTTTAGCTCATACCAGCATGCTGGTGTGAGCTATTGTTACAGTGCGGCGTCTATCACTCTATCATTCTATCCGTCAACAATTGGTAAAACCGCTCCCACTCGCACAATGTTTGATGGAATTTCATGAAACTTGAACACAAGGACCATTGGGTATAGGGCCATCATAGATGGTCGGAAATATGTGGTCAAAGGTCACCTGTGGACCGTAATGGGCCATTTTGTGGAAATACACAAAATGCTTCTTGTACAGATTCCATGGTACAATGTTGAGGGTTTGTCACGATAGTACTATGGAAGTTTTACCTTCAGGGTGTTCATGAATTTCAGATCAAAGATCAACTAGGGGTCTTTTGTGGCCCGGGCCGCGGCCCAATATTTTCAAATTGCTCCTGTTCGTACAGTGTATGGCCAGTGATAATGAAACTTGGTCACAACGTTCCTTGGGATAGGAGTTACGAGGGGTGTTCGGAAAATTGAGGTGAAATGTCATTTAGGGGGTCATCGGGGGTCATTCTCTGTAATATTTTGAAATATCTCAATCTCCTCAAGATTTTGATGGATCATATTCAAAGTTGAACTGATGTTTGTTGGATTGTGTATGAATAAGGTGATGCCTAATAATTTTTGGTCAAAAGTTAATTAATTACAATTAATCCCCATTGTTTAAACAAATCTGAGCCTTCACCTTTTGCCAAAGCTCCTTTAATTTGTCTCCCAGTCTCTGCAGTGTTTGTTTACATTTGTGGTTAAGCTCTGCAGAGGCTGTTAGTGGAATTAAAGCAGGACTGGGAGTTGTTATTAACTGTTGAACTGTAAGCGTGAGAGCCCTACAGCCAATCAGCACTTGCCGATTCTTAGAAGTCTTTGAGCCTGAGGTATGTAGGCAGCCAGCCAAAATTTTGGCAACGAGTGCTTCAGGTCTGCTCAGGTAGAGGGGAGAAAGTTTAATAGGGTAGGTCAGTGGTATTGTTTGAGAGAGTGGGTAAAATAGGATTTAAAGGGGGAAAATAGGAATTATAGCCAGTGGTGTGGCCAGGATTCTGCTAACGGAGGGAGGGGGGGGGGGTTATCCCTCATGGGCCCAAAATTGGTGGAATCTGAAAAATGGCCTGAAATTTGGTGGGCCATAAAGTTTTGTGGGCCCTACATTTTTAAGCTCGAAAAGGTATGAGCTTCTGCACCATTGGTGCTCTAGTTTAACTAGTTCAATCTGGATTTATCATAATATGGGACAGTAATGGATTTGCCAAGGGCAATATATATGGATGTGGCATATATGAGCCAGATATGGATTTCTAAGTAATGGGCCAGATATGGATTTGCCATATATGGACCATATCTGGTGCAGATAAAAACTGACCCATATAAAGTTTTATCTGAGGCAGATATGGCCTTTATCTTATATCAAGTTATATCTGCCCAATTCTTGATATGGCCAGATATAAATTCCATATATGGCACAGATATGGGCCAGATACAAATTGCCATATACGGGCCATATATGGATTTTGAGTAAGGGTATGGACAAAATTCTGTAAGTATGTTTATTTCCCTGGAAGAAATTGACCTCACTGGGACATTCAATCATCTCGTGTCATCATTTGGAATGTCTGAGCACAATTGAAAGGATTATTACCCCCAGGAAACTATACTAAACCTTCACTGCATACTGCGGACATCCTGTGCAATTAAAACAGATTGAGAGTTTACCTGTTTCCATGATCCAGTTACAGGAATACTATGGAGACTGGTTCGTAGGTCTACAGGACGATGACGCTTTGACATGTTGTTGAACATAACTTCTTCAACGTTGATAGTTTTCCACTAGAATCTAGACAGTCTGGTGTGTAGTTTATCTATGCAAAGATGAACACCTTCAAAGAGAAAATTCATGATCAAGGAGATATCATGTTCCCCGCACACACAAATATATGGGCTGCAGAATTATTGTACATAGTGCATGGCCACTATGGGGGTCTATAGATATTGAAGAAGTTTTCTTCTGCAGTGAGGTTTGGCCTTCAATATCTGTTCTTACCAACCAAAATTAATGAACGTGAATTTGTTATGTACAGTATTAGTGCCACTTTCCTCTAGAAGTAGGCTAGGCTATAGTCCAATAATTGCATGTTATAGTGGCCCATGCATGCAAACCAGACTGGTTCTGTAAGCTTTAGTGATCTGTTATCTTTTATGATATGAAATTCATAATAATTTTCACCAAAATTGGTTAAGACAATTGGGTAAACAAAACGAAAAGAAATAGGCCCTAATAACTGTCTTCATGCACATGATTTGTGCACCAATCGGTCCTGGAGGCCAAATATACGAATGCATATTGTGTATCCTATACTACAAGTTGCAGGTATTACCTTATAGATGTCACTAGTCAGTATGAGGTACCTCGATTTGGGCGAGTTCAGAAGCCCTAGATAGCAAAACTTTCCTTTAATTTCGGTACGCAAGAGTTCCATATTCAGCCAGTCTGAAAGACTGACTTTGTCTCCGGTAAGATCCTTCTCTGTTTTATTCTTGTAAAACCACTTGGATAGCTCTCATCTCTTTGAATATCCGCAATTTGTGTGACGTTTTCTACTAGCTTTTCCATTTTTAGTTGTCGCACGACTTTACTGCTAAATATACGGAAGCCGAAATGCGACAATTTGCTAATAATACGGATACTGCCAGAGTCCATTACTAATTAAATTTTTGCTACTCGAACGTACATGCTACGGCGGACACACTTTACAACAACATTTCTGACCGTGAAATAATGTCCCCCTCCGTGTTACCATAGCATATACTGTCTGGGAGACAGTAGTCTGTACCAACTGGCCTTGTACAATAGGTCCGAGGAGACGTACTGGTAAATCCAGTATAAACTGTCCTACGGGACTAGGACAGTTAATACTGAATATGGAATATTTGCGACAGTTTGTACTGCTACATCGGGTACACGTTGTCAGTCCGACACGTTTTCAGTCCGAAAATGAAATAGACGTTTTCAGTCCGAAATTAAAATACACGTTTTAGTCGGAGCTTAAATATATACTGTTCATTATACATATATAGCCCTTTATATTATATTTAAGCTCCGACTAAAACGTGTATTTCATTGTCGGACTGAAAGCGTGTATTTTATTTTCGGACTGAAACCGTGTATTTTATTTTCGGACTGAACATTTTAGTGATTTCGGGGTGGTGAGCAAGTACATCTTCTCACACAAATTTCTTTACACCCATTGTAGTATATATGACTTTAATGAAAGAGCCCTATGTAGTCTTTGTAATCCGTACTCCTGAGATCTGTAAGTGTTAATTAAAAGACCTAATGAGTCATAAGAATAAGTGTCATAAGCGTATCTTATCTTGATTTAAAAGCATTTGAAAGTTTGACTGCATGTTTTAATATTATTCCTTTTCCTGGGAAAGTTTTACTGTATGCATGTACTTATATTTTGCTTTGTAAAAGGTGCGAAGACTGCTGGCTTAGCTTATCAGGATTGGTGGTCAGTAGCTGGGCATGGGTCTGTTTAAATAGTGATGTAGTCAGTGGGCAGAAGCCGGTCTATCCCAGTTGTAATTTGTCAACTACCATTTACTTTGCTACTCTAGCAGTTCTCTGCAGTTATCATATTTAGTCTGTGTCACTTGCTCAGTTGTTTAGTTGTTAGTTATCAGCTGTTAGTAATTATTCAGTCAGTTCTTGTTTACCTTGTTGTTATTTAGCCTTTTATGTCAGTTCCTTACATTAATAAATAGAAGCCAATAGCTGTGTTTCGTGACTTGTTTTGGAGCTACAATGTTTTTCTTTCAACAGTGTACTTTTCTGTTAAAGTTTCCTTCTTTTTTTTTTTCTTTCAACTTTCTACAATTTGGCGGCAACGCTACAATATTAATATAATATTACTATAATATTTGGACTGCGAAGAGTGTCAACTAATTGTTAACTTCACTGTCGAAAAAGAAGGTCAAAGTGCTTTGTTTCCCCGGCTGCATTTGTGAAAGATTTAATCTGATTTTGGTGCAACCGAACTTTGCAATTATACCACTTCGTATGCGTACAAGAAAAATTCTGGTTTTGACACCCGCGCAGATCACCGGAAATGGCACATTTCGGGCTTGAAAATGACCAATTAGATGTACACTTTTGCCTGAGTAAACCGAGTATTTTCCCAATATATTTTTTTTTTTTCAAGATTGTCACCAGTCACACTCATTCGGCCTCCAGTTCGGCCTCATCGCATCTCCTGTGGGTCATTGCTTTTGTAGGTGATTCTACGTCGCGGCCCACAATACCCGTCAGCCCCACTTTTCAAGGTTTTAAGCCCATTATTCTTTCAATAATGTTGCACAAAATTTACTCTGTGGACAGCCAATACATTAAAAACCTCCTCCAACCCCTAACAGACCGGCCAAAATTGCACGAGAAGTGGGAAGAATGTTTAGGAATGTTGGTGAGGGAAATTTCGAAAATTCAGACACAGTTATTTTCTTGCTGCGTGGGCGCAGATCAGTCTTGGATAGTGGTGGGTACGCGTGTCTGTTCTCTGATACTATCTAAGCGGAGCGCGACCGTATCGCGCATAGCTTACAAGAAAATGTTGGCAAAATATACCTTCCAGATCACCGGAAATAACACTTCCCAGACCCAATTATGCTCCCAAACCTCCTTAAGTTTTATATCTCATGGATTAGAAATTTAGTTTGGGGAAATGCATGGGCATCTGCGTAAATAATCAGGGTACAAATAATCCAACTAATCAATTGGAATTTTCGGTCCCCCTGGGACCTACGTCAGCAGTACTTGGCAGTCGAATGAAAAGTACTAAATTGAACACAATGAAAGTATGACGCTAGATAAGTGTAAGTTGCATTAATGTAATTAAAACCAAATAAACCATGACTATGCAGAAAGCGGATTAAGGAGCAAAGAACGGATTGCATACTAGTTGTTAAGGGGTCCCAAATCCGTGTTGAGGTCGGTGATGAGAGACTTAATACGAAAGATCCAATCGATTTATTAACGTTTACGATCAGTGGTTGATTTGAAGTTCGAGGCAATTAAAATACATTTTAGGTTTAATAGAGAATGACTATAGAGATTGAAATCTTCGGAAACTGGGAATCCGGCAAAATTATCACGAACATATTTTTTGCTGATTATTAAAACGTAAGCGGAACCGGGAGCCTGTTTCACATACATAATTGCCGTCTTTGCAAGTACACAATAGAAAATGTAAATAACATTAATAGAATCACAAGAAAGGGAATGGAGTCTTCAACACGGTGCCTGGGGTAATATGGGGGCACATTTGGCATCAAGGTTTACCGCAAAGGAAAATTGTCTGCGGAGGTGGAAACTGAGTGGGTGAGTGTTGAGTCTGGGGGACCGAAAACTCGTATATATTTTCTATAACTTACTCCTTATTTGTCAATTATGAGTCATATCTTATTTCACTCGTTTTCTCTAAAATAAAAAAAAATATATAAATATATATATAGTTTTCGAAAATATATATATAACACATGTAATCCATTCTTTGCACCTTAATCCGTTTCCTGTACAGTCATGGTTTATTTGGTTCTAATTCTATCAATTCACACACATATATATATATATATATATATGTGTGTGTGAATTGATAGAATTCTCCAGAGCCCGCAGCTTTCTCCTACTTAGCGGTATCACGCCAAATAATACATCATATGAAAGGTAAATATTCTATTTATTAGTGACATAAGTTTGAAGAAATTTCAATGAGGCCAAACACCCAGCCGCACCTAATGTATTTCTTCATATTGAAAAATACATTTTCCATCAGCACATTTGCACACGCATGTATATTGTTTTTGAGGGGGGGGGGTGTTCACAGAGCCCTTAGCTCTCTGAAACTTGGCGGTATCACGCCAACTAATACATCATATGAAAGGTAATTTTTGTATCAATTAGTGACATGAGTTTGAAGAAATTTCTATGAGGCTGAATAGCAAGCCGCACCTAAAACATTTTTCATATTGAAAAATATGGCACTTTCCAAAATTTCCTCTTTCTTGAGTGGAGGGGGGGGGGGGGTATTTCCAGAGCCCGTAGCTCTATTATACTTGGCGGTATCAAGCCAAATAATACATCATATGAAAAGGTAACACGTACAATACATACAGCATAGGCTTGTTCCTATCAAAACATACTGGCCACGTAATCTATTATATAAGCCACCGTATAATATACATGGTAACATTATCATCTGGATACGTACTTGTTGCTCGCTTCAACGACAACAGATTCTTGAATGTCAGGCTGAATGTGCGGCTCACTTGATTTTAATTCCTTGGGTGCGTCCAGGGAAATTGATCTGCCAGTTCCAAGATAGATCCGTATAATAAAAATGTATAAAATGAATAAATGTATAACTGAATCCGAAGCGCTAGTAATTAGGTGGGTTGCATTGCTACATCCCACACATAATATGTCCGGTGGATTCCCGAAGATTATACGAAGAATATACGAATTTATTTAGCCAGCTATCGCTGTGGTGTAGAAGATCATATATATCGTAGTGCTAAAATAATATTACGGCTTAGAGAACAACCTTCGCTGACCGATTCACTGAACGAAGTTGCTGATCAAATATGTCGCTGTACACTTGAACTTATGACCCCAAAACTTTCTCTCGTTGGACACTGGTCCACTTTGTTCAAGTTAACTATAAATGGGGGTGGAGTTAAGCAAGAAAGTTGGGCGACAGAATGTCTACGTAGGCGGTTCCACTTTGGGAGAGGGAATATATAGGCTCGCTTGCAGTGCGGTCACTACAGGTGTACCCCGCTACACCGGCCCTCGTTCACAGTTCTTTGTGGGATAGGGCCTTCAATGCAATTTTTGTACAGGGACGGCGTTCGGTGCATTCAGGGTTGAATGGTTACAGGCTCCGTGATCTTGCCTGGAGGATTGCACACTGTGCCTTGGTAACTAATCTGAAATGGTATCATTGGCGATTGGGTGGCTCGCTTGACCTGAGTTTCGTTTGTAAGAATGGGATGGTTCGGTAGTGCCGTTTGGCCGTGGCGTTGTATCCCGCGACGTTGTATCCCGCATGGTGGGTCACGTAAAAAGCACTGTGCACAAGGACCGGCTGTGACAGCTTAGAGAGCTGTTTAGAGCTTAGAGAGATGCCCATGTTTTTTGGCATTGTTCATTTGTTTTAAGCTTGTGGGAGTGGTTCCAGACTTGAACCGACCGTGTAACGGGAGACCGTTCATTGTCGGTAGGACAGGGTTTTGTTTTATATGGGGTAGATCCTCCAGTTTCTTCTGTTGCTGTGTTGCATGGTCTTTTTTGTGTTTGTGGTATTTTGAGGAAAAACAAACTTATTTGTAGGAACAGATGCAATAAAAGTCTGAAGGGCCAGTTGGCAGGCAGTCCTGGAGGCGGTGAAGTGTGACATTCGTCTTCGGGGCTGCCTTTTCTTGGACGGTGGTGTGCTGGGGAGAGGTGTTTCGTTTCGCTGCGTGCTGGTCGTCCTTTGTGGGTTTTTTAATGTTTCAGTGGGTGGTTGGGCGTTTTGTTCACTGCAGGTCTGTGGGCGTATGTACTTTTTTTTTCGCTCGCTTGACTTGAGTTTCGTTTGTCAGAATGGGATGGTTCGGTAGTACCGTTTGGTATCCCGCATGGCGGGTATGGCAAGCCATGTGGGACAAACACCGCATAATATATCCGCGTTTTAATTCGAATATATGCGCGTATTAATTCGAATATATGTGTTGTACATGTGTAAAGTTTCGCTTTATGAAGCAATCTCGCGAGCCCGCCTATGGCAAGCCATGTGGGAAAAACACTGCATAATATATCCGCATATTAATTGAAATTTATACGCTTATTAATTGGAACATATACGCGTATATATTAATAGCCAATCGTATGGCTTAAATATACCCGCCGCGTATTAATTCGAATGTATACACGTATTAATTCGATTATATATTCGATTATAACGATAAATGTTTTGGCGGGCTCGCGAGATCGCTTCTAAAAGCGAAACTTTACACATGCAGGCTACAACACATGTATATATTCCAGTTAATACGCGGATATATTATGCAGTGTTTGACCCACATGTATATGTACACAGCAAGAGCGTATGGCAAGCCATGTGGGACAAACACTGCATAATATATCTGTAAAAGTTAGATGTCTGGTAAGACTATATAAATACGATGGAAGAGAGACTCAGAGAGGATTGACGTTTATCTTAATCGTGTATATTGAAAATCGAGTTTTACAGAGTCTGTGTAGAACCACAGAGAAAGTATTAAAGAGTTTCTTACGAGTATGATTATGTTACATCCCCCTTTTTCAGTTTAAGATGGAATCAAGGTAAATCAAAAGATTTTTGTTGTTATGGTGAAGAATTTACTAACGAGAAAAGATGATGCTGAGTGAAATATATATGGAAGGTGGTTAGCAAATAAAACAAAACTATATACATCAGGCTATGTTTTCTTAATGTCTACAAGGGTGATCAATCTGGCGAGAACCTCTGAGGTGGTCGAAGAAGTCTTCCAAATCTGCTTCTGTCACCTGATGCCTCAGCAGCGGGTGTGTAGAACGTCACATGCTTGGCTGGGTCTGCGTTGCCTGATTGATGGGATGAGTCTGTTGTATTGGAGGTTGACGGAAATGTGGGTAAGACTGCAGCTTCTCTGATGTGCTGACGGTTTCTTCGCACTACTTTTCCGTTGGGAGTTTCAATGATGTAGGACCTTGGTTCTGCAGTTTTGTTCCTTACTGTGGCAGGGAACCAGTGTCCTGTGTCTTGGTTTTGCACATGGACGTGTTGACCTGGGTAAAGTGGTGGAAGTGTCTGGGGGAGAGCATGTTTGTCAAAATGCCTCTTTTGTGTGTCTTGCCTTTTCTCCAGTTCTTCCTTAATGTGCTCTTGAGTTAAGGCTGGGGTTTGTGTACTTTCCTGGAAGTATTGACTTAAAGTGTCCTTCCCATTAGCATTTTGGACGGGCTGGGTAGAGTCTGACTGACAGGAGTTGTTCTCCACATTAGTAAGGCCATGTGGATGTCTGTGTTGGATTGTTTGGCCTTTGTCAAGATTGACTTAGCGGTACGGACCTGTCGCTCAATGAATCCGTTGCCTTGTGGTCGCCTTGGAGATGAAGTGACATGGTCGAAACTCCACGCACTTGCAAATTGCTTGAAGAGTTCGCTGGCAAATTGAGGTCCGTTGTCGCTGACAACCTTTTCTGGTATCCCATGTTCACTGAACACCTGTTTCATGGCAATGATAACAGCGTGACTACTACAGTTTCCAGGAATTTTCCTTATGATGGGATACTTTGTGTAATAATCGGCTATTATCAACCACTGATTGTCGCTGAACTCAAATAGATCAACACCAATGGTGTTCCATGGTTTTGCTGGCAGGTCATGTTGTAATAGCGGTTCTGCTTGTTGAGATGGTTGATGTTCTTGACATATGGCACATGAATGCACCAGATCGTCGATGTGCTTGTTGATATTTGGCCAGTATACTGTTTCTCTTGCCAGCAGCTTGGTTTTTTCTCGACCAAGGTGGGGTACATGAAGCTGTTGTAGAATGTTCTGCCTCATGGTTTTCGGAATGACCACACGTTGGCCTTTGAGGATACATCCGTTATCGACAGAGAGTTCATCCCTGCAGCCCCAATATGGTCGTATATCTGTCGGCAGTTCCTTGATATGGTCTGGCCAGCCGGTGACGATGATCTCTGATAGTTGTTGGAGCAGTGGGTCTTGTCGTGTTTCCCTCTGCAACTGTACCATCCTCTCTGTTGAGAACCTCACTAGGTCGACTCGAATGTCAAGGTCAATGGTTGTTGACTCTCTTGGGTTGGGAAACCTTGACAGAGCATCTGCCAGTTGGTTGTCGGTCCCAGGGCGATGTTCGATGGTGAAATTGTAACCTTGAAGTTTTACCAACATGCGTTGCAGACGTGGCGGCGCTGATATGAGTGGCTTTTGGGGGGGTTTATGATCTGTGATCACGTGAAACTCTCGGCCATACAGGTAGGTGTGAAAACGATGACAACCAAAAACAATTGAAAGCAGTTCCCTTTCAATGCAGGCATACCTTTGCTCTGTTTGAGTGAGGCTTTTGCTTGCATATGCCACTGGCTGCAAAAATCCATCCTCATTCTTTTGAAGAAGCGCCACCCCGAGTCCCTTGAGGCTGGCATCACACTGTAGATACACAGGTTCTTCTGAGGCGTACAGAAGCTAGGTTGAGGCTGAAATTTCCTGCTTCAGTTGATTGAAAGTGGATTGGTGGTGAGCTTCCCACAAAAACTCCGTGTTTGCTTTGAGTAGATCTCTGAGTGTGGATGTTTTGCTGCTGAAGTCCTTTACAAAACTGGACAAGTATGTCATCATTCCAAGAAACTGTTGGAGTTCTGTTTTGTTACTTGGAGGTGTCATGGACTGAATGTCTGCGACTTTTGCTGGATCTGGGTGTATGCCCTGGCTGGTGTAAACGTTTCCAAAAAAGGAAATGCTGTTTGTTTTGACGACACACTTGTTTGAGTTGAGGGCTAAGCCATGTTTCTTGGCTTGTTCCATGAAGTTGATTAAGTTTTCATCATGTTCCTTGTCCGTTTTCCCAAATATTACTATGTCATCAGCTATGCCACATGCTCCGTTGCACCTCTCAAGAATTCTATCAATTTCTAATTGGAAGATGTCTTGATGAAGATATTGCTTCCAACGCCTACCCTTCGGTCTAACAGTATCTCCCGAAGGGCGTTTCAAATGTTGTTAGTTTTTGGCTTTCGGTATCGAGTTTGACCGCCCAATATCCGGCTTTTGCATCGAGTTTCGAAAACACCTTTGCCCCTGAGAACTTGTGGTTTAATTCTTCAAGCGTTGGTGTCTTGTGGATAGGTCTTATGAGCGCTTGGTTGAGATGCTTTGGGTCTAAGCACACCCTTAGGCTTCCGTCTCGCTTTGTCACGTACGTGAGGGAGCTGACCCACTCGGTTGGTTCCTCGATGCGTCTGATGATGCTCTGGCTTTCCATTGAGTCCAGCTCTTGTTTGATCTTTCCTCGGAGAGCGATTGGTGTTTTTCTTGGTGGGTCTATGTGGCTTGGCACATTTGGATCCAGGACAAGTTTGTGCTCATTTTGGAATTCGCCTATTTTGTCAAACTGATTTGGATAGGCTTGCTTCAGGTCTTGAATACTGTTGATGTTTGATTGTTCCTTTGTTATGACGCAGTGCAATGTGATGAGGTGTAGATCCCTGCAAGAGTTCAATCCTAGAATTGCTGGACCCGTTACGTCGACCACAAAGAATGTTGTTTGGAGCCATTCCTCTTGGAAACGAGATTCGAGTGTTGTAGTCCCAAAGCATTTGATTACTTCGTCATTGTATGCAGTTAATACACAGTTTGTCTCCTTTAGAAAACCCGGTGTTGGTTTTCCTGTAAGATCAATATGTTCAGGATACATGTTTCTGTAGATTCTCATGGGTAAGGTATTTCCTTCTGCGCCTGTGTCCACCTTTATGTTTAGGGAATGAACACCTGGCTTGTTGAGCTGAATGTCGATGTTGGCATGTACTTGATTTCTCGTTTCAGAAGAGTGCATTGATGACACCTTGATAGAGCTGAAGGAAAATGATTCCAGCTCCTTTGCGATCTGATCCTCTCTGTCCGGTAACTGTTGGATGGACTCGATATGTTTGTTTGTACGTGGCTGGTTATTACTGTGGGAGTC
Source organism: Apostichopus japonicus (assembly GCF_037975245.1). NCBI lineage: Eukaryota > Metazoa > Echinodermata > Holothuroidea > Aspidochirotida > Stichopodidae > Apostichopus > Apostichopus japonicus. The sequence continues at coordinate 18,627,140 of NC_092577.1, forward strand.
AAAGTTGTTACGACTTATGTGTGCCCCTCTGGAATGAGACTGTCTTGACTTTGATTTCGATTGCCCACCTTTTTTAAACTTTGTTGTGAGGCATAACTTGGCCCAATGGCCATCTTTCCGCATGCTCTGTACTGATCGTTTCGTGCGGGACAGTTACCTTTGACGTGATCACCACCACAGTTCCGGCATCTAGTGCCTTTCTTGTTGATCGTGGCAATTTGAGAAGTTGGCTTCGATTGCATAGCTTGTATGTCAGTGATGTGTGCTGCAGCTGCTTCATATCTACGACCTAGCTCTAAGGCTTTTTGGATCGGAAATTTTTTGGGCTGACTCAAGAGTTCTTTCTGAAATTCAGAAATCGGAGTACTAGCAATGATTTGCTCCACTAGACGTTCGTCCACTTCGTCTTTCGTGAAATCACATTTTTTTGAAAGTACCTTGCAACGGTTGACAAAATCATCAAGCTTTTCGCCGGGTTGTTGATAGTAGTTTCGCAGTTTCAGTCGTGCAATTCTGAAGCTTTCTGCTGGTTCTAGCTGTGCCATCAATTTTCCAAAAAGGGTACTGGCACATTTTGATTCTTCAACTGTTAAAGTCCAGCTGTTGTATCGCTGTAAGCCTTCCTCCCCAACAGCGAGAAGCAGAATGGGAACGGCTCCGGTTATCTTTTTTATTTGGAAATAGAGCTCAAGTCGCTGTTTGAACAGCTTGAATGATTCTCCCTGGTTCGATAAATTCCATACCATTTTCGGTACACTATCTGCCATGGTTGATCTGTGTTGGCAACTCTCTGTGATGGGGTGCTTAAAAAGTTCTGGAATAGCGCCACACTAATGATGAGCGCGAAAGCAAACTTTGTATGAGAGGCAATCGTTAGGACACCCGTTAGAGAATCGCCGTATCCAGTTGTATTGTATACACAGTAGTGTCGTTGTGGCCTATGTGTACTGAGTGATAGCGCTAGGCCTGTCGTTCCGGTGGTACTTACGGAGATACCGTCTCTAAAATCGTTGATTTCTGGCGTATGTCGATGAAGCCAGGACAGTGTTTACGTTCGGCGTGTTCCTGGTGTTGTAACCTTTGAACCGCTGCCACCATGTAAAAGTTAGATGTCTGGTAAGACTATATAAATACGATGGAAGAGAGACTCAGAGAGGATTGACGTTTATCTTAATCGTGTATATTGAAAATCGAGTTTTACAGAGTCTGTGTAGAACCACAGAGAAAGTATTAAAGAGTTTCTTACGAGTATGATTATGTTACAATATCCGCGTATTAATTCGAATATATACCCGTATTAATTCGAATATATGTGCTTTTTACGTGATCCGCCATGCGGGATACAAAACGTCACGGCCAAACGGCACTACCGAACCATCCCATTCTGAAAATTCTGTATTTTATTCAAATTAATACGTATATATATTCGAATTAATACTCGGATATATTTAAGCCATATCATTGGCTAATAATATATACGAGTATATATTGCAATTAATAAGCGTATAAATTCCAATCAATACGCAGATATATTATGCAGTGTTTGGCCCACATGGCTTGCCATAGGCGGGCCACGTAAAAAGCACTGTATCTCTTATTGACCATATTTTCGTCCGTTTGTCAGCTGATCGCTTCACTGCGAACATTACCTCTGGTAACATGTATTTACCTGTATCCTCCACCTCAATGATTGATAAGTGGAGGATGACGGAGCAGGGAGCCAGTATGGCTAATATGAGCTCCCAAACTGTTTCTCAAAAATTGGTCGATATGTGCCTTGAACTGTGATTGATGGATTTTGATAACACAGCTTTTTCTGGAAGAATATTCCACATATCGATAACTCTTTGTGAGAAGAAGTTCTTTCTGATATTCAGCCTGCTGTACTGTTTATAGACCACGGGTTACGCTGTCACTCATTATGAAGAAAATACTTGGATCAACTTTCTGAAAGCCTCTCATAATTTTGAACACTTGTATAATGTGTTGTAAGGTTTAATTCTTCCAGTCGTCTCTGATATGGGAGATGGCACAGACCAGGAACCATCCTTGTAAACCTTCTTTGTACATTTTCAAGTAGTAAAATATCCTTCTGTAAATATGGAGACCATGCCTGAATGCAATATTCCAGATGTGGACGAACAAGAGATTTGAACAGCTTCAGAAGAATGTCCTTCTCCTTGAAAGTTATTGTACATTTTATCATTCCTAGCACTCCATTCGCTCTTTTTGCAGCTTTAGCACATTGCTGGCTGTGGCTCAATTTGTCGTTGATTAGAACGCCCAAATCCTTATTCTTCCCCTGTAGTAGCAATTCCATTATCTTCCATGAAATAATCATGCAGTATATTATGAAGACCAGCATGTAGACATACCCTTCCGGAGTAAATAACATTTGCCGTTCCAGAGGCCCCTGTTGGACAATTTATCGTTGCGTCCACAGTTGATGCTATCATCCTCCACACCTTTCAGTCAGAAATCAGACTGCGACTTTTGACCGTTATTTCGCAATCATTAAACACTTCGCAAAAGCGGTGAAATGCATTGTGGGAGCTTAGTCCATCACTACATTTCAGTACACTGCAGCTTGGATATCGTCTGAAAATCCGTTTTAATACATATTCATAGAGCACCAATCGAATTGCTTGAAGCAAAACCTTGAAGAAAAGAAGTTAAAATATTCATTAAATATCTGTTTGCGACGATGTCGGACTCACGATGTGGATGAAATTCTGAAATTTCTTCGCCCCGGCTTGAAAAATAAGAAGAAAACGTGAGTAAAAGCCTTTCATCTGTCGAATTGCACATTTTCCGTTTTCAAGAAGGTACTACCTCCATCGTCCGGTCAATGGTATAAAACAAATTGAACAATGATTTTGGGCTTAATTCGGAGTTGTTCCAGCATTCTGGGTTGAATTAAAGTGACATTTGTAAGGTTGTTCTTGATCACCGGCATCAACGTATCCTATCGTGGTTAATTGAATATGTACATGTGTATGCGCATTACCATAGTGTGTAGCCTAGGGTTATAGTTTTAAGTATTCTACAGTACAGTGTATTCATATTACGGGATCTTTTGTTTATGAATGATGTTAGACATTGTTTACGAATACAATGTCGTTTTCCTTGAATTTTAGGGTAATGCTAGTACTGTAGTGACCGAGCAGTAGGACCCTACAGTACAACTACACAATACTAGGCCTATGCTGGTAATTTTAAGTTTACTACTGACTTCTGCCACTGGTGGTTGTCAGCAATGGCAATACCTTCATACCAGCCCAGCTACTAGTAGTATATTATAAGTACTAGTACATATAATAGTACTTGAAAATTAAAAAGCTTACCTTTAAAAAAAGGTACTGCCTTGGTCGGCTCTGGTTAGTACTAAGTAGTTTTACCCTTGTGTGATTTAATCCGGTGTACCTAGATACATAGGTTGGTCGAGTCAGTGACAGGTGAACATTGGTTCTGCACTGAATTTTTGTACATTGTTCGCAACACATTTTGGTAGTATTCTTTTGTGTGTGAATTCATATTGCAGTTAATTTTTTTTTTTGGTTGTGCATGTGCCCATTTCACTTTGTTTCAAAGTTCTTCAACTTGTACTGTTGTATGTCTCTGTCATTTTCAGAGAGAAAATGCATTTACAAGTTCCACTACAATGTTACGTAATATGGGCTTGTTGCAACTAATCTCTTCCTGTTGCATTTAACAGCAATGTGAAGTCATTCGTCATGTGACTTTATATATTGTCTCCTATTATCCAATGTTCTGTTAATATTTATTTCTGTTTTCTTTTATTTTCAGGACTCTTTCTGCATCTGCGGGTTGGATTCTCCTATGTGGGCAGTTTGGATATAGTACATGCATCGATATTCGAGACAATTGTAGCCTGCAATTATTTCAAGTTGCTTCCTTAATGTGTTTTTTTTTTTTTACATTATTAAGTTTCAACAAATATGCATGTGTAAAATAAAAACCCCACCATATTATCTTCATTGTCATACATCATGTGGCAAATATTGATGCAATTGCATGTGGTTGTTTTTGTAGGTCCAGGTTGAAATAATGTTGCGGTGGAATGGAAAGTCAACTGTGCATCTTTTGTTCCTTGCAGAAAGTACACGAACCTAAGCATTCAATAAGGCTCAAGTTGATTTTTGTGTTTATGCATATGTGACACCTACCTTTGATAATTCATTCTGTAGACACAATCTAATGGGTAAAAGTGACCTGTTCTTGTTGCTTTGTCACAGGGTGAAACATGACAAATTTCAAATAATGACAAGTCGTGGTACTCATCATGAATACTAATGAGGCCACAATTTCAAAGTTAATGTTTCAAAAATATAGTCCCAGCAATTGGTCTAACTGCATTGAGACATTGTGGTTGTTGGCCGATGACAGGTAAATGATAATATTTGGTATATTGATTATGTATATTAATGAGGGGATGTGGCTTAATACTAATTTGCAAAACTAGGATTGGGTGGTGGCCCATTAACCCTATACAGTAATATGGCATTTGTTCAGCAAGTTATAATTGATATTTTCATTAAAGCTTGTTTCAACAGACTACTAATCAAGTCATTTCCAGTCAAGAGTGTAAAGTAATGTGTTAGTTCACATACAATTTGATCCAAGTCAGATCAATTTGCTGGTCCTTGCAAAAACGCAAGTGGAGAAATTGTGGAAGTTTCGCTATCGCACAGGTTGTTACACTGTTACTTCACCTTGAATTTTCTCGTTACATATTCGCTGACACCTCATAAACATCTTAATGTGCTTGCTAAGAGCAGAAGTAAAATGCTAAAGTCACTTTTGTCAATCTCACTCACATTAACTTACCAAACAATTATTTTGTCATGAGTGTTTGTTCACTGAGCATGAAACTTTACTTTGGCCGTACCAAAACATTTCATTGAAGACAGTCATCCAATTCTTTCAATTAAAATTTCATTTCACCTTTCAACTTACATTTATGGAAAAGCGTCTTTATACTGTATCTGTTGTGTTGCTTTGAAGTGTTTCGAGTGATTTCTAAAGGTAGTCAGTATAGGCCCCAAATTATAGCACGCTATAATTGCTCGAAGTTTTCCAAAAGTACTTTCCTTGAGGTCTTTACTCTTGGAATTGTTCTCAGACATTTTGAGGAACAAACAAGGTGACTGAATGTCGCACCAGTGAGGAAAAATACAAATAGTTGAAGAATTTTGACAAAGGTGACCATACTTGAATATCTAGCATATTTGTGGCAAACACAGCATGGTAACATTATTTTTTATGTGTTTCAAATCAATTTAAAATGGAGGTTTTCTAATGAGCAACTATCAAAAGTATAGTGTGTTCATTTATTAGATGAACAACACCTTAGTACAAACTACTAAGTATTGCTTAACCTCTTCTCTAATTTAGAATGGTTTTTTTTTCAAATTTAACTAATTCTTTGAAGGTTTCTTTTAACATTTTTTTTAAGGCGATCAGTCTTTCAGGTTAAAGCAATTTTCATCCAATAAAAGACAAATTCCTTTACATTCTATTTGATTCTTTGTTTGTCAAAGGTGTCAGAAATTGGATCTTCTACCTTAATACCACATATCCATAAGACCAATAGTATTTACAGCTCCTTAAAGACAAACATGCTATTCTGCTCCTCTGTACCTTTAATTGCAGTCTCTTGCAAGAAAGTGATTACAGTTATGCAGTTGCACATATTTATCCATCACCATGCAAGTTATGCAACAGGCGGATACCTCCTGTGGGTGGGGGGGTGGGGATTGTTCCTATGAATATACTTTGACTTCACCTCTCATGGGATGCTAAGGAATATGCAGTGCAATGTTACTGTGATAAGGCTAAGCACATGCACAGAAATTAATTCGCGATAGTAACCACACCCCCACTCTTTGAATTGCATGCTCAAGGTTTCAGAAAGGGTGTGATGTAATATGCTACGCACATTAGTTTTTCTGAGATCACCCACCACCTTCCCCAGCACACACCATCGTTGAAACGTGCAATTGAAACCGAACCAGGTGATTGAACATCGGCTGCTACGTAGTGCTTATGAATATCCCTACGAATTGTGGAAACGAGTTGAATGTAGAGCTGGATCATATGATGCTAACTTCTATACAAATTCAGTCATCACTGAATTTGTCTAACATCACTCGGTGCCGTGTGGACTGAATTTTGACTGGTTGTTTTCTAGCAACCTGAAATTTTACGAATGTTTTCATTTGTGGTATGGATTTATCCAAGCAAAAACCTATATAAACCTATTACATCTGCTGAAATCGATCGAAGTATGTACACTGGCTTCTGTGTTGTTGCATTCCAGCGCATACGCTGTGTTAAATGTATAACCGTATCTAGGATGCTAACTTGTTAAAATTTCAAAGATGGCGGCCCAACATCATCACCCGCGAGCATTGGAGACATGTGAAATGAATTGTGATCGGGCGTTTTCAAGCAGACTGATAATTTATTGATGTTTCTGTGTTTGGAATGAAATTATCTAACTGTTTGTGAACATTTGGCGTTTGTTCCGGTATTTTAAGTCTTTTATGAGACGATTTCATGATCGGTCGCTACGGCTTTTGCAGCCGTCACCTAAATATAACCTGTAATTAAGCGGATTTCCTGTGAGTATTTCTGTTCGAATTTATCGCTAGTGGTAAGTCAGAAACCTGTTTATCTTAGTTTCCAGGTTCAGTAGACATTTGCATGAGGTTTTAATGAAAACAACACATTTATTTCAACATTTATTTCTCGTCTCTCAGTGAACGAATACCGCCGAAATTCAAAATGTGTGACGTCACCAAAGCTTAATAAATTCCGGCGAACCTTGGGTCTGCTTCCCAACTGCTTTGTATCATCGGCAAACTTCAAAACATTACTGTCAATTGTGACATAAGTGATCACTTACCAGACTTCTGTTTTATCAGCAATACTGTCAAAAACACATAAGTTAACACCAATGGTTAGACTATACAGGTGCGTATCCAGGGGGGGGGGGCGTTGGGGGCGCGCGCCCCCCGGGTAGGAAAAAGAGGAGAGAAAAAAAAGAGAAGAAAAAAGGAAAAAAGGGGGAAAAAGAGGAGGAAGGAAGGGAAAAGAAAATGAAGAAAGAGAGAAAAAGGAGAAAAGGAGGGAGTAAAAGAAAAACGCGAAGACATCGGGAAGAGAAAGAGGAACAGTGACATCATTACAGCGCTGAAGGGTAGCCAGTGACGGATCAATGATTTCGTAAATGTGTGACTCACCCTACCCCTTACACCGACAACTCCATTTTTTGACGTTTCCATTTTCCTCTCTCACTAATGATCTATATATATACTATATATGGTCTATCATAACGCGTGTGTAGAATTGTGCTATGAAACCAACTGTGGCTGGTCTCGAACTCGACAGCGTCGTCGGGGAACATGACGATTTTTGGGATGGGGGCGACCGCCCGTCCCCCCCCCCCATTCAGCATTTTTTAAATGATATCGCTAAGTAATTTCAAAATAGAAAGTGCTTAGATGCAACTAACAAGGCCTGGGAAGTGTCATTTCCAGCGATCTGGGAGACATTTTTGGCCAAAATTTGCTTGTACGCTTCGCGCTAACAAATGGTCCTGGGTAGTGTCATTTCCAGCGATCTGGGAGGCATTTTCGGCCAAAATTTTCTTGTACGCTTCGCGCCAACCTATGGTGGCGCTACGCTTAGATAATTTGCCTACAGGCTTCGCCCCTCCCATGACAAATTCGTCGCTACGCGCCTGTTTGAATTTGTAACGCAAACAGCAGATATCACATCATATCAGTGAGCATGAAAATGGCGTTCCAGGATGACAAGCCTCAAAACTGTCCGACTTGCCTGAAAAAATAATCAAAAATTTTCGCGCGCGCTCAACGTGTTAATTTCAATATCATATAAGCAAGCCTCGGTTAATACATCGCATGCCATCATGTACCGTACGTTCCGTTAAAATTGCGCAGTATACCGCGGGATGCTAATGTAAACAACGACATGTCTCATGTAGATGTATAAAAAGCATGGAGGTCCAATTATGTCAAAACTCTCTTTTACATTAGTAATGGCGAATTAGGGGCTGCACCCCCGCCGCGCAGTGGCGGAGCGTCCATACGGTCATGGGGGCGGATGCCCCCCTGACGGACTCAAATGGACTGCTGGCGCCTTTTTCAGCTCTTTACCACTTTTTACTTATTCTAGATTATTGACTTTTTTATTGCGCTCTCATCTACTTATTGACATTTGTCACATTTTGTTGGTGTAAGTTGGCGATGACACCTTATTCTTCGTTTATCTGCAAATTAGCCAGGCCCGGAAAGGGTCATTTCCGGCGATCTAGGGAGTATCTTTACTCAAAAATTTTCTGTACGCTACGCGCCAACCAGTGGTGGCGCTCCGCTTAGATAGTGTCGAAAGCGCCCCTACAGACCATTCTCGCCCCTCCTGACCAATACCCCTAGCTCCGCCACTGCCGCCGCGCCTCCTACGCCTATGTGTGTAGTGTTCGGTTTCGGAAATATCTGCTATTTTTTCATTTCCTTCAACCAAGTTTTATAATAGCCGTTATAAGAGGTTTTAATATTTGTACACCAATAAATGAACTGTGTCTGAAGTTTCGAAAATTTCTGACCAACATTCTGCATCACACTTCCCTCTACTCGTGCAATTTTGACCGGTCTGTTAGGGGTTGAAGGAAGTTTTTCTGTATTGGTTGTCCATAGATGAAATTTTGTACAACATTATGGGTATGTTTTCAAGTGAGTTTATTCACGAGAAATGTGAATTTTCAAATTCTGAACAAATATGGGGCTTAAAACCTTGAAAAATGGGGCTGACGGGTATTGTGGGCCGCGACGTAGAATCACCTACAAAAGCAAAGACCCACAGGAGATGCGATCAGGTAGAACATGATGTGTGCCGGGTTGACAATCTTCAAAAAGGTTATGGATGGAAAAAAAACTATTAGGAAATACTTGGTTCTCAGGCAAAAAGTGTACATCTGGTTGGTCATTTCAAGCCCGAGAAGTGCCGTTTCCGGTGATCTGGGGGGTATCAAAATAAGAAATTTTCTTCTACGCTGCGCGCCAACCGATGGTGGCGCTCCGCTTAGATAGTAATTCGCGCCCCCCGGGTTGGAAAATCCTGGATACGCGCCTGCTATACATCAATAGAAATTATTATTACTTTGTTCAGTTAGTTGAATCTACTGACTTTTCGTATATATATACTCTTAAAATGTTTACGATACCTATAATGCTTTTATTCTAAAACTTCGTACTTTACATGACGCCAGTTTTCCTAAAGTTCAACTGTCTAGAAAGGAGTTAAGGGATAAACCATGGGTAACAGCGGGTCTTAAAAGGTCAATTTGTCAGAAAAATATTCTCTATCGTAAGTATATTGATCATCCGTCTCCTGAAAGACGTGTAAATCTTTCAAAGTATAGGTGCATCCTTAACAAATCTAGTATTAGATATGCTTCCTATTACAGAAGTATTCTTGATTCTAATAAATTCTCTCCTCGGAAAATATGGGCTACACTAAACGAACTCCTCAATAGGAAAAGGAATAGTCTAGTTATTAATAACGTTGTCCACAACAATACATCGATTAGTGATGACGCTGGTATTGCCAACGCTTTTAACGACTACTTCATAAATGTAGGAAACAAAACCTGGAGCATATATCTACTACAACTCTGAAGCTATTGTCTTTCACCTGTTACCGTTCAAGAAATACTCAAAGGGATGAACTCTTTGAAAGATGGTAAATCTCCCGGTTTTGATGGAATCACTCCTAATGTCTTGAAATCAGTTTGTCATGTCATTGTCCCCATTTTGTCTTATATTTTTAATCTTGTGCTCTCCTCTGGTATCTACCCTGATGGCATTAAAGTAGCTAAGGTTGTCCCGATTTTTAAAAAGGCTGATCGCAAACTTCCTGAAAACTACCGCCCTATTAGCTTATTATCCAGTTTCAACAAATTACTTTAAAGAATAATTGAAAAACGTCTACGTGAATATTGGGATAACAATGGTATACTCTCTGATTTTCAGTTTGGCTTCAGGAAAGGTCATGTCTTTACCTAGATTTCAAGAAGGCGTTTGACGCCGTCGATCATAAAATTCTCCTTAAAAAGCTTTATGCATACGGCAGTCGTGGAAATGCATATGTTATGTCCAGCTACCTATCCAATAGAAGACTGTATGTATGTTAATGGTATTTTATCTGGCGTTCCTCAGGGGTCAGTGTTGGGACCATTGTTATTTGTTATTTATATTAACGATATTGGTAACATAATTTCTAACGATCATCTGAGGCTCTCTGCTGATGACACCAACGTGCTTGTCCATGACACAAATTGTGTAAACCTTCAGTCCAAGGCCAAATCGACTTTAGAAAAGTTAAGTATTGGTTTGACGCAAACGAAACTGACACTACACCTTGGCAAAACCAACTACACGGTATTTCACTGTAGAGAGCATGATTTCCATCCATGCCCAGATTCTTTTACTCTTAATAATGTCAGATCTGTAGAACAACTTGTGCCAAATACTTGGGATTCTGATTGATGATAAACTGACCTACAAACCACACATGACCTTTGCAACAGCCTTATCAAGTACACAGGCATTTTCTATCGCCTTTGATGTTCACTTCTACTCACCGTCGCTGTACAGATTTACTATGCACTAGTCTACTGTAGGATATCCTATGGTGTGGAAACGTATTGTATGACCAATATTTCCGTTGTAAAGCATTTACAAGTTCACGATCACGTTTAACTACTGGCGTTTCTGCTAAACAACTACTATTATAAAATATGGAATACCCTCCCAACGGGTATTAAAAATCATTTGCTTCATTTAAGTATAAACTAAAGAGTTATGTAAGTTTCATGTACCGATTTTTGTCTTGTTACATTGTTCTGCTATTTTCATTCATTTATTTAGGGTTACTAGCTTCGATAAACATTTTATATTTTTCTAGTATCCTGTATATAACATTACGGAACATTTTGTATGTCTATGTATATGCGAAGTATATTAACTGAATTAAACTGCAGGTCGGTGGGCGTATGCTTTGTTTTGTTTTGTCTGTCTGTTTGTCAGTCAGAGTGGGATGGTTGGGTGACGTAAATAGCACCACTGTTCCTAGAAGTTCATAAGATGCAGTGGATTCCGTCTTGAAAGCAATTGCCCATCTGATGATGACAGGATGCCATCGCATTTGCTTTTTGCTTTTAAGTATAAGGGCTTTCTTCTGCTTTGGGAAGAGCGGGAGAGCAAACCATGTAAAGAACTCTCAGCCAATAGCTTATTTCTCTGCGCATACATTATCTTTCTTGGGCCAACTTTTCAACCTTACCCTTGAGCTGCTCCTTTGTCAGAAGGTCATTTCTGGTGTAGTGAAATGTATTTTGCGTTTTTTCGTATTGTTGTCTGTTATATAACATTTGGTAACTTTGTTTCACCATACCTCAAATGGTTAAGATTCAGCTGCATAATTATTTGCTCATGTTTAAACGAGTACCTTGCGTGATTGGCTTGTTGAACCCTCGTGATTACGTAACGAATTATGTTACGTAATAATTCCTTTTCAATGTCCTTTGATATATATTGGGCGCACACGGAAAAGGGACCACTGGCATTGGTTGCGTTTAGCCAGAACACATAATTTATATATTAAGATCTGAGATCCATGCGAAGCCAATGGAAAGTAATGCCACGTAAGCAGTTGGTAACAGTGGTTGCTGGAAGTTCTCGACATTAAAGGGCTAAAGAGGTATTTTGGTGTTTATATATTATAAGTTAAATGCTTTCTTCATGTGTATTTCATGGTTCATGTTTGTGCAATAGTGAAATTTGTGTAGTTTTATTTATGTCAAAAAACAAATTATAAAAATGTTGTATTTAGTACTGTAAGTTTTCTATTTTTGTATTTTCGATAGCCAGGGAGTTATAAACGAGTGCGGAGCCAATAAATTGCGGTGACTTTACTATAGTTCGAAACCACCCGTCTTTTTTCGTCTTGCCACGACCGGTACATCTGGTATACTTTGAAACTTTAGATGTTTCGATGAACAAAGTAAACTAAAGTATAAAAAGATCGACATACCTTTACATACTATGTTGTCTCACCGTTTGGATCGTGGCTTGTTGTTAACGTTGGAATCTGTCGTTTAGGCCGGCCTGTGTTGATGCAACCAGAATCTGTATATGCTCGAAGGCTAGGCTATATACTAGATTACTAAAGATGACGCTATGGTGCTAAAAAAAATATACGGCTTTAGCGATCGAATAGCTTCCAGTAATAACATGGTATCTGATGTATCGCGTAAACACTGAACGAGTCTGTGGAGAATACTTTCTCCAGCCACTTTTTGAAGTATGGATGCTTACGCTACATCTAGATTATGATAAAATACAAGTCCTCGCTCGGCGCGATGGCTATAAGTAGGTAACGTGGACCTATGTTTAAGCGTTATTGGTTGAACCAACGGTAGGCTGAAGTGTTCTTCGAAGTTAGTCCTCGGCTAAAATCAACAGATAAAAATATGTGCTATGCGAAAGGGTCCTTAAAATCTGCAAAAATATGTTAAAATGCGAGTATCCTCGCGGTAGAGGACGTTCGCCACAAAGCGCGAACCGGTTGCCACTCGCGTCGCTATTCGGTTGTGCCCACGCTTCCTCCAAACTTACTCCTGAAAATCAGGGACCTCCGGCCTGGAAGCGTTTTTTTTTTCCCAGGACGAACGTGGGTTTTAGGTTTTTCAGGAATTTACAAATTCGTTTGAAATCATAGTTAGGGTTTACAAACTGGGTTAGGGATCCAGTTTATATGAAAATGAAGGATTTTCGTTGATAATCTGGGGTCAAAACTAGGAAAAAAGATTCAGAACATGTTTTTGGAAAAGCGTCACATGTTTAGAATCCACGGATATGATTGGCCGATGCCCACGTTCGTCCTGGGGGAAAAAAAATACGCGGCCTGGAAACTCGTCACGAAATGTTCAATTATGAAGGAGGGTGGACGACACTGAAATCACTACAACACCATCTCAGGTTTATTCTTTAGTGCTGCACTATTTCCGCTTAAGTTGCACCTATATTCTTTGCAGACTTCACAAGTATCACTGCTGGCTTTCAAAGGAAGCAGAAGTTGGCAGTGCTTACGACGGATAGTGAGTTTGTGAACAACCCGACCTGATGCCTCATCAAAAACAAATTTGTCCACATAAGAAATTGTCTCCCATTTTGCACTGTGAAGAGGCCTGTCATGAAATGCTTTGGAAAGCTCTTCAAACCCAACATTCCCCACGCAGATTTAACGGTTGAGCACCAAATCCAACACTACAGGTATGATTCCGTTTGTTCTTGGGAAGACATGTCTATTTCGCTTCCGAGAATAAAAACTTTCCACTCTCCACCTTCAAGAACAATTCGCTTGAGTATAACGTTTCCTGTCTAGTATGGCAATACATTTCCCATCATCAAGCCAAGAGTAAAATCCTCTCTGTTGACACAAAGTAACAATGTCCTCCTTGCTTACATGATCATCCACTCCCTCTGTTGATTTAGAAATATTACAGTTTCATTGACTCTATGGATGCTGGCCAACATGGTCTTCTTCAATGATTATTTTCAATGCATCAAAGATATTCTTCTCAATATCAAGCTTTGATCTCCAAGATGGGCGCATCATCCCTTCTCTTCTCGCCGCATAATGATGTTTATATCTAAAGGAATAGTCTGGAGGATTTTACAAATGTTTCATATGTTAGACAAACATTTACAACGCAAACTGGTGATAAAATGAAACTCTTAGAGAATGGCCTGCAAATGGCTGGTCAAATCTCAAATGTGAGATAAAAATGACAAATTTATCTAAACTATATGGTACTGAACACACTGCCTATCACATGTTTGAAAAAAAAAATGTTCTAATCATTCAATAAATGGTCATTATTTTTCAAACAAATCGAAAAAGAATTGTCATTGATTTGTTAGTACGAAATCACCAGACTGAATAGAATCTACTGAACTAGTGTCTTTAAAATGCATTTTCTTAATCTTTAACAATTAATATCTCTGAAACGTAACATGGTATGAAAGTAGATTTTGTAACATTTTCTTTATAAAATTGTCATTTATCGTTTACAAATTTCAAACATCCAAGGGAATATTCCTTAAATAAATTGTAATTGTATTTTTTTTTTCTCCAAAATTTATTCCTTCATAGTATTTATTTAAATAACTAAAGACGAAGTCATATTTAAATGAAATGCAAGAATAAATGTTGGCAGCCAATATGTACTTTCTCACTTTTATTCTTGGTTCACTATTTACAGTACAAATAACAAAAGAATTGGACCTTTTCAATTTCCAGATCAGAATAACTGTTTTACAAAATAAGAAATCAGAGGGAACTTGGAGTCTTAGTGCATTGCTTGTAATCATGACTGCAACATGTGGTAATTGTCATTCCTGAGTGCGACAAAGACTGCAGTTGAAAAAAGATGGCGTAAAGTACAAATTTTGGCATTAATCTTCTGCGTGTATAAAACGACTTTCAACTGTGGGTATGCCTAGCCTCGGCATACGACTTACAAGGCAAAAGTTTTTTGTTTCTAACAATTTGTTTATTCAGGTAGGGGCCTAGGCATAAGCCGTAGTCTCATAGCTTTTGGTAAGTGAATCTGTTAGTGTACCCCCGCCCCCTCATCTTACTTCCATATGCTTAAAATAATTCTGTAAAATACAAATATTTGGCCCTCTAAGGGCCTACGACTCGGCATGAACATAGTTATAATTGTGGAATATAGAAACCCATGAATGAACTGAGGCCCGAAGTCAAGCTTAGGCCCTATGCATAATGAACTAATACTATGCTAAATCCATTTGTTTGCAAAATTCCATTAGGTTCTACGTTTTTACGATCAAAAATATCATGTTTCGGGCTTCAATTCTGTAACAAATTCTATGTTACGAAAACGTTTCTCTTAACGATCATATCATCATCAGAAAGGTTAAGCTTGAAGGAGGCAAGAATATAGGTTGGCAAATTCCCGGGGGGAAAATGGTCACGATTGGTCAACCACAACACAGCTGTACTATTGTTCCTAAAGGCCTTAAGAACGTATACAACGAAAAACATGGGTGTTATTTTTCGCCTTGTATCTCCTTCCCAGGTTTATAGCTCCATGATCTCCCACCCGAGCTACATTTGCGTCCTCGCATTTTCTATACCCATAAAAATTACTAACAACACAACACACAATTCATTAAACAATGGTTCCCCTTAGATAACAAATGACTTCATTTATAATGTAAAGTCCTGGTTACAGTTTTGTTGTCTACCAAAAAGAGCACGAAATAGGCAGAAAAGAATATCAACTTTACGTTTGGTAAGAATATAAAGAAGGTAGTGAAAGAGGGTCTGTAAGAAAAATGTTAAAGATACAAATACGTAGTGTCCGTTGAAAAACACATCATTATCGACTTTTGTTCAAAAACAAAATCAAATTGCTGTGACACATGGTGTCGACGTAAATATAAATTTAAGTAGCGAGAATACATGTGTCCATACAAAGTAACGTTTTTAAAACAATTTTCCGTGCTGGGTCTGGTTAACTTCCTTCCCGGCGATCGTTTTCGCTAATCATTGAAAACGGAGTAAGCAGAAAATTACAGGTTACGAAACCATGTATGTAACCGGTATATATAAAAGAAAGAAACTATTTACAAGGGTTGGTTCTCTTTAAAATTTCTCTACAGTTACGTACATCCTCCCATCCTGGAGTACCACCGTTGAAATCCTCTTCTTTGGTTGTTCTGTCTTTGTTATTACCCACCAGCGGTCTATTCGCATCTTCTCTGGCCTTTTTAGTACCTCGACCACGAGACAGGCTTCTTTTGAGTGGGGTTACTACTGGTGTTGGGGGAGTGTCCCTCTGCTCGATAGCTTCGTCCAAATGGTTCTCTTGCTGAAACTCCGTAGCAGAATGGGGTAATCCGACGATAGCCTGAAGTGTAGGCCAATCTGGCCGCAGATCGAGGTTAGCAGGAACTAGGCTCGTTAGGTTACTTTAAGCCTAGGTTTACCTGCCTGGTGTCTTCCGATTTATGGCGACTACTCTTATGTCGAACCACGTCGGCCTTGTTAGTAATGACATTCTTCACATCTAAAGATTTTCCTGCTGTCTCCGCATCATAACGTTTCAGTTCACTGAGATCAGTAACGTCTTTTACAGTCTCTGCACTTGAATTCGGCTTCTTATAAGTGAGACATTTTTACTTGTTCCTGATGACGATGCAACCCGGAAATGACCGTGTGGAAGATCTAGCTGAAACTAGTGTACGGCATAGTGTCCGATGTTTTGTTTTTCATGCCACGGTGGAGGAAAGATTAAACAAGGAGATCCGCGATGGTATTATCTTACGTAAGGCCAACGCGTCGACGCTACTGCTTTTCATTTTCCGCCTCGATGACCGGTTTGCTGAGGTGCTTCGCTGATCAAAGACTTCTGTAACAACCACAGGGGCGGATCCTCTCCGGTGTAAGGCTTGAAACGGTTGTGCGGTTTCTTGTCTTTAGTATTTTTATTACCCCGTTATTATATAGCGCATAATCCAAAAGTTCAATGCGCTTAAAAATAAGTCTTCTTTATACGTATGTAACGATTCCAAAACGAATCCGAAAACAATGCCACGGGCAACGTTATTCAGCATACGTTGGAGTCGCTGCAACTGGGAGCCGGTAATGCCCGATAACAAAGCACAACAATAGTCCAACCGAGAAACCGCTAGGGCTCTGTACTGTGGTCCGACAGGCTTCAGTAGTGAGGTACTGCCGTATCGTGCCAATCCTGCGCAGATGGAGGTTGCAGGACTGGATGATGCTGGTAACCTGTGATTCCATAGTAAGATGGCCATCGAAATGGACTCCCAGGTTTCGGACACACCGTGGTGGGATGATTATGTTATCTTCAACGCGAACTCCGAAATGGCGACGCTGATGTGGTGGCATTAGGATGAGAATATCTGTTTTGTCATGGTTCAACATTAGGCTGCTCTTTGCCATCCATGCACTGATGTCACTGATGCATCGCTGAATACTGTCGATTGCTGGTGAGGCACACGAGGGATCAAAATCCAAACACAACTGGATGTCGTCGGCATAACGATGATATGAGTGGGATGTTGTGACGATTGACAATGTGCTCAATTGGCCTAGTGTAGACGGAAAATAGCACTGAATCCAACACCGAGCCTTGGGCTCCATTGCGAATAGTAACAGATGGGCTGCATACGCCACCAATGCCGACTGCTTGTTTCCGTCCAGACAAATAGGATCTGAACCAACTGAGAGCCGTACCACCGGTGATATTCAATGAATTCTCAAGAGTGGCCAGCAGAATGCTGTGTCGGACCGTGTCAAAAGCTGCGCTAAGATCGAGAAGCGCAAGATGCACTGCCCTGTTCTTGTCAAGATGGCAGGCGAGATCGCTCTTTAACACGATATATCACATCTCAGTTTCTTCAGAATTTCCCTGGCCCTTCCCAACGTTTCTGGACTTTAGGGGAAATCCCTCTCTTCCTCTTGGTGTTTAGCAGTCATATCAAATTCCCCTGAGTAAACTCCTGGTTGTATGCACCTTTATCGTGAAACTTCTTTTGTTTATCACTGCCTAGTTTTAGCTTCCCTCTTGCAATCTCATGTATTCTGTGTATGGTCTTATCTAACGCCTGGGGAAGATGGGCGCTTAGCGGCAAGGTAAACATCCCTTGCCAGCATGATTTCAGCCGGCGAAAACCCGTTGCTCCCATGCGCCGCGGAGCGATAAGCCATTAGAAGGTACGGCAGCCACGCATCTCAGTCTTTCTGATTTTCATTTACAACAAGGGAGAGCATATCTTGCAGGGTCCGACTAAATCGCTCCACCATCCCGTCGGATTGTGGATGGAACGGTGTCGTCCTTGTCCAACAGTCGACACATGTTGGAATAGTTCGGATTCAAATTGTCGGCCCTGATCAGTGTGAAGTTCTTCGGGGACACCAAACCTGGCGACAGTTTCGGCTTCCATTTCGGCTATGGAAATGCTTCTGTCCATTTTGTGAAATAATCAGCTATGACAACGACGTACCGATTACCCCGGCTTGATGCTGGCAGTGGTCCCATGATATCCATGGCGCAACGTTGTAGTACGTGTCCGGCGCCACACTGCGTTAAGGATGCATTGGCCTTTTTTCTACGGCGATTGCGTGATGCGCATGCGTCACAGCTCTTACACCATTTCTCTACGTGGCCCCTATAACCACTCCAGTAATACAGTTCTCGGATACGATTAAGAGTCTTCTTCGTCATAAAATGGCCGGATTTCTATTGGGACTACCATCTGATGCAGTTCGCTATCTCCCGCGTGCGTCTGAAATTTACGATACAGTACACCCCCTTTAAGAAGTAAGCAATCCCATTGGCTCTAATAGTTTTAAAGGCCGGACTGCCTGCAGGTATTTGCTCCCAAATTCGGTCTTCAATCCTGCACTTCTTTCCAAAGTAGTTGTAAAGGTTGATTCACAATTTCTATGCGTAAAATATATTCATTGATCTGCAGCAATCTCGTGCAATCTTGCATGGCAACCATTCCCAGATGCGAAATTCTTCACATGACTGCACCGCACAATAGTTAGTTTAAATTGTTTTGTGTAAGAAGCCGAGACGTCTCGCACTGGGCATATTCCTCACATACTGAAAAGTCTTTGTACAGACCACAACCATGCATGCTGTTAAGATAAATTTTTTGCCACACCTTAAGACTACCAACTAAGCCGTTATTTTCAAGAGTCCAAAGAGGTACGTTAATTTATGTTATGGTTTAATGTTATAAGTTTACCCCGGATCTAAAGGCTTTTTCCTGACCAATTGTATATGTATTTGAACGAATGTGCACTTTGTAGTTGTTTGTATCATTATTATTTGTATTTGTAGTTTTCACGAAGGTAAAGAACAAAAGAAGAATAAATTAAAGAGCAACCTTCCGTAGAAGACTCGGTCCTTTTTGACGGCTTCAGTTATAGTAGTATAGGCCCAATGTCGCTGTCGTCAATTTGCATTTTCCGTAACTCAGCAATGTGTTCATAGGTGGACCCATGAAGATGGTTGAATTTGTGAAATATCTCAAATATTATCGACAATTTCCACAGCCGGCTCTGACTCATTTCGTCTGTTTAGTACAAGGCACCTGTTTCAAGGTCGGCTCCGCAAAGGTCGTCAAAGTCATATGTTGAGAGAGTCTCCACCCATCGGGCTAGCTGTCCCTCAGGACTACGAAAGTTGACTAGCCATCTTAAAGCGCCATGATCAGTTGGAACCACAAACCTGGCCCATAGAGGTAGTGATGAAAGTGTTTGATCGAGAGAACAATGGCCAACAGCTCTTTACGTGTAACGCCATAGTTCCTTTCCGCCTTAGATGGAGCCTTACTGAAGTAAGCTACAACCTTTTCTTGGGTAGACCCTTCAGTCACCTGGGACAGTACAGACCCTATGGGCCAAGTTACTGGCATCACTGTCGAGGATGAATGCCCGTTTCTCGTCCGGATAGACTAAAATAGGCGCCGACGACAGCTCCTGCTTCATCTTTCTGAAAGCAAGTTGACAGTCCTTATTCCATCTAGTCCCTTTCTTTTCAGTTAGGCGAAACAAAGGTGCGCAAATATGGGAGAATCCCTTTACAAATCGGCGATAGTAGGAACATAACCCGACGAAACTACGCACTTCCGTAGTGGAACAGGGCAGGGCGTTGGCCACTCTAGTACACACCGGATTTTATCAGGGTCAGAGGCGATTTCTTCGCTTGAAACGAAATGTCCCAGGTAGCTGACTTATCCTCTAAAAAGATTACACTTTTTCGGGTTCAGCTGTAGTTTCGCCTCACGAAGTCTCTGAAAAACGCCACCAAGTCGTTTCAGAGTTTTCTCCAAGGAGTCTCCATATACGATGACGTCATCAAGATACAGCAAACACAAGTTCAGCAGGGCGTTCAGAAAGTCCAAACGGAAGCACTTTAAACTGGAACAGACCGTTTCCGGTAACGAAAGCAGTTTTTGGATGGTCGCGTTCTTGAACCTCATCCTACAAGTACCCGCTCCCCAGATCGAGCGTTCAAAACCACTTTGCACCGGAAACAGTGTCTAGGGTGTCGTCAATTCGGGGTAGGGGGTACGAGTCCATTTCGGTTACGTCATTTAGCTTCCTGTAGCCGACACAGAATCTAGTGGAGACGTCTTTCTTTTTCACTAGTACTATCGGTCACGCCCAAGCTCTCACCGAAGGCTCGATAATGTCATGGTCAAGCATTCTCTCCACTTCTATCCGAGCCTCACCCTTACGATGTATCGGGAGTCTACGTGGCGCTTGCTGAATTGGTCTTGCCGCCCCTGTGTTAATCTCATGTTGCACCAGGTCTGTTCGTCGAGGTCCTCTTGATCTAGCAAAACATCGGCATTAAACGCAAGGCATTTCCTGACTTCTGTTCCCGATTGAACCACTAAAGTGACGGTTTCACGTTCCATGATATCTTCTTATTATTGTTTGCGAGAGCTATGGGCCACTCGGGCACGGCGGGTTGCATAGCAACATGCATGCATGTATACAGATGGGTTTGATAAGTATCATTATTATACGGTAGTACAGGGCACATTGTAGTCAGTTAATTAAGTCGAAAAGACACAATGTTGTGTTAGTGTCCTATTTATCCGACTCAGCTACTTTGAGGAGCGGCTCAGTTAACCGTCCTTAAGAACTTAATTGGCGTGCGGCTCGGTTAATTCAGTACAACTCCGCAATGCAAACCCCTGTAAAGGTTCTGCCAACTGAGTAGGCCCAGTAGGCGGTCCATCATCACACCCCTACTTCTTCCTTGCAGGGTTCTACAGCCCATAGACGGCTTGTTTTCTATTATTCTGCAGTGTAGCATTCATTTACGAATGTTTCCTCATACAGTGTAATAGGTCGGTTCGACGGGTTCATCAGTCTCAGCGGTACCAGCTCGTTTGAGGGGTATACGAGTATCTTGGCAATCATCAGACCATGTCTCTCTGTAAAACTGTCGTTACACTTCACTACAGCAGGTACCTCGACTCCAGCTCTCCCTGGAATTCTCGCGGCTACCATTTTCTCGCTTCCCGGGGGGATCACTACCGTTTTGGCTATCACAACCCTACAACGATGTTGTCATGTTGTATACTTCTAATGGTCAGCTCCCCTTTCCAAGCGTCAATGGTACAGTTATACCTCCGAAGGATGTCGTAACCCAAAAGTCAAGGATGTCTGCTACCCAGATCTGCTACGTACTTTCAACTGGAGTCTACCACACCCCGAGAACGTGAGGTCTACCGTCTGCAACAGCTATGTCGAGAGATACATCCTTGAGCTTTTTGGCGTCTTTTTGGCGGACAATTGCTCGACGAATCCCGTTCGCACTACCGTCGGGTCAGCTCCGGTGTCGACAAGTACACTCCCTTCGACACCCTCTAGCTCTCCCCGTACTTACAAACCACTCGCACCTACAGACCGCAACCTCTTCCATGAGAGTGTTACATTGCTGTGGACTTGCCCTAGAAGACCGACTTCTCCTCGTTTTCCTGTTTCGTTTCCTCCTCTGCAAGGGAAACCTCTTTAAGGGGGGAAGGACAGTTCCTCCGAAAATGGCCCACCTCTCCACAGTTGCAGCATTTCATTTTTTTCCGCCTTTCTTGGCCTTCCTTTAACACGTTCGTGTTGTTCACTACAAGCAGTTTTTGTAGCTGTTTAGTAAGTTCGGAGAATTCTTCGGTCATTGTTGTTTGCCCAGTGTTTTACTGAAATCATCTATCGCACCGCACTTGTTTATATCTTCCATCTGATGTCACTGTCGCTTATGGCATGTATGAAGAACTCTTTTGATAGGGTCTCTTTCATCTCAATAGAGGCATTAGGGTAAGCACGGGAGGTAAGTCGCTGTATATCATGGGCCAATTCTGGAATACTCTCCCCTTGTTGTTGGGTCCTGTTACGTAAGCGCCTTCTGAATAGTTCTGTCTGGTTAGATCTCCCAAATCTTTGTTCGAGCGCATCCGTGAGAGATTCAAATCTTCTTCTCTTCGCTGCATCGAGATCAGCAAGGACAGTCTGTGCTGGGCCTCATCAGGCTTGCCGCTAGTTGTAACGCCCTTGTTCTCTCATCCCAACAGTTTAGCTCTGATATTAGCTCAAACTGAACTATGTAATCCTCCCAGGATGTTGAGCTATTAAATGAGGGCGCTGTTACTCTGAAAACACTCGAAATGGGGGCCTGGGGCTCGTACTGCGGGTGCCACATCATTACTCATAGACAACCTTCGATTTCTCCCTTCCTCCCGCCATTGATACCCTGGTCTCATACCAGGTCGCAATTCGTTTGTTCTAAAACTCCCCCGGGCCGTAGGCTGGAGCGCTATCATATGCCTCTGTCGGCTGCTGCATTACAATTTCTTCCTTTGGGCCACCCCGTGGTTGCAATCTACTCACCTCCAGGGCATCCTCTCTAGCTCTCCTCTTGTATCCCTGGTTTACCAACGGACGGCGGTCTTCATCTCCCCAAGCTTCACCACGTTCGTCGGCCAATTCGTACGATCTGCCTACCGTCGGACGACGGTTTTCCTCCGTCATAGCCTCTGGACCCACAGGAAAGTCAGCCAACCTGTGACCGTCCCCTATCTCCTCAGCCAGACTCGTCTTGGTATTTCGTCGTTTGTATCGGCCCTCCCCATGATGTCGGTCTAACTGGCACGTTCAGAGGATCGAATTCATCCACATCAGGGATGTTCTCGTCCGGAAGTGACCACGAAGCCGGCTCCTTCACCACAGACTGGTCGAAGGGGTTGATCCCAGACAACTCCAGAGAGGCACTAGAATCCCACCGCTGCCACCAATGTAACGCTGCCAACGTATAAGTAGTGACAAACCTGTCGGGAAACAAACTGAAAGAGGGGGTGTACACGGGGACGGGTACAGATTAACTCTAAAACAGGAGGCAGACACTAGAGTTGTAGAAAGTATTATTACTCATCTCGTTCTACATCTACAGCGTATAGTATAACAATATTGACATTTGCCCAATATATCGTGCTGGGGTCGGGCACAACTCAAGGATAAGCAGGGCTAAGTTAGACTGGGGCTGCGCAAGGGTCGGGCAGCACAGGCTTCGGGCGATCAACCGGTGTCGGGCAGCCTAGGCGTCGGGCAATCCACTTGTCTCGGGTAGCGCAGGGGTCGGGCAATCCGCTGGACTCGGGCAGCGCCGAGATGCAGGCACTTTAAAATGCTTATACACATTTGTTTTGACTTAGGCAGATATCATAAGCTGTACCACGAGCCGCCCAAATGTATAATGTTCCTCGGTCTTGCACCCGACCGACTTTTCAGTAACGAAAGAACCCTTCATTATGTACCCCGGAAATATGGCGCGAGAAAGCGGAATATATTACGTACAAATATATATATATGCTGTACTTGCGAAATACATACATATATATATATATATATATATATATACAATAAATATTCTTTAAAAATAAATTCGTAAAATAAATTCTGTAAGAAAAATATATATGCTGTACAAAATACGGAGCTCAGTAAGTGCCAACTAAGAAGTTTTGTTGTTCGGATTAGTTCGTGCCGCGGAAGTCCAGCGTTACGGCCTGTACCCGTGCAGTGCACAGTACTAGACCAACACTTCACTTTAGTACTCAGTAGACACATCATGGCCGATCACTCAAAATTCAGAGACATGAGGCAGCAGTTCGAACGGCTCTCAAGTCTAATAGAGTAGGTGGTGGCAAACTCGTCGGTCAACCAATTGACACAGAACTCACCACCAGCATCCACATCCCATCGTTTAACTTGAAGTGAAGGGCAGCAAGTCCGGCCTGTACCTAGGACTAACGTTAGTAATACCGTACTAACTAGGCCAAACGTCAGTGCTCGGAAAAGGCACGGCACCAGTACCCAACAGGAGTTTACAGAGCTGTTTCGATCTTCAAGGAGCTCAGGGTCAAGACAGACACCCCAAGACAGAACCGGGGTAGCATTGAGGCGGTCAAGTTCACGGAGATTCGAACCGTATGAAACAAATGGTACGTGGGCCTAGGCTAATGCTAATTGCATGTAGCCTTTACGTCAATCTTGAGGAACGGCTAGGCCCACCTAACTCAGGTCTATAGCCTACTGTAGGCGTACATTGGTCTGCCGTAGGCTAGCAGGCCTATACTACTAAAACAGGATCAATCACAAATCATGAAATGGGTCATAGGAACTGTAGAAATACCCACCAAGGAACATATACCCAAGTGAGGAGGGATAGAAAAAAAAATTCAAAAGCATATTCACTGATTGTGATCAACAGTCTAGGCCTAACACCTTTGAATTGTATAATGTTTCTCTGAGTCTGTGGGGGCCCCATCATCCTGTTCGGTTAAGGGTATTGTCTGTAGATAGATGGAGTAATTATAATCAAAAGGAAACTAAAGAAGCTTACATAGCCTAATTGTGGAATATAACTTAAACTTTGTGTATGGTAGCAAATATTCAGCTACACAATCATTAAACTATAGTTCTATAAATTTTGGGTGTGTTGATACTAAAAATTAATTATACAAGGCTTGGCATATAGTGAGGTGAGAACCTTACACCCAAGGGTTGAAATAAGGATTTGTGGACCAGGAGCCACTTTTTTAGAAAGTGGTTCGCGGCATATTCAGTAGGACCAGGAGCTAAACTAGGAGAAACAAAATTCAAGTACGGCATGTACGTATCAGTACAGGTGTTGTGCGATATATAAACCATGTGCACCAGTGCTATTGTGCATGCACTCGATCGATCAGTGATTTATCAAATCGCTAGCAGTTACTATATACAGTCACATCAAACAAATGAGGAAATGTTTCCAAGTGCACGTGTACAAACAGAACACTGGTTTGTTTCTTCTTTGAAGTAAGTTCGTAGTCCAGATATATCTTCAAAAAGATTCAGTTTTTAATGATCACAGAAACACGACTGGTGGTTGTTTTGATCTTGTTCTGTTAACTTCCTCATATCTATATATTTTGCTAAATGTTTGTTAGTTCTTTTATGAAGGAGCTTTTAATTAGTGTAACATTTAGTCTCTATAAATCAAGTCATTGTGAGCAAAGACAGGTAATACAGCAGAATCCTGAAAAAGGCAACTCACATAGGGATCATATAATAATGTGTAAGCTGGTCAAAGGTCATCGGAGGTCAAATATTGAAATTGTAGGAGACAATATTTCAAGAATCGTATTTGAAATGAGCAACAGTCTACGTTCAAAAACTGAAAAACTCTGTATCTGATCAACCATGATGATACAGCAGACTTCAGTCCCTCAACTCCCTCCAACACATGGACGCCTCGGACGCGGGCAGCCTCCGAGGTAAACCGTACATCAAAACAATTCATACCCCGGAGAGGTTTACGCTGAAGCGCGTCAACCTCTCCAGGGACCTTTAAACCAACAGAACGCAAAACTGAAAAAACTTGTACGGGGACGACCTTAGCCTCCCCCGAAAAACTCAACAATACGATTTTGCTGTCACGGCGAGCCGCCATGACAGCTAGGGGTGTGGCAAAGCCACGCACCTATACACAAACCAAAACGAAACAAACCCAAAACACAACTGTAAACTAATGAAGGGCCAACGTAAAAACACAATATAGGTGTGGTCAACGAAAGGTGGAGAGCAGCCGAAAACACGTCCACACCCCACGAGAACTGAACTGAACTGTTTTGCTTAATTATACAGTGGACCATCACAAAGCTGTTTCAACAAGAATAAAGCAAAATCAGTACATTATATGTTGACTTTGCAACCTGATTGATATGAGAAAACATGTTTTTACAAACGGAACGTTTCACCCTCCCTGCCGTACCCCCCCCCCCCCGGCCACCACTTATTTGGTAATACAGGGGACACCAATTTGTTATTTTTTATACCAGGGCATTAATATCAGGGACTTTGGAGAACTTGAACCCTTTGCTCGGAATATCATGATCATTCCGTACCTCGCATTGTTGGCCTTTACATCTCATTATGAGCTAGAGTTTCGTTAAATACACATGTAATTAAACAATACTACGACTACGACTGAAGAGTATTTCTCTTCAGGGAAAACTCAGTATAACAACCAAATATTCTTACAAAAAGTATCACAGGGGAGAGATACAGTATATGCAATAATTGGACGTACTGGTGATAAATCTTGACTGGTGCTTAAATATGTAAAATACTACCAAAAGGATGAGCCAAAATATATGACCATATTGGTAAGCATGCATTTGCATATCCTAACAATTAAACTGCACAAATTGATATTTCAATTGCATGAAGTGAATCCATGGCTGTAACTGACGTGAGGAACATAGTAGATTCTGCAATACAAGAAAATTATGAAGAGTGTAACAATGTAAGGGTAACAGTTTAATATATCTGCAGAAATAAAAGCCATGTATACATGGCTTTTATTTCTGCAGATATATTAAACTGCCGAAGGATACAGCTATAACGAAAGGTTATTCCTCCTGTTCAGAGCCAAACTGAACGTGGAAGTGGCGTTGTTGTCTTGCCTTACGTCCCCCCCCCCCCCTCTCTATCAGAGGCTCCTTTAATTTGACAAATTCCCTTTGTATTTCCACTGCAGTGGAGTTGGAAGTTGGTTGGTTCTTCCTTATAGCTTCTACAGTTAAAAAAAAGAAGAAAGTCAAAAGAAACCTTTTAGTTCCTTACATTGAAAGAACATGCAGGTAAGTTCTTCATAATAATACATCGTGTGTGTATATTTTAGAGAAAAGGGAATTTCGTCCTTTTAATATGAACTCCAACCATATAAACCAGCAAATTCCAGGTAGTTTTCCTGAGTGTGTGAGCCACGAGTTTCGCTCCCCATGTTGCAGCTCCCACGTACCGGAGCACGTTCGTCAGTTCATTTGCGGGCTTTAGGGTATTCTGTATTGGCCCCAAATTATAGCATATGCTATAATGTTAGTATTGAAGGTGAAGCACATATGAATTAAGTCTCTGCCGAAGATATCTTGGTATACAATTATCAACTAATAGCCTTATCTAATATGCATATCATAATAGGCCTAAGTGCTTGTCTACTGATTTTTTCTTGGCCGTGGATCTGTCCGTTATCAATCGAAAGCGATGCCGGGACGTTCTCGTTACACTAAAGCAAATAGATACGGGAAAATAGCTTTGCAAAAAGTAAGGCGTACATAATGTAAAGTAAGCAAATATTCAATAAATTGTACGAAGTTTCTAAAACTTTTCGAAGGAACAGGTCCTTAAACGCCAACTTCTCCCCTTGTCCTGTCCAATTGATGCACATGGCTACATTATTTTGGATCAATTCCTGCAGCATCCTCCTTACTGCTACGGACAAGATCTGCCCACCTACTGACGACAGTGTCAAAATCTGGAAGAAAACAGTTGTGAATCTTTCAGTCTTCATGGAAGCCAGAATTTTCTGAGGACTGCGTTATGCTCCAACTAGCTTCAACTTGACGTTTTTTTCCAGCATGCTTATTTTACACCAGAAACGTGCACGAGACAGTGAGTGACACAATCTACTATAAATCAATAGCTTATTCCACATCCTGTATTCGTGTGAAATAATATTGCTCCAAATTATATCGTGAACTGTCCAACTTTGAATACCTGTTGTAAAAAAATAATGTCTATACGTACAACGACAACAACTACTTCTATGACTTCGCAAAAACAATGCAAGAAGTCATGCCGTTACTATCGAGTAACGATTACTTTACTGTGCAGGCACTACAATTTTCAAGGTTCTACCATTGATAAGGTATGTATTACTGTAGTATAGGTTTTTCAATAGTATAGTACGTGGAAGGTTCGGTAAATGACTAGGCTAATGTAGCTCAATTGAAAAGGTTAACTAAATCAGACCTGTGAACCTGTTTGACCCCAAAATAGGGAGAATAACATTTTTCATGGGCAAAAAATAGGGAGCACAAGGGGAAAATCGGGAGGTTGGTCATTTTCAACTGAAATGATATAAATACTCCTAAATAAGTATAGGCCCCTAGTCTACTTATGCAATACAGTGAGAGAATCTTCCAATCAGTGTTTCTTGTTGTAGTTTACAGCAGCTGACTTCGCTTTCTACAGGGTTTCTTTAGTAGGCTTCCATTTGAAACAGGGAACAGTGGACTCTGGGTACTGTAACTTCATGGCTAGTATGCTAGATAGAGTCCCATCAAGCTTGAGACTTAACCGATTGTCTGTCTTGTTCTTGTTCAGCGTTACTGTGGGAATTACTAAGCATAGGACTAATTGTTGGCTATTTTCAGAAATGTCGCAAGTGATGAAACATTAAAAAACCAGGAGAATAGAATATGAAACCGGGAGATGCGGGTAAAGACCGGAAGTCTCCCGGTAAAACCGGGAGAGTTGACGAGTCTGCTAAATACTTCATAATTGACGCACCCTCGTTATTTGCTAAGCTATTTTAGTAAGTGGTGAGTTCTTCTTTCATACAGTACAACCTATTTATCTATATATAGTGTATGTGTTTTTCCTTCTTACATAGGACAAAGTATGGGCAATTACCAAACGTTTCTCCACATTAACATCAGTCCGGGCAAGTTCAGCCAGAGCTGTCAGAAGTGGAACAGATGAAAGGGGCAAGTTTACATCATGTGGCAGTTCCTCCAAATCCAAATGGGAGGTCTTAAGGGATTGAATTAAATGGGAATTTGCAACTGTTTGGCGCTTCAGGTCCCTTACTTCAGCTTTTATTTCTGCCAAAATCATAAGGATCTTCTTCTGAGTTGCTGTTAAGAGACAAAATCAGAGAAAGTTTCGTAAAAGCAACATCAGATGTTAAAAGTAGTCACTTTGAAGTCGAAGTGCAATGTGATAATAGCAGACTGGTACTGTATATACATTGCATTCCCTGGCACAGAAGCACAGTAATTAAGAAAAAGAGAGAAATATTTAGCCTTAGTAAACAGTAACTGGAGTAATAGTTTGCACGGTTGCCACATTACCAGTCACCAGTGCATGGTCAGCAGGTCAAAGAAATGTGCATTATAGCAGTACTTGAACCTTTACAAATGCAGATCATGTACAATGCTTTCTTTAAATTTACGGGGTTGACATGGGAGATATGTTCCGACTGGACCCTGCTAGTGACTGGGTAGACCCGGTAGAGTGCCTTGCACTTATTGGTGATACGACAGCATCAGGAAAATTTTGCCTCTGTGATTGAGGATTTATATTGGAGGTCAATGGCGTTGTGAGGGGAACCAATGGCTGAATCGGTGGAGGCAGGGTGAAGTTCTCAGCTTCTTCTTCTGTGTCGTCAGAGGAAGACACATACCGGCGATTTTGCCCATGAGTATGAAAAGGAAATATACATTGAGTAAGTACATCACAGAAATTGCCTTTACCATAACATCCATGTTCAGAGTATTGTGTCTGATTTGAACATATGGGATTTTTATGTCCGATATGATTTAAGCTGATTATAGGTCAATATAATATGGAGCTACAGTTCATAAAATATTACTGAACTTTCTGAGTTTCATACTTGTTAAGTCAGTAAGGATGGCACTTTTGGTTTAAGTTCTTCGAGTGAGACTGTCAGCATCTCTATAAGAAAGATCAATGATGGTAATTTTGGGATGTACAGTATAACCTGCATTTATTATTGTAGCAGTTTTGCTTGGTATATTTAAATCGAACATTAGCATATTTATATATTGGACACTTACAACTTTCTGCGTTTTGATGGCTTCTCATCTTCATTTTCAGTAGCTAAGTCTGAAGTCTCCTCAGCCCTTGTCAATAATATCATTGCCCGTGCATAGGAACCTGAAGAAATGAAACAATTGAAAAAAATCTTGATAGTGGGCATTTGTGATGAACTAGTAAACTACTGTACACTATACAGTGGTATGGTCCTATCTGTAAATGAAAGGTTTTAATCTCGTACAGAACACACATGTACAGAACGATACACTTTTCTCAGTTTCAACATTTACGTCGTGGAGATGTACAACACTATACAGTGAGATACTGTGGTCTTTGTAGCACCTTGATCCATCAAAGTAACCACAAAGCATAATGTTAATGAAAGAAACATTGTTATTGCAATCATTTTACACTTTCATTTGAATGAATTGTGTTGACAGAACCCGAATGGTATGTCTCGTCCAAGATGCTTGCGGGGCTTCCACTGACTTGACTGCCTTCTCAAACCTTGTGGAAGATTTATATGGTGGCCAGAAGCATTCTCTTTCGCCAGTTCTCCATTGCGATGGAATGACTCCTACACCGTCTTCACCAGCAAAGGCAACAACCAAGAAAGTTTGAGTATCAGACATGCTGAAAGACAGTAATGATGATAATGAATAGCCATGATCAGGTACGGTACAAATTCAAAAATGGAGGAGTGGCACTACCACAAAGCTTTTCTTCCGAGGAATAAGGACATATTTTTCCAGGATACTTGAGATTGGAGCATACTCTAGTTTCCCACTGAGTAATTTCATCTTGAATATGCCAAGTTTGGTGCAATCCAGTGGATATGTGAAAAAAATTTCTTTGTGACAAAACTTTTCATATAAGATGAACTTGCTGCCATCGCTGACAAAGAAGTTTCTGGCAAGAACAATTTCTTCACCAATTTTAACACAGTTGTCCCCCATAGATATTTTGATAGTGCAATCTGGAAGGTTGAGTACTTTGTATTGTGAGGAAGTTACCATGGTCTCAGGAATCTGTCCACCATTGTGGGGCTGCTCAAAAAGTTCTTTGCTTTTAGTAGGAAATGCTACATGGTTTTCAGAAAGACGTCGAATAACTTGTTGTAAGGGGTAATTTGCATTCCTAACCATTCGTTTTATCTGTCCCAAATAACTTTCGAAAGGGAAACAGGATACATTGTCCAATGCACCATATTGTTGTACATCCTCTTTCAAATGCACAAGTCCATGTACATTGTATGTAATCATGTCATTGCCATAGAGAGTTGCATAGTGCTTGATGAAAGTAACAATTAACTGGTGACCAAGCTCAGAGTAACTGCTACAGTTGATTGGACTCAAATATATAAACATAGCAACAGATAAAAGCATGAAATTTTCATAAAATGGCTTTGGAATCATTCTGTAAAGAACTGGACCGGTGTACAAAAGAAATTGCCGAAGCTCTGTGGCTTTCCACCGTTCAAACTCATTGAGAGATCCGAGGTTGGCGAGCAAATTCACGTGGTAGAGCAGCATTCAACGATTGCAATTTTGCAGAAATTTCTCTCATAAGTTGAGGGAAGTTGTCTTTAGTGGACCTTTCAACCAAAGCTTGACCAGTCTGCGTGTCACTCCCAAACATACTAGGTGCATGTAGTCTAGAGGGAAGTTAGATACCATACCCAATGAAAGTTGGGATAGTGGAGTTTCCCCTAGATGATGATTTTCATCTAGCATATTTCTAAATGACTGGTCAGTGCGATGATCTGCTTCTGTTTCTGGGAAAGTTACTTTGTTGATGTACACGCCTCTCTGAACACATCTTTCACAGCCGGAGTAGCCACTATCACCCTTGATGTTTTTGACCATGGCTCTTGCAGGGGCATCACATATGATTTGCTGTCATAAACACTGTAAGCTTTTCTCCCTGAACTTGAATAACATTTTGCTCAACATTTTTGTAGTCTGCTACAAATTCATTCAAAAATTCCAAATCAGTTGGTTTCCTTTTCCCATAGTACAAGCCAATCACAAAAGGACACTTTCTCTCACATGTAGTGATCATACCTAATATGGGCCAAAACTGCGAGTTTGAGCTTGAGTTTGAGAATAGAGGTAAACCATCAATGTTTACATGCATCGTTATTGTTTTGTATTTACTACTTAGGGACTTTTGTCTTGAGTTCAGAATAGAGGTAATTCCATTCTCAATCCCAACATGGTAATATTCACCCCCTCAGACAATTGTTGTGTCCACTTTGGTTTGCGTGCCTGGTAAAGTTCTAGGATCTTTTGGAAGGTCAGGATGGTCATTTTGAAGAATGACAAGGAGCTCAGAGAGTGAAGCATGAGAAATATTATACTTTGAGGCCCATTGCCCAACCTCAATTTTCAGTGTGCAATTTATTTCATCACTTCCATCAATTTCATCATCTGAGTCAGAATATAGTTCATCAACATCTGAGTGAAAGGTCTGGAACAAATCACTGTCAACACCATCAGCAACACCATTTTCAGACAACTGTTTCAGTTGGTGCAACTGCTGCAGTTGGCTCCTTTTTTCCTTGATTTTTCTTCTCTTGGTGCGATATGATTGTGGACCATGATCCATGATGAGCTATCAGGGAGATAAACCAAGTTTGGAACAGTTACAGTACATACAGTATAGATTAGGTGGTGAATGTTTAGTTTAGTAGAAAAAAGGATCAGGAAGGACAATTAAGTCCCCATCAAGGACCCTATTGGAGAGAAGGAACCGATACACAAAAAGGGACACCTGATTACAATGCTTAAAATGCTTGTGTGAAGTTGTTTCAAAAATTTGCCTTGTTTCTGTATTACTTGTTGAAAACCAAATCCCAATTGCAAATTGTTCACCAGTATCCTTCAGTCTATTAGATAAGTAATAAGTGTAATGCATCATATATGTATTTATACCATGTCCATTTTAAATAAGCCTTTCACTATTTTAGCTTCTTTATCTTATGGTTTCGAATGTTAAAATGTATATTTAGTAACAGAAATTCAGTTAGCATTTGTTGATTGCGAAATTATTCGTTAAATAAAGGGGAGTTTTAACTTTACAACCTTTGCAAGCAATACTGTTTCTATGAATGTTATTTTTCAAGGTGTGAGTGCAGGAGGGAACTTTTCACATTAAGGCAAGTCCCATTCCACAGTCAAGGGTGGCTGAAAGCGGCTACAAATTACAATCCTTAAACGGGAAAGTCCTACTTCTAGAAGGAAAAAAAGGTGTATGCCTTTTAGGCAATTTGTCCCAATTCTTTTTTAAAAAAATGAACTGTGCTCAGTTGGTTGCCTAGATTTTTTCATATATATATATCTGCATGTTTGGTGAAACACTTCAAGGTAGAACATTACTACAGTTTAAGCATATTCACTTGTGTTGAACTGTTTACAGTCAGTTCACGTACTGAGCCCAATAAGTAAAAATATTTTGGCCATATTTGACCATATTTTGGACTATAGCATAACTCGTTTCAACATAGATTACGAATCCAATGGTTCGTTTGACAGAAATGTAGCCGAAATATCGAAGCGTGCTCTGGTCAGTTTCATTTCTTTACAAAGCAGATCGCATTGTGCACGTCCCTTGCGTGCATCTCCCACATTGACGTACTTCAGTGTTGTGCTGGTACTGCGTTAGGCCAGTTTAAAGGTTATTTTTTACCGAGAACAGTAGTGAATTTTGCATAATCTGTGATACATTCAAACATGCGAGTACGCATTTCGGTTTGACATAGATTAGGCGTACTGAAAGGATACAGTCTACATACGTTGTGTGTCGCATGTAGTAACTTTCCTGCTTAAATCAGCGAGTCAAGCTGAATTATTGTTGGTCACGTTGGGCCTCTAAAGTCTGGCTAGGCTTTCGTACGCGATCAGATTTATGTTTAGATTTATGTTACACAGTTAGTAGGCCTAACGTGTCTAAGCTAGAGACAAACACACAGTTTAGGCTTTATATCAATGGGTTATTAATAGGCCGCATTTTCAGTGGTATACAGCTATTCACGACGAGTATGTACCATACCCTGTCGAGAACTTTGACATGAATTTTAGCGTAGGCTTTAGACTAGGTAAGGGCACTTTTAATCGATCCTGTGTAGGCTATTTAATAATATGTGGTAGGTCTAGCAGCAAGTACAGTAGGCCTAGTTGTTGTACTAGTCCTATTATTCTAGCCTTTGTAGTTCAAAGGCTATAGAATAGAACTAGTATTACCACTGTAGTCCTATGTACAATACTTGCAAAAGTTGTATAATATTATTCAAAAGTTATATAAAGCTGGGGTTGGAGAAACCCAACTCTACTTTGAATGGCCTAGAGTTATTGTACAATGCGCTCGATTTGTTTATTAGTTAGTATTATGAGTGTATATTAATTGGTATTACTGTACATGGAAAGAATGCTAGGAAGTAACAATCATGTCAGTATCATTATGTAGCCTAGGCAAAATATACAAAGTATTCTTATTGGAAGAGAAACATGAGCCAATAATGCTGGGTAGGCCTATAGTACAGTAATACAAAGTGGCTATTCTTACGACTAGTTGTAAGAATAATTTATAAATGCGCAGTTGCTTTAACATGGCTATTTTTACAATAGGAGTACTATTTTTACAACTAGGAGTAACAATAATTTCCGGTTAGGGTTACCCCTACTACATACGCAGTTGCTTTATTTACTTTACTGTGCTTGAATTCGCCAATGTCGTAAGAATAGTTTATAAATAAGTGTTACGACTAGTCGTAAGAATAGCCACGGCCATAGTTATATGTCATTGTTATTAGTATTAATGTTATGCAAGGCTGAAATTTGTTCACATACCCAATCATGTCTATGCAGTAGGTAGGCAAGGCCTAGTAATAGGATATTATATTCACCATATGCTGCTTTGAGTCTGAACATACTTCAAGTTTTTAAGAATTAATTTCTCAGGCTGAAACCTGTTTCATTGCACATGTAAGTTGTAATGCTGTACTGGTACTAATAACTGCTCAAAATTAAAATGGGCCCTGTACCCCTTACTGGTAGCCCTGGTCCAGGTGTACTCTAGTATAATTATACTGTCATCGGTTAGATGGGGAAGATCTATTTTCATGCTATTTATGTAGCTATAGGCTATGCCCTAAATGACTGCTTTTTACGTGACCCGTCGAACGGGATACAAAACGTCACGGCCAAACGGCACTACCAAACCACCCCATTCTTACAAACGAAACTCAGGTCAAGCGAGCCCAAAAAAAGTACATACGCCCACCGACCTGTAGAGACAAAACGCCCAACCACCCACTGAAACATTCAAAAAACCACAAAAGGACGACCAGCACACAGCGAAACAAAACAGCCTTCCCCAGCACACCACCGTCCAAAAAAGGCAGCCCCAGATAAACGGCGAAAATCGCCTTCAACTTGAAGGCGAATGTCAGACTTCACCGCCTCCAGGACTGCCTGCCAACTGGCAAATTTCCCCCTAAAAACAACATCACATCTATTCCTCCAAATAAGTTTTTTTACAACAGAATAAACATAAATAATACGCTGCAACACAGCAACAGAACAAATTGGAGGATCTAATCCATATAAAACAAAGCCCTGTCCTACCGACCAGGAACGGTCTCCCGTTAAACGGTCGGGCCAGGACTGAAACCACTCCCACAAGTTCAAAACAAAGGGGCAATGCCAAAAAACATGGGCAGTACTTTCTAAGCTGTCACAGCCGGGCCTCGGGCACAGTCCATCACCCAATCGCCAGTGATACCTTTTCAGATTGGTCACCAAGGCACTGTGTGCAATTCTCCACGCAAGATCACGGAGCCTGCAACCATTCAGCCTTGAATGCACCGAACGCCATACTTCGACAGGATGACGTCCCTGTACAAAAATTGCATTCAAGGCCCTATCCCGCAAGGAACTGAGAACGAGGGCCGGCTGTGACAGGTCAACAGGGGGCAACTCAATAAGAGCGGAGCAAATGACACGCACCACTCTGCTTGGTGTGCTACTATGCGGTTCTATGTTGCTAAACAGCGCCGGAACCCATCGACGCAAGTGCAACCCGCCCCAAAAACGTACAAAATATGAACAAGGCAACCCTGGCTCAGTTACCGCTACAAACAATTGCTTAAATAACAAAAAGGTCAATTTACTTCCCAGATGAACCACCCCTAGTCCCCCCCCCCTTCTCCAGTTTTTGGTACAATACCGCCCTCTTGACAAGCTCTGTACCACCAGACCATATGAATGAAAAAATCGCCCTCTCCAACCGTACCAGGACGCGACGCGGAATAGGGTACACCGCGCCCGGGTACCACAAGATGGGCGAAACGAAACGATTAATAACAGTGACTTTCCCCAAGATCGAAAGCCAGCGGGTGCCAAAGGTTTCGAGTCTGCTCTCAAATACCTCAGCCCTCTCGTTCCAGGTGACATCACAAGGTGCATCGTAGCCGAACCATATACCATTAATTTTGATATTCTGATCCGACCACGACGCACCGAATGGTAAGTCTTTGTATCTCCAGCTACCAAGACGAAGGCCCTTTGTCTTTTCTGGATTCAACTTCGCCCCGGTAGCTCTCTCAAAAATAGATAGATCCTGCGAGAGTGCGCGAAAGGAGCCCAGAGTCGAAACAGTACATGTCACGTCATCTGCATATTGAGCGCATTTCACTTTGGCACCCCCTGGCACAACGAATGGAACAAGTTTGGAGTCCCTTTCCAAAAGACGAGAGAGGGACTCGCTAAACAAAACAAAGTAAGGGAGACAGAGGGTACCCCTGGCGCACCCCCCCCCCCCCCTCTACGTTAAAAACCTCCGAACAAAACCCATTTACGATAACAGAACTGTAACTTTCTTGATACAAAACAGAAATCCATTGACGAAAATTTGGGTGCAACTGAAACGTCTCCAATACATTCATTAAAAAACCGCGATCCACCATGTGAAAGGCCTTCTGCTGGTCCAGAGACACTGCACATGGCAGATCACGCTCAATAACAAAGTCGGTCAAGTCGCGCATCAACCACAAGTTCTGCTGGATGCAATGACCCTTCACTGCACAAGTGTGGAGATCACCAACAAGATGCGGCATAGCCAGTGCAAGGCGGTTGCACAAAGCCTTAGCCAGCAACTTGTAGTCCACATTTAACAAGGTGATCGGACGCTTGTTATGGGGATCCAAGGGGTCCCAAGACTTTGGCAGCAAAGTAATCATGCCCAGACGTTGACTTTGGTTTAACAGTCCGTTTTGGAAGGCGTCCTCGAAGACGGCTCTGATGTCGGGTCGTATTATTGCCCAGAAGGTTCGGTAGAACTCCCTCGGAAGCCCGTCCGAACCCGGAGACTTGCCATTCTTCATCTTCGAAAGTGCCTTCCAAAGCTCAACAGTGGTTATTCCGCCCCCCCCCCCAAATATCATTGACATCGTGGGGAACGGTTTTTGAGATTCCCCTCAATAAATCAGACTGTGCCGACAAGTCGACATTGCCACGCGTAAACAAACTCGAATAATACTCTCTATATACGCGGACAATGCCGTGAGGGTCACTGACCACGGTCCCATCGGTAGCGCGCACAGACGGGACGCGTCTGTCACCCGCCGATGATCCAACGGACTGGTAAAACCTCAGTGAAGGGCGCTCCTCGGCTTCGACACGGGCCCTGACGCGGGCACCGTGGTACTTTTCATCGAGATAAGTCTGCAAAGCGATGACTGCCGAAGGGTCGCCAAACTTCACCTCCGCGCACAGCTTCGAGAATTTTTCTCTTCGACGTCGTGCGCGGGTCACGCAATACTGAATTACGTAGCGTTTGATGCGCAACTTGATATCATCCCACCACTGGGATGTAGAAGCAAAGGCCCGGCTTCAATGTTTGCCATCCTTTGTACCTGGGTCTCGAAACCCTGGCGGAACTCTGCCTCGCCAAGAATCCGACAGTTAGGCTTCCATAGGCCCCGCCCGATCGGGAAAATGGAAGGCAAAACAAAACGTGCTACTACCGTGTCATGGTCAGAGAGCGGACAGCTGAGCGTCTCGCAACCCGAAAATTTTAAACTTACGGGCGCATACACTCGATCTATCCTGGAGGCATTTTCTCCGTTAGGCCTCACCCACGTATAGACCGTACTACACGGGTGCATATGCCTCCAGACATCGGCTAAAAGGTGTGCCGAAGTGAATCTGTCCAATTTTGTGATTCCAGCGTCGGGACTAGCAGACACAGACGCCCCGAGTCTGTCAAGACCCGAGTCTGGGACACAGTTAAAGGAACAAAGGAAGGCAGTGTGTTAAAAAATTCTCGTCTAATATGGTTCTCTTTGTCCTTCATTGCCGTCGAAGTTTGAAATGAATTAATCGTGCTACGAACTTCCGGGCAATGTTTAATTTTCTGTGGCAAGAAAAAAAAGCTTCCCCCCAGTCTCTCCTGGTTGACTATATAGAGCCCGTACGCCTATATGGTCACACAATAGTATAGATAAGTATGACCCATGCAGACAGCTAGTATATATTTTTTTTAAATTCAATCCAATTTCAGTTAAAGTTTCGAGTTGTAATTCGAGTCAGTCGTGATGAGGTGCCCCATGGTGGAGCTGGGTAACCCACCCCAACCCCGTTGCCGACTTTTTGGCATTTCGTTGGGAGCCGTTCGGAACAAGAAGCAGTATAGTAAATTCTGGGAGTACAGTACGCTGGAAAGCAATACACTGACGTGATTTAGAAAATAAAGTTTTTTGCTTTGACGGCCGATGCTCAATAACTATTAGTTTATTGTTCATGTACTTATTCCCTTTTTGCCAATCCTTTCTAAAGAGGGTGGAGCCGCCCCTTATGGCAACGTATTTTCCTTCCCTTTTCCGTTCAAGTTTGGTTATTTTTTAATTCGGGTCAAAGGGGTGCAAGGACAGGGTTTACGTGCACCGGTTAGGAGGACGGGGTGCAATAGTTTGTAATCCGACTTCAGTCAATTTTTTCACTCATTCGCGTTTGCCTTTTTGTGACACCAGTCAGCGTGAATCAGACATAAAGTTCATAACTATTAGTTTCTTCAGCTGTTTCTTGACTTTGACTGCTCACCATGTAGGCCTAAAAGAGTAAAAACAGGGAACTGCTGGAGTAGCAGCTCCCTGGTCAAACTATTACGCCTGATGCAAAGCTCGACCGTAACCTATACTGTACAGCCCATTAGTTGTGAAAAGTTCTGAACGTAAAACAAAGCACAGAGTTTTGTATCACACAACACACACGAAAACGCGGCGTAATACCGCATACTACTGACCAGGGAGTTGTTCCATAACAACTCCCTGTACTGCCACAGACAAGAAACTATGCAGGAATTTCGCCAAGGCCACCGATCAAGTAACCGAACCCGCGTTATTGCTTACTAGCCGTAAATACGGGATTGCCTAGAAATTACGAGACAACAGCGACGAACCGGTAGAGGGTAGTATTGATATTATTTTTGAATCGCGTGGTGTGAAGGACAGAATTTACGAGGAAATTACGAGCGATCCCACTTTTTGTTGCTTTTGTTCAAATAATATTATAGTACCATTGAAATGAAACCAAGCAACGATAAAACATTTAAGCTGTAAGTTGTTAATTTCTCACATTTAGTTGGATATCATATGCGAGCAGACATATAATGCTGTTTTGATGGATTTGCACTTATTTTCACTTACAAACATTGAGTTTCTGCCCATCCTTAGTACTTGAAGGTTATTGTTTCCACTAGCAAGGACATTAAGTTTCAACTTACCTGAGGTTTCAAGTGATTCATATGGGTGTTTTAGTGCCACTGCTTGTGGGTACTTGTCGACCAATGCCCCTGCTAACTATTTTCTTGTCAGGATACTTGGGTTGGGACACTTCACCCAAACATGGGTTCTGACAATGTCGATGACAGCATTGAGTTCCTTCGCTGATACATGATTACCTTCTTTCAGTTTTTTTGTCAAGGTGTGGTCCAAAATATCTGGGCAATTTTAAGTTAGTCCAAGTTCCTTTGGGTCATCAGAGTGATTTGCTATTTCAAATCCATGACAACTGCATTCTGCCGCTTGAGTGGCACTGGTATAGATGGTGGGCTGAATGGATGGTCAGAAAGTGCATCTTCTGTATCTGATCACACTGTTGCTGGTGAAACACAATGGGTTGGTGAAACACAAGGGGTTGAACTTGGAGTAGACACCTCAGAGAAACTCCCTTTGGAATGTTAACAATCATCCTGGCACTGAGAGACAAATATAGATGGGAGATAACAAGAAGATGCTTTGCGGTTCCCTTAATATGAAATAATATTACAACATTATTTCGGAGCAAACTCTAAAATAGCACAGCAGGACTTAACCTTCTGTTGCAAATTTGTTTATATATAACAACATTTATTGCCTTTCCTTTATGCAGTCAAAATCTTTGAACTGTTTTCAAATTTCCTATTTACATTGTCCAAATGTAAGTCAATAATATATGCCATTCACTTACCTTAACAATTAACAGAAAACTGTGTAAGTCTTGTCGAATTCCAAAGAGAAGATCCCCTGGTAAAACTTCTAATAAATCATCCCTTGTTAGCTTAAGGCGTGGCCCACTGATATTGCAAGCTAAAAAGGGAAAAGCATGGACAGAAAATGACCTTTTGGCTAAGATCATGTGTAGTATCTGTTCCCTTCGGGAATGGTGATACACACCTGACGATGATCACACAGTCACAGTCCCGATGCAAGGGGACTGGGGCTGAGAGCGGATCAGTCGTTTGGTAGTTTGGTTTTCGTGCCCAGGTTCTTTCCTGGGTGACTTTTTATTAAAAAGTACCTTTAGTTTTTAGGTTATAACGTCAAGAATGTTTTGACATAATGTTTACACCTTAGGTGATTTTTTATCTCTGAAAATATGAAATTGTCGGGAGAGGGATGGGGTAAAACATGGATCAGATACATTCGCAAGTGGGGTGTCGATATGTTGAATTTTCTAATTTGCAAAGTCAAGTTCTTCCTACACTTAAACATGCTTCATTTATTAAAATGTACAGTAATTGTGAAAATGTGTATACTTATTATTTTTGGATTTGGGTGGGTGGGGAAAGGCCGCTCATACAAATGTATTTTCAAAGCATTGTGAATGCATAAAGTAACCAATGATACCATTAAAAGGTCCGAATTTATATTCATTTTGTCACATTTTCTTCTGCAAAACTTACAAAAGTGCTTTTCATGGGTGGGAAAGAACATGCAAACTGAGCACAAGCTATATTAGAACATGAGCTAATGTTTGAAGTTAAACACACTGTGACCTGTTTCAGAACCCAGCGGTTTTTGAAACCACATAGGAAAGGTTACAAGTAATCAAATTATTAAACACCAAGGGCTTTACAGTAGTTGTCAAATAATAAAATATCCAATATTAACCTCTGTTGACCTCAAATAATCTTTGACCTCAATAAAAACCAAATATCATCTACTTACTAATGGCTTTTTACATATCCAGTTTGACGTTCAAGCAATTAACCATTCTTGAGATATTGTATTTTCAAATCAGATTGAACTCCAATGATCTTGGACTCCAAGAAACGTACTAAAAATAATCTACTCACTTTACAAGCAAGGGGTCACACATACACACACACTCACCACCATCGGGGTGATGCTTTAAGTTAGTTTTCCAGTAAACTTGCTCCCAAAAAAAATTCTGCAAAAAGTCTATCACGATTAAAGAAATGCCTCAGTTACAGGCTTCTGTTGATGCATCTCATTTACCTTTTCATTTATTATTATTTTATTGTAAAACTTATTTGTTGGCAAAGCCATAACATGGTGATATGGCGCAATGTTGAAAGTTCTACAGTACTCATAACATCCGGGCTCTGTCTTGACGTGATTGTTCGTACTGGCGGACCGGTCACATATGTTACGATGTGTATTAGGAAAAGGATTCTGGCCTACACTAAGTTATACAGCAGTAGCAAATAATGCATCACCTGAAAATCTACATAAATCAAGATAGCTACCGTAAAGATAAGCATCCAATATATTAAAAGGTAAAGTTCATACTTTTTAGCAAAACGTACGCAACATTTTGAAAACGTCAGTCAACGGTATGAATGAATATGCCAGAGAAAAAATTTCGTGACAATGCAATCGTCATAAAGTGTGCTATACTTCCAACACGATAGGCTATTATTCATCTGTAAACAGTCGGGAGGGTCTTGAACTTTGCGGCATAAACTACACCAGTTAACATATTACTTTAAATACCGTAGTTAAAATAATCCTTACCTGAAAACCGTTCGTCTACCATAGCACTCTCTTGTTCGGACATGTCTAATTTAGTCACGACAACACTTGCCGCGGCCGAAGGGTCCAGACACCTGAGGCTTTCCATCGTCGCATGCAATTGCAAGATACTGTAAAGGTTTGGACTTTTTGATGAAACATCTCTATCAGATGGGCGCAGACAATCTCAAGAAATTACGTAACCCATATCCAGCGTTCGAACAAAGGTAAGTAATTAACAATGGTATGTATCCTGTTAATGTGAATTTATTTAGTTTGTAACTTTTTAGTGATTTGTTGCCACTTGACGAATTGGTAACGATTTCCCGTAATACTTGTTTATGATATTTTCCTTCGAAGTGGAGACACTGGCAGGTGTACACATTACTGTTACTGACGTTAGTTGTAACAGAAACGACTAGATCCTTGCGGAAACTTCAGGGGAAAAAATGTGGAATACTGTTTGTTTTTTTTAGGTTAAATGCGCTTCTGTACATATTGCGATATGCATGTGTAACAAAGGCTCAGCTACGCAGGAATGTTGATGCAACTCCACAGTTAGTTGAAGTATGTAATATAAACAAACATGAGAAGAAACGGGGGGGGGGGGTCGGGTATTACAAGATCTTACCAGTTAATGTCCTACACTGGTTGGCGAAGTTAATTGATGACAATCCATTGAAAGTAGTCTCTTGTAGATATCACGTTTCATAAATTGTAAGCAATTATTGATATTAACAGTGTATTTGCTGTGATTTACACAAAGCTATATGCCGTGATGAATTAACACAACTTGTTTTGAATTTCCAGCAAACTTGATATGTTGATACTTGATATGGAGCACAACCAACAGTCCAAGAATTAAAAGAAGGCATATGAAATTAGCTGGAAATGCCCTTTCAAATATATAGTAACAAAATCATAGTTCTGATTAAGTTGGCTAATTGTGTGGTTACAATTACTCACTGAGGTACAGTGCTGGTTACAAATGAACACATTCCAACACACATAAATATGAGTAGAACTTTTTTTTCTCTTCAGATTGCCATGGATATTGACCAGGAAGGGAGATGGATATGCTTTTCATGTGCAGCTTACAGGATACTCCTTCCCAATCCTTCACTTACTGATCTCCTACACCATGTTCGATCCCCACATGATCCCCACATGGATTATATCCAAACTTCAATCTAGTATGTGGTTTTGAACATTGCCTGAGGGATTACACAAGGTATCTGGAAAGACATGACAGAGGTCCATCCTCATTTCTTTCTAAGTGGACCAGCACCTAACATCCCATACCTTTATCCAGCTGCCCCAGGTATTCTTGAAAATGCATTGGCATATCTTAGACTTGTACAAGAGGATCATGGATACATGCAAGATATTGCTAGGCCACTGGTAAGAGAACCTGACGAAGAAAACTTTATGGAAGAGGATGAAGAAGTTGGACAAGAGAATCATGCTTACATGCAAAATGTTGCTGGGCCTCTGGTCAGACAACCTGATGAAGGCGACGCTCAAATAGTAGAGGGTACATTAATGGCTCATGAGGGGGATCAGCAAGCAAGACCCAGTATTGGTTGTGGAGTACACAACTGCTAGTATGTTTCTAGCTCGTGTTCAGCATAGAAGCAGTCTTCCTGAGGCAACAGTGGATAACATCTAAGACGAGTGCAAAATATATTACAGAGATTACATATAAAAATTCAGCTCTAGGGGGGTACTGTGTCCCTGCATTGATGAACACTGTTTCAGAATATTTTCAGGATGAAATCAATCCATTTGACGATTTTGACACAACATATCGACAGAAAAAGTTTTTCAAGACACTCTTTCCTCTTGTGGTGAGCATACAATTATGGTTTATCTTCATTGGTATTGT
Source organism: Apostichopus japonicus (assembly GCF_037975245.1). Classification (NCBI taxonomy): domain Eukaryota; kingdom Metazoa; phylum Echinodermata; class Holothuroidea; order Aspidochirotida; family Stichopodidae; genus Apostichopus; species Apostichopus japonicus. Next base: position 18,671,158 of record NC_092577.1, read on the forward strand.
AATGGCAAATGTTGGAGAGGTAATGTTTTAGTGGTGGTGTTGGCTGGAAGGGTGCAAAAGACATGCCATACGAATGACACATCTTGTAGCCATAGTCCCCATGCTTCCCTATTCCCCCACCCACCCACCCCCCCCCCCAATAACCAAAATTAGAGTTTTTCCACTAGACAGAGGAACTCGATGCAATTTCACTTTAAAGTGTGTTAATGAAATAAGTGAAATTAATTAATTGAATTCATGGGTAACTCTTGTGAAATCAAAGGCCTGAAAATATTAAGTTGAAATATTTTTCTTTTTATAATTTGCTTAATCAGTTTGTGGTTTAAACCAAATCAATACCTAACTTTCTTACTAAACATTAATGATTATTTTAATGTTCGAATGAACCACTTTAGTATGAACAATACTAGTGCAACCAAGGATTTCTTGGCAATCGTCTGCTTTTTAGAGGTGCTGGAGACAGGTGCTTTTTACGTGACCCGTCATACGGGATACAAAACGTCACGGCCAAACGGCACTACCAAACCATCCCATTCTTACAAACGAACCTCAGGTCAAGCGAGCCAACAAAAAGTACATACGCTCACCGACCTGCAGAGACAAAACGCCCAACCCCCCACTGAAATATTAAAAAACTACAAAAGGACGACCAGCACGCAGCGAAACAAAACACCCTTCCCCAGCACACCACCGTCCAAAAAAAGGCAGCCCTAGATAGACGGCGAAAATCGCCTTCACCCTGAAGGCGAATGTCAGACTTCACCGCCTCCAAAACTGCCTGCCAACTGGCAAATTTCCCCCTAAAAACAACATCACATCTATTCCTCCAAATAAGTTTTTTTACAACAGAACAAACACAGCAACGGAATTAACTGGAGGATCTAATCCATACAAAACAAAACCCTGTCCTACCGACCAGGAACGGTCTCCCGTTAAACGGTCGGTCCAGGACTGAAACCACTCCCACAAGTTCAAAACAAAGGGGCAATGCCAAAAAACATGGGCAGTACTCTCTAAGCTGTCACAGCCGGTCCTCGGGCACAGTCCATCACCCAATCGCCAGTGATACCTTTTCAGATTGGTCACCAAGGCACCGTGTGCAATTCTCCATGCAAGGTCACGGAGCCTGCAACCATTCAGCCTTGAATGCACCGAACGCCATACTTCGACAGGATGACGTCCCTGTACAAAAATTGCATTCAAGGCCCTATCCCGCAACGAACTGTGAACGAGGGCCGGCTGTGACAGGTCAACAGGGGGCAACTCAATCAGAGCGGAGCAAATGACACGCACCGCCCTGTTTGGAGTACTACTATGCGGTTCTCTGTTGCTAAACAGCGCCGGGACCCATCGACGCAGGTGCAAACCGCCCCAAAAACGTACAAAATATGAACAAGGCAACCCTGGGTCAGTTACCGCTACAAACAACTGCTTAAATAACAAGCAAGTTAACTTACTTCCCAGATGAACCACCCCTAACCCACCCTTCTCCAGTTTTTGGTACATTACCGCCCTTTTGACAAGCTCTGTACCACCCGACCAAATAAAAGAAAATATCGCTCTCTCCAACCGCACCAGGACGCGACGCGGAATTGGATACACCGCGCCCGGGTACCACAAGATGGGCGAAACAAAACGATTAACTACGGTGACTTTCCCTAGGATCGAAAGCCAGCGGGTGCCAAAGGTTTCGAGCCTGCTCTCAAATACCTCAGCCCTCTCGCTCCAGGTGACATCACCAGGTGCATCGTAGCCGAACCATATACCATTAATTTTGATATTCTAATCCGACCACGACGCACCGAATGGTAATTCTCTGTATCTCCAGCTACCAAGACGAAGGCCCTTTGTCTTTTCTGGATTCAACTTCGCCCCGGTAGCTCTCTGGAGACAGGCGAAGAAGAGTAAAGGTTCCAGATTATTTTTAGTATGTGCCTGTGTTGGAACAATTGAAAGTGTTATTATCATAATCTCATCAAAGGTATCTTAAAGAAGTGGTTAAAAGGCAGCACCACCAGAAAAATGCAATAACGACAGACGTGAGCAATGGTACTATTCTAAAAACACATGAATTATTTTCTACAGCAGGGACCTTCTTGAAGCTTGTTCTTTACTATGACGACGTTCAATTGTGTAATCCAATAGGGACGAGGCGTATTAGACATAAAGTTGGTTTGTTTTTTTACTCTATTATGAATCTTGCTCCTCAGTATAGCTCAAAAATGGAATCAATAAATTTGTATGCAGCAGCATTGTACAGTCACATCAAAGAGCATGGTCATTGATGTCATCCTAAAAGCCTTCAGCAGGATATTGAAATTCTTGCTAATGGTGTCACAATTGAAAATGACATGGTCACTGGGGCTCTTCTTGCTTTTGTTGCTGATACACCTGCAAGCCATTTAGGTGGCGGGTTTAAACAAGGGGTTGGGTTTGCTTTTCAGAAATGTCGACATTGCAATGCTGATGAGGTGGCAATGCAAGAAAGTTTTTCTGAATCTGATTTCAACCCAAGATCTTTAAATCTCACGAAGAGCAATGTAGATTGCTTGAGACAGCTCCTAATACTGAACTTCGTAGTCATTATTATACTGTATTTGGTGTGAACAGAAGAAGCATTATGTGCGATTTTCAACTGAAATTGTTCAAGAACAATTTACAAATATAGACCAGCTAAATGCTGGTATTACATCATTCCCATACAAGAAACATTCCTAAGCCAATCAGTCAGAATGTAATCAATGACAATTAAGATGTGGACCTTGTGTAGGATTGTTCCATTTATAGTGAAAGATCTTGTACCATCAGAGAATGCGCACTGGCAAAATCTGCATAAAATTCTACAAATAGCTCATATTTGTATGTCATGTGTAATAAGTTGAGAAACAGTGAGTGTTTTGAAAGAACTCATTTGTGAACACCTTGCTCGATTTAAACTTTTGTATAATCGACAAATGACCCCAAAGCAAACACTACTTGATTCATATGCCAATGCTCATTGTCATGTATGGTCCACCAATAAGGCTATGGTGCACTAGAGTTGAAGCTAAGCAAAGATTCTTTAAGAAAATTGCACGACTTGGAAATTCAAGAACATTGCCAAGTCTTTGTGCGAGAGACACCAGAGTCTGCATGCAACAAACTTTTTAGATCACCAACTGGATGGTTCGTCTTGCCCTTTGTTCACAAAACTGGAAATTGGGAAATCTACAGCTCTCCAAAATAACGAATATAGAATGGCTGTAAATACTCTATACCTGGGTGTAAAGGTGTAATGCAAAGAGATCAATCCTGTACGAAGCATATCAACAGCAAAATGGGTTGGTTGTGTTTGGCATTAAGTTTGTCGCAACCGTGTCTGTGGTTCTATTGGGTTTTCACAAAGAGCGTGAACTACCAAGTTTTGGAAAGTTAGGGGGCAAATTTTGGTTGTTAATTATAATAAGATAATTTTACACTGTGATTGCTTGCAAACAATTTTTTATAATGAAAACCTGCTCTTATATGAGATCGCAATTCCTGATGTGGAGAAAGAAATGTCTTTGCTTATTGACAGTGACTGTCTTCCCCTACATGAAGTAGCACATATTCTTCAGTTTGGAGCAACGAAATTGGCTGAAATATAGGTATGGTGGTCATGTCTTGGATTCTTGGAAACATATACTTACAATGGCATAGTGGCTACAGAAACTGCACAGAGACCTTTACTTTGATAACCAGAAAGCCAAAAGGCCGAGTAATTCACGATTGCACAAATTCCTTTTGCCTATGGAGTTATTTGTAACATTTTACACTGTACACTGTTGGAAAGAGATGTGCCACACAATTATTCCATGCTTTGCAATGTATTAATGTATGGCCAATTGTTTTAGTAAGCTTTAATTTGATTTTGAATTTAGTTCTATGCAATCAACATGCTTGTCACATCAAATGATAAAGTAATACACAAGATGAGTCATCATTTTATTGTCATATTTCAATTAACTAGAGGCCTTTTGGCTAAGATCATGTGTAGTATTTGTTCCCTTCGGGAATGGTGATGCACACCTGACGATGATCACACAGTCACAGTCCCGATGCAAGGGGACTGGGCCTGAGAGCGGATCAGTCGTTTGGTAGTTTGGTTTTCGTGACCAGGTTCTTTCCTGGGTGACTTTTTCTTCAAAAGTATCATTTTATTGTCATATTTCAATTAACTAGAGGAATTTAAAGGGTGGTACGACTCGGCGCGCAAAAAGAAGCGTCTAATGCCGGTAATATGACCTACTTTCGAATGAGGTGTAACAGAAGTGTTAGATACCCCCATCGATACCACAAAGTACACATACAGCTTGCTACCGTCGGTAGGTGTAGTCAGTACACATACAGCTGTGGTCAATACCCACAGCACAGTGTATAAACGATACTGCGATGGACATCTGAGGTCCAGCTAAAGATAACAAGGTATCACGTTTCATTATAATTTTTGCATTTTGTAGCGACACAAAGAAAACGTGACTTGCAAGCAACAGAAAGTCAACTTTTTTCGGTGGCCGCACGCAGTTTGGGCCGAGTCTTCAATGCCTTTAAATAGAAATCATGCTAGCAATATGGGATTGAATGACAACCCTATGACACTCCTTGAAAGGCCTAAACTGGACAGTCAAGTCATTCACCAGGACGATCTTGTTATCAGCATGACAATATACTGTAGGTTGTGAATCTCTAAATTTGTGCGTCACGATGAAATATTCCATCAGGCCTGTAGTGACTATACTACAATGTCAAGCAAATCCTGGAAGTTTAGTTGTCATTTTTTAAGAAAAAAATTCTTACATTGAGTTTAAACTACACAGTTAGTTCAAATGTCATATTATATCAGTAGTCACCTTTTGCAATTTCTATGTGTGCCCATATGGGCTGCATGAATTGTCATAACTTGTGAACATGATACAGTAATGTGACATATATACTACACTGTCAAGCCACTTGGTGGCATAGAATCCTGATGTTATATATTTTAATGCTTGCAGAGACTTGCATCTGATGTTGGCTGTGAAAATGCACTTCACTAATATGAGTAAGCACGGTTACATATGTATAGGGCTTTACGGCTGGTAAGGTTGAATCCATCATAAATTTAAGGTATGCAGACTATAAGTTAACATTTGAATGCAACATCATGTGTCTATACCAATTCCATTCAAAATCAAGATCTAACAATGACTATGATCCCGTTCCATAGCATTTATTTGTGATCATTTAAAGCCTTGCTTTTGGATGTTACTACTGTAATCCTATGTGCCAAGTTAACTTGAATCTAGTGAAACCAACTAAGCTAGCATAACTATACATACTGTAGACTGAAATTTAGCACAAACCTTTGCAACACACTTCAATTTAGTCTTGTTATCCTATCACTAGAATTAAGTGATACCACAAAACCTAATTCGCAGTGTTTCTTAATTGCAGTTGGTGCACTCAATTCAAGTATGCTGGGGTTTTATACTCTAGAATGAAGTGCTACTTTTTTTTACAGTGCACGTAGGGCTAGAGGTGCGTCGCAACTGTTTCAGGTCGGTTTGGGGCTGTCAATGCTACCAAAATGTGCTCCTACGCACAGGCCCCTGGGGTGTTGAACGGGCACCGACAGGTTCGGATCGACCTGAAGCAGGACATTCCTTCCTTTTTATTGCCGGGCATAAAGCTCACGTGCGTTACCCCGGTCAGCCCCGTACCTGTTTCAGGTGTGTGGAGACCAGGCACGAAGCCGAGGGCTGCCCAAACAAAAAGTGTGGGCGCTGCCTTCCTCTTGGGCATGATACCTCTACTTGCCCAAGCGAAGCTGTGTGCTCACTCTGTGGGAAGGAGGGACATGTCTTTCGCGCTTGTCTTATCTCTTATGTCTTTGTGACAAAGAGTGGGAGTCATGCAAAGGCGCCAAGTTCGGACGCGCCTATAGCAAGCCGTTTAACATTTACCTCTCTTTTCTACGTAAGTAGAATACAATTAAGATTAAGTGGAATTCATAATAGCTTAAGTTGAAACGGTTTTGTCTACATCGTATTCTACTTAAATAAAATACAATTCTGCTCACGCAAAATGCAATTTAGCTTAAGTAAAATGTGATTGGTCAATCAGTATATGCTACTCATTGCGTCACTGTAACTTGCCGCGAAGTCCGACTTTGTATACTATTAAAGGTACCGCACGTGTTCATCAACTCAATAGGTTAACCATTGTCAGAAAAGAGGTAAAAGTAGCTAACGTAAAGCTTGCTTAAGCATGTTACCATTTACTGTCATCGTTTGTTCTGCCTTTATGTGAAAGAGCATCATTTTAAGTACAGATGGTGTGAAAATAGGGAGGATCGAAGGTTGTATAAACCATTTAAAAAATCTTTGGTTAAATGTTGATATTACTCCAAACGAGCATATGGAAGGGTTCAGTGTGATAAACTTGCTCCTATCTAGCTCACAATCTAAACGGTGATGATGTGGAAGTTTGCAAGTGCCATGATAGGCCAAGAACACAGAGCTCTATCATGTGGTGGGTAAGATATACCACATGAAAAGTTCTATCTATGCTTTGGCAGGTCTTGAAAGAGATGACTTTAGTGTGTAATTCAATGGAACAATTAATTGTGATGGGAGACCTATAGAGTTACGTTGAAGACGTACTAGTTACGTAACCATTTGCGGCCATTCCCCCATTCTGCGATACTTATCCAGCTTTCGTTCTGTATATACGAACATGACACCATACTTAGCAAATGAAGCAAAGCTATGTTTATCACTGAGTCTTGAACGTTACACATTTGGTAAATGCAGCCAGCCAATAAATCGTTCCAAACTGTTGCTGATGCAGTTGGGAAAGCACTTTTGAGGGCAAGGGAACGACTACAACACGACATACCACCAAGTAGTAGTAGTACTACCACAAGGCATGGTACAATGTAAAAATTGCCCCCAGACCCACCGCAAGAGGTAAATGTTATAACGGTTTGCCATATCCTTCAATTCCACTTAAACTAAATTGTATTTTACTTAAGTAGAATTGAATTTTACTAATTGTATTCTACTTAAGTAGAATACAAGTGAAATGCATTTAGCTTAAGTAGAATACAATTAAGCTTAAGTGAAATTTAATTTAACTTACGCTTAAAAGAAAGTGGTAAAAGCTTAAAAGAATACCATTAAACTTAAGTCAAGTGCAATTCATTTTACTTAAGCTCAATTGTATTGAACTTAAGTGGAATTACACTTAAGTACAATACAGAGGTAAATGTAAAAACGGCTTGCCATACGCGCCTGCTGCCTCGAAGGAAGCTTCAAGCAAGGAGGGGGAACCAGGTGAGGATTCACCTTCCCCACCTGGTTCACCCTCCCCGTCGTTGCAGACCCCAACCCCGTGCTCACACCGCCTCCACCACACCGCGAAGCGGACACGGGGTCTCCACCAGCTTCCCCCATCAACTCGTCCAGTTCCGTCCCCAGTCCGCCGCCGGTATCGCCAGATCCGGAGGCTCTGTCCGACGGCGACTCCGTGCTCATCGGGTCTCCGGAGACTCTGTCTGTCAGCGGCTTGCCTACAAGAAACACATATTTTGGATGTCCCTCTATGGGCTTATATGAGTGGGGTGGTGGGCTGCATGCTTCGTTTGGTTCGTCTTCATCCTGTGGCACTGTCATCCTTCTGTCACCTCGTCAGGCGGGTTGTGCCACTAGGGTGGAGAGAGGGCCGATTGGTTTGCATTCTATTCAAGTATCCACAGGGTAACATCTCCCTTTGCAATGTGTATGCTCCCAATCGGCCTTCTGCTAGACGAGAATTTTGGAACACGCTGCCTTCCTTTGTTCCTGGTAGTGCACCATGTGTCATGGTCAGAGACTTTAACTGTGTCCCACACTCGGGTCTTGACAGACTCGGGGCTTCTGTGTCTGGTAGTCCTGGAGCTGGGATCACAGAGCTGGACAGATTCACTTCGGCACACCTTTTAGCCGATGTCTGGAGGCATATGCACCCGTGTAGTACGACGTATACGTGGGTGAGGCCTAACGGAGAAGATGCCTCCAAGGTGCGAGTGTATGCGTCCGTAAGTTTTACATTTTCGGGTTGTGAGACGCTCAGCTGTCCGCTCTCTGACCATGACACTATAGTAGCACGTTTTGTTTTGCCTTCTACCGAATCGAGTGCACTCATGTCATGCGGTACTCCTTGGTAACATGTCACTTTTGTTCATTGGAAAGCTGTTTGGTAGGGGTACATTGTTGTGAACATTGGTAAGTGTTAGTTACTTAATGAGGTAAATATGTATATTGGGCAGGGTCCGAACATAAATGGCCCCAAAATGCATTACCAACAACAACGAGTTTGATATGAACTATGCACACACTATTTGTGTAAAGCAATGCCTGCAAATACGTTTTTTTAGGAAAAACTTGAAATGTTGACACATGACTATGGATCCACTCGTGTCCGCTATCATGGTTGACCTTTGGACTAGAAACCGATCCATTTTGCAGAATCCGATGTTAAGTTATTAAACATTCAGTTCAGTTATTAATTCGAGGTGTCTTGAGCATATACCAGCCATCAATTGGCGACTTGGCCGGGGACAGGGGGAGGGCTACAATTTTATCAAGCGCCCCTAATGGGGGGGGTGGATTGATATTAAAACATACATGCAGTACCTTCTTATCAGCCAGTTGCATATTTGCTGCAGGTTTGCACATCTGTGGGAACTTCGCATGGATAGCTGGTTTGATATAATGAAAGAATATATATATATTTATAGTGTGTAGACTTTAGTGGAATCAGAGGTAAGCAACGGAGATCCAGCACATGCAAACACTACAAATGTGAGTTATTGTAAGTACTAGCTGTGCCAACAGGGTAGCCATGTAAATAGGTGGGTAGGATAGAGATTTAGATGCATTTATGGCTGAGCAAATGTCTTACTGCTGACAAGGGACCACCTTACTGCTGACATGGGACAACCGACTAGGCAAGGTAGGGCAGGGTTGCTTTTGAAAATCCTTCGTTTCCCTTTGCTTTTTTTGTTAGGTGGGTTTCTGTTTCGCCACCACTGGCCCTGACCCTCTCCAATAACCGGCCAAAGGCGACACGCCCTTCTGGGGTCTATACTCAGATTGGTGACTCTCTTCGTAGAATCAAAGAGGAGGGTGGGCCACATGCTCTGCTGAACGTGGCCCCCTCTGTGTTATACCCACCATTGCTTCGTTCAATACTCGCGCCTGTGTGCCCGTCGGCTTGCCGGACCGCCATCTCTCCAGATGTGTGGCGGTCTGCATGGAGGCGGACCATGCACGGCTTCCCGACACTGCGTTTCGTAGACGCAGGCGCAAGCCTGTCGTCTTCTATCGGGACGCCGTTCCCCGGATGAAATTTGGATTGAGTTAGTTGGTAGGTGTGGGGGTTGTGTGGTCGTTACATAATACAGGTTGGTTTGATTTTTTCTCTTTGTGCTTTGGGGTTGGCTTTTTGGGGCCTGTTTGTAGTGTTTTATTTGTTTTGCTTCTGTTGGCCTTTGGGTCCGTGTCCTTTTCGCGTCACGTTAAACGCTGCGTTAGTGAGAGATTGATGTGATTGCTTTGGGTTTTGTTGACCTTTGGTCCGTGTCCGTTTTTCTTAGCACGTAAAAAGCATCAGGGTAGGAATTAGTTGTGAGATGTGGGTTGAGGGTGGATGTGGGTAGGCCCATAATATCTTTTGGGACTGATTAGCTATTATTTTCTCTTGAAGTGCTCTGCCTACTCTAACTATAAGGAAAATTCCTATTTTGCCCTCCTGGCCCTACTCTGGGGCTATTTCAGAAGTGGGGGGGGGGGATAATCACCCACAGCCCAGTATATTACCTACCCTGCTAATAGGGATTGAAAATGCACCTCACCGGGGCTAGACAAATGTTCAAATAGGGCACAGCGTATGCGCTGTCGGTGGATTAAATTTATAAGGGGCACCGACCGCGCAAATGCGTGAAATTGAAGGGCAGGATAGTGCAACACTAAGGGCACCGACTGCAGCGCTTCAATTTCAGTTTTGCAATGTTTTCATGGTAGAAAGACCTAAAGTGACCCCCCCCCAAGTGATCCATGGTGCCAGGGATCAATCAGGAACTGCGTTGTAACCCAAAAATGATTCATAATTAAGTATATATACACAAAATCAGTCAAGTGTAATTTACTAGCCTATGTGTTTCATAATACTATATTCCCTAGCTATATTGTGCAAATTTGTGCTCATTTACTAGCCTATTTCTTTTGTTTATATTTTACCAATCCAAGAGCGGGAAACTTTGGCTGAAGTGTGTCAAAGTAATGGACCAATTTAAGCCAACCTCCTAGTTTTTATTGAGATTCTAGTTGCAATACTGTAAAGGCCTAGCCTAGGCACGAAAAATCGCTACTGAGTGTTACTGTTGATGTGTTAGAATTAGGTTGTACTTCATACAGAATGCAAGTTACCTACTTTTTAACACGATGATGATACTGGGAATCAAATTCCTGCACATCATGTGCACTGACGAAGTGAACATAGAATTTATCACACGGAAAATAAATCAGTTGCAACAGCAAAATTAAGCGGGAAACAACAGAATTTCATTGACGATGTCATACATGACAATTCAAGGAACTTTAATAAGCCTAGGCCATTTTCTTGCAAAATTCCCACTTTCTCTGTCTATTTTCCACTTCGGAGTTAACACTAATACAAACTACAAATATAATATCGTCAGCCTCATAAGATGTGCATTACTTTTCGCAAGCCTCAAACACAAGGCCTGTTAATGTCGCTAGCGTTATGGCAGGGTTAGCGCCGGCTGTGAAATATTGGGGTCCAACGATGCAATTTTGATTCATAATTCATCAAAACACTGTGAAAAGAGTGTTATTTTTTTCTTTTTGGACCCCTTAGGTGAACACAAATCTAAACTTTGGGGTCCAACCCTCCCAAAAAGGGTGTCTATATGACCCCGAGACCACTTGTAGCGCCAACCATGCGTTATGGTTTCGCTCTACTCACTATATGGAACACTAATACTGGAACGAAAGCGCAATATACAATAAGACAACGATTCGCGAGAATGAAATTTTATCGAATTTTTTTCAGCAAAATATTCGCATTTTCGTCATTTCCAGGGAAAACAGGGACACACTTTAGGTGAATGAATAGCTTGTTTCAGTAAGAAGAAAGGGCACGACAGCAAAAGCCGTCGGTTTTGTCAAGCCCTGCCTCATAATCACCAGTTGACTCAGTTTGACAATCTCTGCTTGCCCCAAAAAAATTCAATTAGTCCCCAGTCAGGGCTGCCACTCTAAATTTTCACTTTCCCCTACGCGCATGCGTATTCTCCCCTACGTTTCCCCTACGCTTTCCAGCCAAGTTTCCATCCGTAAAGCAGTGGCGCGAATCCCAGAAAATATTTGGGAAGGGGGGGGGTGGGAGGTTCACACTGATTTGAGACCGACGCGAAAAAACGTCATCATCCTTTTCCAACATATAATCTATCTTAATGATACTATCAAAACAATAAAGATAGTGAAAAAATGCCGACTTTTGTTTTATTGAACAGTTTTATTGAACAGTCTACATTCTTTTATGAATAATTTTATGTTTCATTTGCCGACTGAGGTTTTAAATGCCGACTTAATCAACTTGGATCATTGGGGGTGTTCCCCCCCCCCCCACACACACACACACCACCCGGTCGCTACGGCGCTGATCGCGTCTCCCAACACCCACACAATCTGCACATGAAATCGATGAAATATTGGGATTTAGAGGTTGAAAAATGAAATAAAGCAATATTTGTTCAAATGGAGATAAATAACATTCTTGGGCTGTGTGATGCTGCCTGGGACGACTCAGTTCAAAATATAACAATCTGTAACAACATGATGATTAAATTCAGTTGGTTTATTAAGTAAGAGATCAATTTCCTTACTGTCAAAAACTTGAAGTGTATCATAATGTTGTTTTGAATTAAAGAGATCTTTAAATATGTTAAAAAAGAAAAGAAAAAATAAACATATCATTCAAAGTCCCCCTCTTCAGTCTCCGCATGTCGGTTCCGCTCATTTTCGGTGTATCTTTCCATGTAGGTTTTCCTTGCATTTGTGTACAAGTGGGTGAGCCTTTAGTTGACCTGAACATGCGTAGGGAAGTTTTCTGCCGTTTGGATGATGGCTTCCAAGGTGCGTACAGCGAGGGAACTCCTTAGCTTTGTTTTGTTGGCATTCAGCTTGGAGAAGGTCCCCTCTACCTCTGCAGTACTTTGCGGCAAGGAGGTCATTAGCAGCATAAAGATTGCCACATCTGCATACTCGGGAAGGCGGCTCAGACTGCCAAAATTCAACAATGCTTGTGCTCTCCCACCCTCCTTTCTTCACGGTCATCAATCAGAAGGGAACGCCATTGTCGATCAATTGCCTGCACTTTAGACAAACTAATCCTCGGAAATCTCTGAGCAAGAACACCGGCCGATTTGATGTCAACACTACCTTCCAGAATTCTGACATGGTCAACATCTTTAAAAGCGATCAGAACTGGGTCAGACAAGTCTATTCTCTGGGTAATTTGGCGCACAGCTTCCCTGCACCAATCTCTGCATCTTCGCAAAAAGCTTTCCCTCTCATGTGGCAGCCTTTTCCCTAAAGATAAGGTAGACCTTATCAAGTGGTAACCACTGCGATTCGTCATCAACATTGACCGTGGCGAGATTCTGCACTGGCTTCCTGAAGTTTTGGCAGAACATCTTTACAACTCGCTCAACTTCTGTTCCAAGGCGGTGTAGGTGAAACCCATTCGATTGGAACATAACATTGAGACCTGTCAGGTCTCCAAGGACGTATTCGCAAAACTCCAAGGTCGCCTTCACGTATGTGGATTTCAATGCCTGCAGTATTCTGTCAGCTTGCAGTGAGCTCTTGTCACTTGCCTCTGCAGTAAAGAACAGAACGAGGGCCGGCCATTGTTCCAAAATCCGTCTAACACACTGGACTACAGACAGCCAACGTGTCTGGCATGGCTTCAAAACTCAGCATAGCTTTTTTGCCTGTTGGGGAAATCTTGAAGTAGTTGTAGACATCGTGTATCAGTTGGTCAGCTGTGTTTGATAGAACCTTACTAGCATGTTCGGCAACGAGATGAAAAGTGTGGCAGTAACACTTCAAGACAAACAGGTTTGGTGCAGCCCTCTCTATTCTCGTCAGAAGAGAGTTGTTGGCTCCTTGCATGAGATTCTCCCCGTCTGATGCATAACCTATGACTTTGTCGCAATGTAGCTCGTCTTTCTGCAAAGCAATGTCCAGGGATGCAAATAGTCCAGTGGCATCGCCTTCCTCCACAGGAATAAGACGGTAAAATCGGGTGACTGCTTCGTTGCTTTTGTTAAGGAAACGGACATTTACACAGAAGACTTTGTTCATTGTGATGTCGGTCGCCTTATCACACAAGATGGAAAATCCATTCGATTGTCGCAAGTCGTCAACAAGCTTTTCATGAGCATACTGTGCCAAACATTCGGTGAGTAGATATGTACATTTGGTGCGATTGCAACTCATGCCCTTATTACCTTTTGAGTCATCGGCGATACCATGAAGAGTCGCCACAAGAGAATCTAAGAAGTTGAATGACATTTTTTTCTTGCAATAAGGGCTACAACGTTCAACTCCGCTTTCACATTTGCACAACCTATGGTGACAGCGAAAGAGGTTAGGGGAGAAGTCTTCTGGCACGTCTTAGCTCGCTGCACGTGAAGCGATGTCTTTATGTGTCCAATAAGCTCTGATTTTCCCGGAGCGAGTTCTTTATCGCACAATGAGCAATACGCCTTGCCTGGATGATTTCTTGATGCAGAAAGCCATCCTTGTGCCAAAGCTTTTTTTTTCCCACCCAGGGCGGTAGTTTTGGGGACGGTATTTCTTCTCGACTTCTTTTGGCATATATATATCAAAGAAAAAAATTGCCACCAAACTCATCATCCTGACTTTAGTATTATCATATCAGCCATTGTATTCAGATAAAAAAAACATAATGAGGCTTTGTTATGCATTCCTGCAAGTTTGTGTTAAGCATGGTAAGTGCACCCGTTTGACACTAGTTGTTCATTTTCAGTGAATTGTTGATGTGCATTTAAATGTAAGGTATCCCTGGTAATATTATGTAATCAGTCCCACGAAAGTTAATTAAAAGTTAACTAAAGTTTTAATGATATCCCGACTAAAAAAGCACGCTCAAAACTTAACAAATCAGAATAAAAACATTATGACGCAACATCACAGTCCATAAATTTAAATATGAGAGGTAAAAGAAAGTAAGACAGCAATGTGAGCAACAAAATTAAGATGCAGCCGTAGTCGGCGCGCACACTAACACATACTGTACTAGCCTACAGTACAACGTAACCTAGAGACCTACATCCAAAGAAGGCGGCCTTTCTAAAGACAGAGTCTCATCATCTCATGCCGGATCTTGACTATCCAGATAATTTGGAAAATACCGTCTTACCCAATTAAATCTCCTTGATCATGCAAGTTGTGCAAGTTTTTCTTGTAACACGTGGAGCAAGTAGCACCATTACCATCGCCTTGATAACGTCACAGAAAGTTCGCAACACTGATATAAGTGGATTACGTGCGGTATTATGCGCGGAATCAGCTTGCCGAAACGCGCACAAGCAATCATTCCAGTGAGCATTTACACGCATCTAGCTATTTTCTCATATTCAGTGTCGTGACAACATCTGAGGATTTAAGTACGTTTGGCTAAAATCCCCTACCGTAGGGGGTTTCCCCTACGAGTGGCAGCCTTGTCCCCAGTAGTCCGGTATCAGGGCTGCTGCAGTCAGGGTGGTGACACTTGCTAGCAGGTATCATTTATTAAAGGCTGTCACATAATTTCAGACATCTTGGAACTACATTTTTACTAGCCCAGCATAAACCCATAAGCTTTGGGCTAACATCTTTCAGTATTTTAAGCACTGGCCTCCACTAAAAGCAATAGGGACCATGTACTCACTATGGGTAATCCACCTAACAGGTATGACATGGGTGGGGCCATATAATAGCACCAAATACAATAAGGTTCTTTCCCCCATATGGCCAACCTATATGTCAAGTTTGAACTTTGTAGACATTTGGGTTCTCCAGTTATCATGTTTACAAGGGCGTCACAGACACACACACATATGCACGCCAGCGTGACTGCATAGATTCCTTCCGCCTTGGCAAGGAATAAAAAATGCCAGAGAGAATTAGACATACTACTTACTAAATTCCATGGTTTTTGGTAACTGCTGTCTAGGAAATGGCCCCTTTCTGCAGTATTCAGTGTGTCCCCACCAAGTTTCAGTTTTGAAGTTATTAAAGGAGGTTGGACTGGAACAGCAAACCCGGTCATCCAACTGACAGAAGCTTGTCTGCCTTGAGACTCTGTTGACGAAGAAGTTGCTGCAACATCCGCTACAGGTTTCAAATTGATTGCAGCATCCTCGGCAGTACCCTCAGCAACATCATCAGCTGCATCATTCTGGGGCTGCTGTACAACAGGTGATAATGTGTCAGTGCTGCAATACCAGAACTACACGTGTTAGCAGGGTTATATATAGATATAGAACTGAATAGGCAATCGAGGCAAAGTGCCTTGCCTAAGGGCACAATGGAAAAGCTGAGCAGTCCTGGGAGGATTCGAACTAGAAACCTTTAGATCTGTAGTCCAGCGAAGCTACTCAGCTCTCCACCCTCATTTCATCATTAGTGCCACACTTACAGAACAATGGTGTACATACCACTTTTTACGTGACCCGTCATACGGGATACAAAAACGTCACGGCCAAACGGCAACACCAAACCATCCCATTCTGAAAAACGAAACTCAGGTCAAGCGAGCCAAAAAAGTACGGATTTGTGGTGCTTTTTACGCGATCCGCCATGCGGGATACAAAACGTCACGGCCAAACGGCACTACCGAACCATCCCATTGTGAAAAACGAAACTCGGGTCAAGCGAGCCAAAAAAACAACATACGCCCGCCGACCTGCAGCGACAAAAACCGCTCTTCTACCCTCAGCAGGATCTTTGTGAGGCCTGGAATTTTCTGACCTGCAGAGACAAAAAACCGCCCACCCCCCACTGAAACATTCAAAGAACTACAAAAGCACCACCCGCACGCAGCGAAACGAAAAACCCCTCCCCAACACACCACCGTTCAAAAAAGGCAGCCCCAGATATACGGCGAAAATCGCCTTCAATTTGAAGGCGAATGTCAGACTTCACCGCCTCCAGGACTGCCTGCCAACTGGCAAATTTCCCCCTAAAAACCACATCACATCTATTCCGCCAAACATGTTTTTTTTCACAATAGAGCAAACCAAAATAATGCGATGCAATACAGCAACCGAACAAACTGGAGGGTCTACCCCATATAATATAAAAAGTCCTGTCCTACTGACCAGGAACGGTCTCCCGTTACACGGTCGGTTCCGGTCTGGAACCACTCCCATAAGTTAAAAACAAAGCAACAATGCCAAAAACATGAGCGGTACTCTCTAAGCTGTCACAGCCGGTCCTTGGGCACAGTCCATCACCCAATCGCCAATGGTACCTTTTTAGGTTGGACACCAAGGCACCGTGTGCAATTCTCCATGCAAGATCACATGTGCTTTTTACGTGCAAAGAAAACGGACACGGACCAAAGGTCAACAGAACCAAAAACAATCTCAGTCTGTAAAGCAATCATCACAAACAACCACAAACACAAATCTCTCACTAACGTAGCGTTTAACGTGTCGCGAAAAGGACACGGACCCAAAGGCCAACAGAAGCAAAAGCCAAAAAAAACACTACAAACCGGCCCCAAAACCCCAAAACTCCAAACCACAAACAGAAAAAAATCATATTATGTAACGACCACACAACCCCCACACCCAACAAGCAACTCACTCCAAACCCCACCCGGGGAACGCCGTCCCGACAGCAAACGACAGGCCATTTTGGGGGTACCCCTCAACCCATTCACATTAAGGGTGACGAGGGATAAGGTGCCTATCTACGATGTTTAGTTCCCAATACGGGTCTTTTCAGTCACCTAGCCGTGTTTCCCCTTTTCCTGCGAGCGAGCAGAGTTCTTATCTCCTCGTCTTTGATCGAGTGGACCTCCCTGTCAGGAACAGGAGGTCCATTAGCGACCATCGTGTCCGGTATAGCGGAAGCGACTGCGGGCAGGGTGGAAGGGCCGCCCGAGTCAATGAGATCAGTGGCCTGTTTCGTCTCGTCAAACCAATCGGAGGACTCCTCAGCCACAACTACTAAGGCTGTAGTGCAGTCCTCCATTGGCGAGTCAGAATGTGGGCCACTTAGTGTCTCTTGGGCCGGTTGACTCGGGGCCCGACTAGTATCACCGATAGCGGGCGTAGCTACCGGTGAACCAGTACAAGCGGCATCCTGCTCCGCACGCCACTCCGCTAGTACCATCTCCGCCGTTTTGTCCTGCTCGGCCTCAGTAGACAGGCTGGCAGTCTCGGCAAGTTCGATAAGGGGAAGAGGTCGGACACGAAAGGGGGAACAAAGCCTCCACCGGGGCGCTAGTGTCGGACACTGGGGCGATGACAGGAGCATCAGGTGGTACGGTGTCAGAGGCCGGGACGGGGACCGCTTCAACCACGCCCGTAGCCACTCTCGCGGCGTATGAGCGGTCTGGGCATAAACGGGCCAGATGTCCCGTTTCCCAAAACGAGTTACACACGATATCCCCTTTACACTCGGCCAGGGTATGCCCAACCTGTAAACAGCGGCTACACCGCTTGTTCGGGCACAACCTGGCCTCATGCCCTTCCAGCCCACACCTCCAACAAGTGCGAGGCTGCCCCGGATATGCAATGTGGGCCCTGTGCCCATTAGCCCACAAGGTAGAGGGGATATCGGACTTGAGTTCGATTCTAACTCGTCTAGTCCCGGACATGTCCAGAGGGAGATGGAGGACTGTCACCCACACCGAACTGTCATACGGTGTGACCTTCAATCCCTCAACTCCCCCAACACATGGACGCCTCGGACGCGGGCAGCCTTCGAGGTGAAACGAACATCAAAAACATTCATACCCCGGAGAGGTTTACGCTGAAGCGCGTCACCCTCTCCAGGGAACTTTAAACCAACAGAACGCAAAACTGAAAAAACTTGTCCGGTGACGACCTTAGCCTCCCCCGAAAAACTCAACATTACGATTTTCCTGTCAAGGCGAACCACCATGACAGCTAGGGGTGTGGCAAGCCACGCACCTGGAGTACTACTATGCGGTTCTCTGTTGCTAAACAGCGCCGGGACCCATCGACGCAGGTGCAAACCGCCCCAAAAACGTACAAAATATGAACAAGGCAACCCTGGGTCAGTTACCGCTACAAACAACAAAAAAAACGCTTAAATACCGCTTAAATAACAAAAATAACAACCGCTTAAATAACAAAAAGGTCAATTTACTTCCCAGATGAACCACCCTAACCCACCCTTCTCCAGTTTTTGGATCATTACCGCCCTTTTGACAAGCTCTGTACCACCCGACCAAATCAATGAAAATATCGCTCTCCAACCGCACCAGGACGCGACGCGGAATTGGATACACCGCGCCTGGGTACCACAAGATGGGCGAGACAAAACGATTAATTACGGTGACTTTCCCTAGGATCGAAATCCAGCGGGTGCCAAAGGTTTCGAGCCTGCTCCCAAGTACCTCAGCCCTCTCGTTCCAGGTTACATCACAAGGTGCATCGCAGCCGAACCATATACCATTAATTTTTATATTTTGATCAGACCACGACGCACCGAATGGTAAGTCTTTGTATCTCCAGCTACCAAGACGAAGGCCCTTTCTTTGTCTTTTCTGGATTCAACTTCGCCCCGGTAGCTCTCTGAAAGATAGATAAATCCTGCGAGAGGGCACGAAAGGAGCCCAGACTCGAAACAACACACGTGACGTCATCTGCATATTGAACGCACTTCACTTTGGCACCCTCTGGCACAACGAATGGAACAAGTCTTGAGTCCCTTTCCAAAAGACGAGTGAGGGACCCCCCTCTCCACGTTAAAAACCTCCGAACAAAACCCATTTACGATAACAGAACTGAAACTTTCCTGATACAAAACAGAAATCCATTTACGAAAATCCGGGTACAACTGAAACGTCTCCAATACATTCATTAAAAACCCACGATCCACCATGTCAAAGGCCTTCTGCTGGTCCAGAGACACCAATGCACGTGGCAGATCTCGTTCAATAACAAAGTCGGTCAAGTCGCGCATCAACCACAAGTTCTGCTGGATGCAATGACCCTTCACTGCACAAGTCTGGAGATCACCCACAAGATGCGGCATAGCCAGTGCAAGGCGGTTGCACAAAGCTTTAGCCAGCAACTTGTAGTCTACATTTAACAAGGTGATTGGACGCTTATTATGAGGATCCAAGGGGTCCCCAGACTTGGGCAGCAAAGTAATCATGCCCAGGCGTTGACTTTGGTTTAACAGTCCGTTTTGGAAGGCGTCCTCGAAGACGGCTCTGAGGTCGGGTCCTATTAATGCCCAGAAGGCTCGGTAGAACTCCCTCGGAAGCCCGTCCGAACCCGGGGACTTGCCGTTCTTCATCTTCGAAAGCGCCCTCCAAAGCTCAACAGTGGTTATTCCGCCGCCCCCCCCCCAAAAAAAATATAATTGACATCGTGGGGAACAGTTTCAGATATTCCCCTCAATAAATCGGCCTATGCCGACAAGTCCACATTGCCACGCGTCAACAAACTCAAATAAGAATCCTTGTATACGCGGACAATGCCGTGAGGGTCACTAACCACGGTCCCATCAGTAGCGCGTACAGATGGGCACGTCTGTCACCCGCCGATGAGCTTACTGGTAAAACCTCAGTGAAGGGGGTTCCTCGGCTTCCACCGATGACAGCCGAAGGGTCGCCAAACTTCACCTCCGCGCACAGCTTCGAGAATTTCTCTCTTCGACGGCAAAACAAAACGTGCTACTACAGTGTCATGGTCAGAGAGCGGACAGCTGAGCGTCTCGCAACCCGAAAATTTCAAACTTACGGGCGCATTGACTTAATCTATCCTGGAGGCATCTTCTCCGTTCGGCCTCACCCACGTATACGCCGTAATACACGGGTGCATATGCCTCCAGACATCGGCTAAAAGGTGTGCCGAAGTGAATCTGTCCAGTTCTGTGATCCCAGCGTCAGGACTAGCAGACACAGAAGCCCCGAGTCTGTCAAGACCCCGAGTCTGGGACACAGTTAAAGTCTCCGACCATGACACATGGTGCACTAGCAGGTACAAAGGAAGGTAGCGTGTTAAAAAATTCTCGTCTAGCAGAAGGCCGATTGGGAGCATACACATTGCAAAGGGAGATGTTACCCTGTGGATACTTGAATAGAATGCAAACCAATCGGCCCTCTCTCCACCCTAGTGGCACAACCCGCCTGACGAGGTGACAGAAGGATGACAGTGCCAGAGGATGAAGACGAACCAAACGAAGCATGCAGCCCACCACCCCACTCATAAGCCCATAGAGGGACATCCTCTTCCAAAATATGTGTTTCTTGCAGGCAAACGCAGTCGACCTCCATTGAAATACAATATTGCAAAATTCGCTTGCGATGATCCCCGATGCCATTGACGTTGAAAGTGGCAACTGAAAATGTATGGGCCATGAGAGAGCAACGAGGCAAAACTACGCCGACGACGATACTGTAAGCTTCAAGCGAGCTCTAGACGACTGAGTCGTCGCTTTGAGGCCGACCTTTTTAGAGAGTTCCCCCATCTCGTCGTACCAGCTCGTCCCGGTGGCACGTTTCGGCTCTACGATCACCGAGTCTCCGGAGTCGCTGTCAGACAGAGCCTCCGTAGACCCGATGACTACCGAGTCCCCTGAGTCGCCGTCGGACAGTCTCCGGATCTGGCGATACCGGCGGCGGACTGGGGACGGAACTGGACGAGTTGATGGGGGGGGGGGAGAGAGCTGGTAGAGACTTTCTCGGTGCGGGCAAGAGGTTGGGGTCTGCAACTACGGGGGGGGGGGGTGAACCAGGTGCGGAAGGTGAATCCTCACCCGGTTCCCCCTCCTTGCGTGGAGCTTCCTCCAAGGCAGTAGGTGCGTCAAAACTCAGCGACTTTGCTTGAACCCTGCTCTTTGCCATAAATACATAAGAGGAGGGTCAAGCGCGAAAAACGTGTCCCTCCTTCCCACAGAGTGAGCACACAACTTCGCTTGGGCAAGCAGAGGTATCACGCCCGAGACGAAGGCAGCGCCCACACTTTCTGTTTGGGCAGGTGCGGGGCTGACCGGGATAACGCACGTGAGCTTTATGCCCGGCAATAAACAGGAAGAAGGGAATGTCCTGCTTTAGGTCGATCCGAACCTGTCGGTGCCCGTTCAAAACCCCAGGGGCCTGTGCGTCGGAGCACATTTTGGTAGCCTTGACAGCCCCAAACCGACCTAAAACAGTTGCGACAAGTTCGTGACGCACCTCTGGTCCTACGTGGATGACAGTTACCCATACGGAACGTTCGTATGGCGTAACTGTAAAACCATCGACATTACTCAGCAACGGGTCACGTCACTGGTGAACCGTAAGTCATACGTGTTACAACCCTGGAGAGCCTGCAAAGCGTCAACCTCTCCAGGAACCGCAACACCCTTACTTTTTAAAATACTGAACACTTGCACCGGTGGAACCGCTTGTTCACCGGTAAAAGTTAGCTTAACAATACGGCTATCACGGCGCGACGCCATGATACCGCAAGATCGCTAGGCCACGGAGGAGCAATAAACGAACCAAAACAAAAGTAATGACAGTAAAGTAACAACGATATGTTGAAAACAAAACAAAGACTGTAGCACCCACGCACGTACGCACTACCAGAAAATTCCACGCCCGCCTGGCGGGAAGCACAGTACAGTATAGCACAGTAGAGACCCACCACAATCTGTAGTAAATGTGTGCTTTTTACGTGCAAAGAAACGGACACGGACCAAAGGTCAACAAAACCAAAAACAATCCCAGTCTGTTTAACAACCACCAAAAACCCAACTGAAAACCCACAAACAGAAATCTCTCAGTAACCCACAAATGTATTAAATATAGCGTTTAACGTGACGTGAAAAGGACACGGACCAGAAGGCTAACAGAACCAAAACAATAAAGCTCCACAAACCAGCCCCAAAAAGCCAACACCAAACCACAAACAGAAAACCCCCAACCCATATTATGTAAGGACCACACAAACCACCCACCCCACACATAACAACTAACTAACTCAAATTCATCCGGGGTACGCCGTCCCGATAGCAGACGACACGCTTGCGCATTACCTGCGAAATTTTCCCAATACGGGTCTTTTCAAGCCCCTAACAGTATTCCCCCTTTTCTTACGAGGGAGCAGACTCCTCGTCAACCTTGATCGAGTGGACCTCCCTGTCAGGAACAGGAGGTCCACTAGCGACCATCGTGTCCGGTATAGCGGCTGCGGGTAGGGTGGAAGGGCCACTCGAGTCAATGAGATCAGTGGCCTGTTTTGTCTCATCCAACCAATCGGAGGACTCCTTAGCCACAACTAATAAGGCTGTAGTGTAGTCCTCCATTGGCGAGTCAGAATCTGGGCCACTTAATGTCTCTTGGGCCGGTTGACTCGGGGCCCGACTAGTATCACCGATAGCGGGCGTAGCTACCGGTGAACCAGTACAAGCGGCATCCTGCGCCGCGTGCCACTCCGCTAGTACCATCTCCGCCGTTTTGTCCTGCTCTGCCTCAGTGGGCAGGCTGGCAGTCTCGGCAAGTTCGATCAGGGGAGAGGTCGGACACGAAAGGGGGAACAAAGCCTCCATCGGGGCGCTAGTGTCGGACACTGGGGCGATGACAGGAGCATCATGTGGTACGGTGTCAGAGGCCGGGACAGGGACCGCTTGAACCACGCCCGTAGCCACTCTCGCGGCGTATGTAGTAAATGGAGAGCTAGAGCCAAAACACGTCTGCACTCCACGAAAGCCAAGTACCAACTCTAGCGCTTTAGATGTTAACTTATTTAAGACACAAACCCCGGGGTAACTTGATTAGTAATATGTTACTAACAAAAGAGGCTAGGAAACATTTAGGGTTCTAGGAACTATTTAAACCGGACTTTTATCGAAGAAAAAAAATGTTTTACTTCAACATTGATAAATTTACCAGAAATTATATTGCTTTTCATGACGTTTGCACTCGGGTATAAAAATTATGGTATATATAACGGAAAAAACCTACGCTATGACTGTCATTGTCTATAAACCTTCAAAATGTGTGTTAAAAAGGTAAATGCATTGTAATCATACTGCAGATATATAAATTTCAGACCAAAAATAGCACAATGACAAAATTATTCTGTTTGTACCAACTTATGTATTTCATGTTATATTT
Source organism: Apostichopus japonicus (assembly GCF_037975245.1). Classification (NCBI taxonomy): domain Eukaryota; kingdom Metazoa; phylum Echinodermata; class Holothuroidea; order Aspidochirotida; family Stichopodidae; genus Apostichopus; species Apostichopus japonicus. The sequence continues at coordinate 18,694,600 of NC_092577.1, forward strand.
TATGTACATGACCATAAACTGAAATTGACTATGTTAATATCTTACATGAATTAAAAGGAAGTTAAATACCTCTTTTCCCTGTACAAAAGTCAATCAGTGAAACCTATACACCCCACAACTGCATGGGAGTGTCATTTAGCACCAAGAAGAAAAACACCATTAAGTGGCTTACAATACAGCTCTGAGGGGCGAACCAATACGCCCCGCTAATGGTTGGATTGTCATTTAGCACCAACAAGTAAAAACATTTAGTGGCATACAATACAGTTCTAAGGGGCGAACCAATACGACCCGCTACTGGTTGGATTGTCATTTAGCACCAAGAAGTAAAAACATTTAGTGGCATACAATACAGTTCTGAGGGGCGAACCAATACGCCCCGCTACTGGTTGGATTGTCATTTAGCACCAAGAAGTAAAAACATTTAGTGGCTTACAATACAGTTCTGAGGGCGTACCAATACGCCTGCTACTGGTTGGAGTGTCATTTAGCACCAAGAATTTACAAAATTTAGTGGCTTGCAATACAGTTCTAAGGGGCGTACCAATATGCCCCACAACTGGTTGGAGTGTCATGTAGCACCAAGAAGTTACGGGCTGGTGGGCACGGGGCCCACACTGCATATCCGGGCCGGTCTCGCGCTTGTTGGAGGTGTGGTCTGGAGGGGCGTGGGGCCAGGTTGTGCCCGAGCGGGCGGTGTGGCCGCTGTTTGCAGGTTGGGCGTGCCCTGGCCGAGTGTGGAGGGGATGTCGTGTGTGGCTCGTGTGGGAGGGCGGGCCATCGGGCCCGTTTGTGCCCAGGCCGCTCATGCGCCGCGAGAGTGGCTTTTTACGTGCAAAGAAACGGACACGGACCAAAGGTCAACAAATACAAAAACAATCCCAGTCTGTTTAACAAGCACCAAAAACCCAACTGAAAACCCACAAACAGAAATCTCTCACTTACCCACAAATGTATAAAATATAGCGTTTAACGTGACGTGAAAAGGACACGGACCCAAAGGCTAACAGAACCAAAGCAATAAATCTCCACAAACCAGCCCCAAAAACCCAAGACCAAACCACAAACAGAAAACCCCCAACCCATATTATGTAAGGACCACACAAACCCCCCACCCCACACAAACAACTAACTAACTCCAAAATTCATCCGGGGTACGCCGTCCCGATAGCAGACGACAGGCTTGCGCATTACCTGCGAAATTTTCCCAATACGGGTCTTTTCAAGCCTCTAACAGTATTCCCCCTTTTCTTACGAGGGAGCAGAGTTCTTAACTCCTCGTCAACCTTGATCGAGTGGACCTCCCTGTCAGGAACAGGAGGTCCACTAGCGACCATCGTGTCCGGTATAGCGGAAGCGGCTGCGGGTAGGGTGGAAGGGCCACTCGAGTCAATGAGATCAGTGGCCTGTTTTGTCTCATCAAACCAATCGGAGGACTCCTTAGCCACAACTAATAAGGCTGTAGTGCAGTCCTCCATTGGCGAGTCAGAATCTGGGCCACTTAATGTCTCTTGGGCCGGTTGACTCGGGGCCCGACTAGTATCACCGATAGCGGGCGTAGCTACCGGTGAACCAGTACAAGCGGCATCCTGCGCCGCGTGCCACTCCGCTAGTACCATCTCCGCCGTTTTGTCCTGCTCTGCCTCAATGGGCAGGCTGGCAGTCTCGGTAAGTTCGATCAGGGGGGAGGTCGGACACGAAAGGGGGAACAAAGCCTCCATCGGGGCGCTAGTGTCGGACACTGGGGCGATGACAGGATCATCATGTGGTACTGTGTCAGAGGCCGGGACAGGGACCGCTGCAACCACGCCCGTAGCCACTCTCGCGGCGTATGAGCGGTCTGGGCATAAACGGGCGAGATGGCCCGTTTTCCCACACGAGTTGCAAACGATATCCCCTCTACACTCGGCCAGGGTATGCCCGACCTGTAAACAGCGGCTACACCGCTTGTTCGGGCACAACCTGGCCTCATGCCCTTCCAGCCCACACCTCCAACAAGTGCGAGGCTGGCCCGGGTATGCAATGTGGGCCCTGTGCCCATTAGCCCACAAGGTAGAGGGGATATCGGACTTGAGTTCGATTCTAACTCGTCTAGTCCCGGTCTTGACACCTTTACATTCAAGGAATTCCGGCTCCTCGTAGCCGGTCACTTTCCCAAAACGCCCTAGTGTCCGCACAACAACCTGTTCAGACATGTCCAGAGGGAGATGGAGGACTGTCACCCACACCGAACTGTCATACGGTGTGACCTTCAGTCCCTCAACTCCCTCCAACACATGGACGCCTCGGACGCGGGCAGCCTCCGAGGTAAACCGTACATCAAAACAATTCATACCCCGGAGAGGTTTACGCTGAAGCGCGTCAACCTCTCCAGGGACCTTTAAACCAACAGAACGGAAAACTGAAAAAACTTGTACGGGGACGACCTTAGCCTCCCCCGAAAAACTCAACAATACGATTTTGCTGTCACGGCGAGCCGCCATGACAGCTAGGGGTGTGGCAAAGCCACGCACCTATACACAAACCAAAACGAAACAAACCCAAAACACACAATCTTCACTAAAACAAACTGTAAACTAATGAAGGGCCAACGTAAAAACACAATAAATGTGTGGTCAACGAAAGGTGGAGAGCATCCGAAAACACGTCCGCACTCCACGAGAACTGAACATGAATAGAGAGTGGCTGCGGGCGTGTTTGGGCCTCTGACGCCGTGCCACCTGATGCTCCTGTCATCGCCCAGTGTCCGACACTAGCGCCCCGGTGGAGGCTTTGTTCCCCCTTTCGTGTCCGACCTCTCCCCTGATCGAACTTGCCGAGACTGCCAGCCTGCCCACTGAGGCAGAGCAGGACAAAACGGCGGAGATGGTACTAACGGATTGGCATGCGGCGCAGGATGCCGCTTGTACTGGTTTACCGGTAGCTTCGCCCGCTATCGGTGATACTAGTTGGGCCCCGAGTCAACCGGCCCAAGAGATATTGAGTGGCCCAGAATCTGACTCGCCAATGGAGGACTGCACTACAGCCTTATTAGTTGTGGCTAAGGAGTCCTCCGATTGGTTTGATGACACGAAACAGGCCACTGATCTCATTGACTCGAGTGGCCCTTCCACCCTACCCGCAGCCGCTTCCGTTATACCGGACACGATGGTCGGTAGTGGACCTCCTGTTCCTAACAGGGAGGTCCACTCGATCAATGACGAGAAGCTAAGAACTCTGCTCCCTCGTAAGAAAAGGGGGAACACTGCCAGGGTCCTGAAAAGACCCATATTGGGAAAACTTCGCAGGTAATGCGCAGGCCTGTTGTCTACCATCGGGACGGCGTACCCCGGATGAAGTTTTGGAGTGGGGTATTTTTCAGGTGTGGGGGGGGGTTGTGTGGTCGTTACATAATATGGGTTGGGGGGGTCTCTTTGTGGTTTGGAGTTGGCTTTTTGGGGCTGGTTTGTGTAGCGTTATTGTTTTGGTTCTGTTGGCCTTTGGGTCCGTGTCCATTTCATGTCACGTTGAACGCTACATTGAATACATTTGTGGGTGAGTGACAGATTTCTGTTTGTGGGTTTTCAGTTGGGTTTATGGTGGTTGTTAAACAGACTGGAATTGTTTTTGGTTTTGTTGACCTTTGGTCCGTGTCCGTTTTTCTTTGCACGTAAAAAGCACACAATAACACCATCAAGTGGCTAAGAATGCAGTTGTGAAGTCTGTACCAATACACCCCCTACTGCTGGGAGTGTCATTTAGCAATAAGAAATTACATCATTAATAACAACAGTAAGTGGCTTACAAAATGCAGTTCTGAAGGATGTATTCAGACCCTCCATTGCTCTAATGGGTATACTGATAGCCATTATTTTTCACCAAGAAAATACAATGATAGGAGAAGTCACTGTAACCTTACCCACCCCCCCCCTTTTTTTATTTTATTCACACTTAAAAGAAGCATTTTAGGATTTGCAGAGTAGTAGACCACGTGGCTGTTTCAGTGTTGCCACTTCCTGAATATGAATACATATCCCCTTAAGGACAATTAACCTCCCTGTTATCCCCAAATGATCTTTGAATTTCACCAAAATCAATACGCTTCTTTTAATGAGTGCTGTACACCTTTTTTTCATCCTCTGTGGTCAGAGGATCATCTCTAGCAACAGTTAGCACATTAAGATCTGTGCCAACATCCCATCAGAGTTCCCTTGCAATGGTTTTCCTCTTGAATGCAATGGCCAGACCAAACAGACTGTGTGAGCATTTCTGTGTCATCTTCATAAAAAAAGAGAGAAATAGAACTTTATTCTACCCTGACATTCTTACCATTTTAATTTATTTTTTATCTGTCGCATTGATGGTAAAAAACAAATGCACAAAGGCTGCAAATGTGTTTTGATGTTCCTTAATGCTCAACTGATGCCAGGTTTCCCCTATTTTGTTGTGCTTGTTTGCTAACCAAAGTTTGCATCTTTAGACAGAGACCTACTGTAAATTATACAGAGACGGGAAGCGAACACATTCTTGTCTGGACTTTTCTCCCTCAGCTCCTTACAGGCTGATTGTGGATGCCACCAATAACTTCATAATGGTATCCATTCCCCTGAAACAAAAAATTGTTACAAAATGTGTAAATTAATATTAATAGTAATTTAAGTCAAAGTAGCGTAATGTCAGACTTTTGTCCTCAAAGATCAGGTGTAATTGACATGCAAACAGAAAGCCACGAGACTTAGTGATTCCTTTGCCTATTGTTATTGCAGCGTATTGGAGGGGAAAGTTCTATTGAGTACATAGGATCCACAGTGAAATGGAAAAACTGCTCTTGCGACTATTAGCGAAGGAGAACTAAACGTGTACTCAAAGATAAGGTGTGGACAACTCTGAGCTATCGTGTTTTCAAAGCTTCTTAATATTATTATGTATGTAGGAATCCACATGCAAGTAAAAGATCTGTTCATTTGTTCTTCTAGTCTAGGGCTTATATCTCACCATGTGCATGGTGAGATACCTTGTTTACGAAGTTTTTCAGACTGAATTTAACTGACCTTCACCGAAACAGCCAAAATATAGAAGACAAATGCTTATTAATTCGTACCAACTTCACTTCTTCAGCTGGAAAAGTTTGTCAGTTGTTGGCCACTAGTGACCTCAAATGACCTTGACTTTTCCCAACAAACTAGCAGCTGAGTATTTATGAGAGTGTCTACATACTGAGCATTAACTTCATGCAAGCTGTATGTTTTCAGATTTTAACTAAAATTGACCTCAAATGACATTTGACCTTAAAAAAAGTAAGTAAACATTAAAGATGGCAAGTATTCAATGAGAGGGACAAATTTGACATTCTATGTAGCTTTATTCCTTGAGTTAGCTGATTCAAAGTTTTCAGGTTTAGACCATTGGTTATCTCATATGACCTTTGGCCCCTCCCAAAGCAATAACAGTGCAGAATTTACTAAGGTGGTAGATACAGAATACATTCTTCTAATTCTTCTAATTGAAGTGTGACCTTGATGTTAGCTGTACATGGTGAGATAACCTGTTAACAAAGTTTCAGGTTTGTAGGTGGTGCGGACCTGAAACAATTTTTTACGTACTAAGTTACAGCAAGTGGTAAGCACTCGATTGAGGGATAAGCATACTAATTTCACTTAACCTTTACTTCAGTAAGGTCATTTATAGGGTTTTTAACTGTTGACCACTGGCAATTCAATAACAATTGCAGCTGAGAATTTGCTAAGGGGTAGCTTTCTACCAAGTATGAACTTCATGCATATTGTACTTGTTGAATTATCAAAATTTGAGCTAAGGTGTCTATATCTCACATAAAACGATGGTAAGTATTTCTGCAAAGCTAACATGAACTGACAGGAAAATGCCATACTGTAGGTATGCAAAAGGTTTTGCGTAAACTTTGTAAAGCTATAAATACTATTCAAACCAAATGTACACAGTGACTGTAATGCTTGTTAAAGTATGTTGAAAAGCAATGTTCAATTAATGAACACATTATTAATGGGGTTCTGACCCCTCCCCGGTAAAACTCAAATAAAAACTGATACTTCTATCAATGTTGAAAATTTCTGGTTAAAAGTCAACAGTTGAGGCAGTTCTTAATGGGCATGCGGTAGGAGGCATACAGATGGCTCAGTATGAAGGACACTGCACAGAAACTGATGTAAATGAATTTAACAGCTGCCTACTGTCCTTTTAGTTGTGGGCTGCTGAATATTACTCATACAGTATGCGGGCCCACCATGGTAGCCACAGGAGGAAATTGTGACTAATAAAAGGCCAAAAATAGATTGCTGAAAATAGAAGATGATTGTTGTAGCATCTAGGACAAACTTTTATCAATGTTTTTTTCGTGTTGAAAATTAACGCTTATTCAACTTCTCTTGACGTTTTTGTTTTGTCCAGTAAATTGGTGAACCAAACAGTTTGCTTTTTTTCCCCTTTGTTTTTTGGTGGGCCAGATTAGATTGTCTGGCATGCTCAATCTCGTTACTAGGGGTCCTCTGTTCTAAAACCAAAACAGTTCCAATTCCTAAGGCAGTATATTGTACTGCTACCGCCAACCATATATATATATATATATATATATATTTATGTATATAAGTATATATATATGTATATATAAATATATCTTTATCTATAAATATATGTTTATATATATATATAAATGTATAAATATTTATATATATTTATATATATATATATTAATATAAATATATATATTATCTTTATTATTATTATTATAGAAAACCAGAGAAATAAGATATGACTCATAATTGACAAATAAGGAGTAAAGTTTCAGAAAATATATTACAATTTCGGTCCCTTGGGGCCTTCGTTAGCAATACTTGGCAGTCGAATGAAAAGTAAAGAATATACTAACAGAATGAAAGTTTGACGCTAGATAAGTGTAAGTTGCATTTATGGAATTAAAGCAAATAGACCATGACTATACAGGAAGCGGATGAAGGAGCAAAGAACGGATTACATGTTTGTAGAACTGATAGTTGTTAAGGCACTTAAGGGGTCCCAAATCTTTGTCGAGGCCGGTGAATTAATACGAAAGATCCAATCGATTTCTTTACGTTTACGTTCAGTAGCGAATTTGAAGTTGGAAGCAATTAAAATACATTTTTACTTTTTGAGAGAATGTCTATGAATGTTGAAATGTTAGGAAAAAGGGAATCTGCAAATTATCACGAAATATATTATTTGTGATTACTAAAACGTAAGCGGAACCGGGAGCCTGTTCACCTACATAATTGCCCTCTTTGCAAAGTACACAATAGAAAATGTAAATAACATACCACAAAAGAGGGAATGGGGATAGTTGACTATAGTCTTAGACCCGTTACCATTAAATATCACTGAATTCTGTTATTGTGTGATTCCTGAAGAACAGATAAATGAAACGTTAACCTATGTGTACAACAAATTTTACATCATTACTCACTATCACACATTCCCACTAGGATATTTTTAGTATGCAACAGGATTGTATGGTATTTAGGTTGTCCATTGCAATTGTAAAGTGAGTGTGCGCAGGGACGTAGCTAAGGCCTGAAGTTGGGGGGGGGGGGGGGGATGAAGTGGCTGAAATTCCAACTGGATGGGTTTTGGATCCATAAAATTCCGACTGCTGCCTTGTTCCCCCCCCCCCCACCCGCACCCCCATCTTTCGCGACTGCAATTTTGTTCCGAACTTTTTTCGGTACATTTGTAGCACTGGCCCTCACTTTCACAAACTTATTAATCACTCTGGTTAAGCGGGTTAAGCAACTGAGTTGAGTTATCTGCTTGATAGGCTACATAGACTACTAACTACAAAAGCTATGTTAATATAACAAAGGGGAATTTTGGTTTTGAACAAATTATATTCGACGACATAGTGAATTACCCCAAAAGACAGTGCTTTTTCCTAGCGCGCTTAATATTATTTTCTGGGGGGGGGGGGGGCTATTTATCACTTGCATGAAAACAATTTCAATTGTTCACATCATTCCAATTGAACATTTGGAATGAAATGAACACTTAAACATTTTGCGGAAAAATGTTGAGTTGATGAGATACGATAAGTTATCAATTAAACATTTTGCAGACATTTTGGAATTGCTCCATTGGAATGAAGTGAACAATTGAACATTTTGCCCAAAAAATGTCCAATTGACGAGATAAGATAAGTTGTCAATTAAACATTTTGCAAAAAAATTTTCAATTGTTCACATGGAATGAAGTGAACAATTGAACATTTTGCAGCAAAATGTACAATTGACGAGATATGATAAGTTGTCAATTAAACCTTTTTTTTTGAGAAATATGTTCAATTAATTGCTCAGTTAAAGCAACTAAGCAACCCAACATTTTTTTTTAGAAGATTTAATCTTGTTATGTAAACAATTTACTGAAAAATTTCACCCTATAGGGCAAAGTTTTTCCCATGTTGATGGCACTTCAAAGCTTCCGTAGATAAGCATTGAGCGTTTTTATCGTATACGTTGTCCTCACCTATCCCGGAGTCTGGTAGACCGTAGGGCGCCACAGATGCCCTCCCAACTATTTCTTTCCATTTGTTCCTGTTCTCGGCCTCTCGAAGGGCATCAGGCAGTTTGAGGCCCGTCCACTCTGGGATGTTGTCCTCCCATCTTTTCCTCTGTCTGCCTCTCCTTCTTCCTCCTGGTACCGTGCCCTGCAGTATCGTCTTAGCCAGTCCTGTAGATCTTGTGACATGGCCATACCATCTCAATTTGCGTTTCTTCACAATAGTGAGGAGGTCATCATAGGGCCCGATAGCCTGGGCAATTCTATTCCTCACTTCTTGATTTGAGATGTTGTCCCTGTAGGATATGTTGAGGAGTCTGCGGAAACATCTCATTTCTACAGCTTGTATCCTCCTTTCGATGTCTGCTGTCAGGGTCCATGACTCACAGGCGTAGAGGAATATGGAGGTGACAAGGGAGCGCATCAGTCGGATCTTCGACCGGAGGGTGATGTTCCTGTCCTTCCAAATTAGCTTCAGTTTCGTTACTGCTGATGTTGTCTGTGCAATCCTGGAGAGTATTTCTGGCCCTGAACCTTCATCTGTTACTATTGCTCCCAGGTACTTGAAGCTCTGAACCGTTTCCAGCTTTTCACCATTGGCCCTGATGTCTACGTTGATACCATCGCTGCTATTGGTCATCAGCTTGGTTTTTTGTGCATTGATCTCCATCCCGTAGGCTGCCGAGGTCTTGTCGAGGCGTTCCACAAGACTGGAGAGCTCTTCTTCTTTTCCTGCAAGGGCATCAATGTCATCGGCAAAACGTAAGTTGTTACATGTTCTGCCACCGATGCTCACTGTCCCTTCATGCATATCTAGGGCATCCGACATGATTTTCTCGAGGAAAACGTTGAAGAGAATAGGCGAGAGCAAGCAACCTTGCCGGACTCCGACTGTTTCCTGAACCACTCCCCTACTGCACCATTGAAGATGACTGCGCTGGTGGCTTTGTCATAAAGCTGTTGGATCACTCTGGTGAGGTTGACATTGAAGTTGTAGTGTCTCATAGTTGCCCATAGAGCCGCATGCCAGACTCTATCGAAAGCCTTTTTGAAATCTATAAAGACATGGTAGAGGTCTTGCTGGTGTTGTAGGTAGCGTTCGCACAGTATTCTGAGATTGAAGATCTCTGTCGTGCTGCGACCAGCTCTAAATCCAGCCTGCTCCTCCGCAATGATTGCTTCTGCTTGTGGTTTCAGTCGGTTCAGCAAGATCTTTAGCATTACTTTACTCGGGTGGCAGATGAGGCTGATTGTGCGATAGTTCTGGCACTGTTGCAAATTGCCTTTCTTTGGAAGGGTGATGACCAAAGACTGTGTCCATGGTATGGGCCAGTTTCCTGTCTGCCAGATCTTTTTGCAGATTGTGTGTAGTGTGTTGATGACAGCTTCTCCCCCTGCTTGAATCAGCTCTGCTGGGATGTTATCCACTCCTGCTGACTTGCCCTTTTTCAGTGATCTAACAGCTGCTTCTACTTCCTCCCTAAGGGTAGGGTGATTGTCAGTGTTAGTGGCAGGTGGGACATCGAGTATCTCCTGGTCTACATCAGCTATGTGGTTGTACAGCTCCGAACAGTACTCGGTCCATCTTTTAAGAATGTCCTGTTCTTCTGTAAGACAGTTCCCTTCCTTGTCCTGTATGGTGGTGGCTCTACCCTGCTTTGTGCTGGTCAGGTCTTTTTCCAGTTGGTAGGCTTTCTTGCTATTATTGCTCGACAAGTTCTCCTCGATCCATGACTCCTTTGCTTTTCTCATACCCCTCTTTATTTCCTGGTTGACCAATTTATACTGATTGGCTCCCTCAGTCTCATTTCTCTTCTTCTTTAGCTCCCTACGTTTGTCGCACAGATTGAGGATATCGTCTGAAACCCATGGCTTTTTCACTCGACGTTGTTTGCCAAGAATGTCGCTGGCCGTTTCCATAATTGCTGAGTTGAAAGTGTCGGTCATTACATTCACGTCTGTTTCTTCAGAGTCAAGCAGATTGAGCGGTGCAAATTTTCCCTCGATCATGGCTTGGAACGCTTCGATGACATTTGGGTCCCTAAGCTTCTCGAGGTCGAACTTCATCCTAGTGGGTCCCTGTTTCTTGACCTTCTTCAGTTTGAGCCGGAGGGTCATCAAAACTAGATCGTGGTCACTCCCGATATCGGCTCCTGGGAAGCTACGAGTCCTTGTGATGTTTGCACTGGACTGGAAACGCTGTCTAATCATGATATAGTCTATTTGGTTGTGCGTGACTCCATTTGGGCTGTGCCAGGTCCATCTCCTCGATGCTTTATGTGGCCCAAATGTGTTTACCAGTTTCAGGTTATTATAGCTGGCAAATTCCAGCAGTCGGTAGCCCCTTTCGTTTGTGACTTTGTTGGAGTAGCGACCACATATCCCCCTCCAGTCTTTGCATGCATCCTCCCCCACTTTGGCATTCCAATCACCCTGCACGATAAGAATGTCTTTCCTTGGTGTTTGGTCCACTACTTCCTGCAAGTGATCGTAGAAATCCTCGATCTCCTCGTCCGTGTAGCTGGAAGTTGGGGCATAGCCTTGTATGATGGTGATGTTGAATGGCGCTGCCCTCAGACGTATAGTGATGAGCCGGCTAGAAATTGGCCGACATCCCATGACCGTGTTTGTGATATCTTTATGGACTAGGAACCCGACACCCTGTTCATGTTTGTCGTCTCTGCCGCTGAAGTACAGCTTGTGACCTTCAAGGGTGGATATTACTCCAGTTTCCTTCCAGCGGACCTCGCATAGTCCAAGAATGTTCCAGCGGTATCTGTCCAGTTCGTGAGACAATTCTTCCAGTTTACCTGTCGGTCTCAATGTTCTCACATTCCATGTGCCAATAATAGTATTGTTCCTGGCACGGATCCTGTTGGTTGGTACATCAGTAGCATAGTTTACACCTTCACCCTGATGTTTGGTGACAGGCGCGGTCCTTGGTAACCCGGGCGACGACCGAGCCGGTATAGGTTGGGAAATAGTTGTTGTCATCGTGTAGCGTGTCTTGGGCAATTTATCCTGGCGGAGCCCATCCCTCTCCAGAATTAGCCACAGCCGAAGTCCCCCATCTTGGGGCTCGCCCTGGATACGATCACGTGGCCGATTGAGTCCATCTTGAGACTGCTCCGCCCTGGCCGGTAACTGCAACGTGGAAGTCTTACGCCCAGTGATGCCGTGATGGCACCACCCCCCTCACGTGGTTTCGCCCGCCAGCTGAGACGGTGAACCAGGGTGTGGCGCTAGGAGCCAACACGTGAGAGATTTAGGAGATGGGTGAGGACCAGTGATGCCTGTCCACCCTGCTACCGGGTGCAGCTGACAAGACACAAGGGAGCTACCTCTACCCAGAGCCCCCTACACCCCATACACCCCCTACACCCCTATACACCCCTATACACCCCTATACCTTGTACAGTAATTAAACACCCCTATACGTTGTACAGTAGTTTAATTAGCCATTTTTTTACAGTATTCAAAATCACACGGAGTTTGGTATGGTGGAGTATAAAGATCGCGAGATACAATTTCTAAATGTGACAAGGAAAACGTGGTAAATATGACTGATTAAAGGTCAATTTTGACCGAAAATTGTACGTGACTCACAAATTACAAGAATATATTAAATTAGAGAGACAGTCGGAAATTCGGACTGTCGCACTTACATTTTCCAACTATCATCAGTTTTACAAAGATTGGGGGGTGGGGTGTCAGACACCCCCATTCCTCTAGCGACGTCCCTGAGTGTACGTATACACACGGCACGTCGAATAATACACGGGCGAAACTCGCAGTGTCCTGCATTACCATTGAACTTCTGAGTTGGAATATTTTTCAAGAAACCGACACGGATACATACGACAACGTATACCAATATGTAAATGTCTCTCAAGATCGATATGTCATAGGCACCTAGATGACTGAATTTCCCAGTGAGGTAAAATTCCTCCTAGGTGGTAATAAAACGTAAAATATGGTTACCTTTCGCTAAAATTCTTAATATGTAGCATATATGGGGCCAATAAATCACAACTTTAAGCCTTGGAAATTATCTATTGTAGTTGCATATAACAAGGTTTCAACCTAACTGGAGACCAAAACTTCCCCGTATACAACACCTTTGAAAAATAAATACAGAGGCGCTGGGGGAGGGGGGGTCGAAAAGAGGATTCAAGAAACTTTGTAATATATAGGCTTCTTAAATAATGTAGTTCCTAAAGGGTGTACTCGTTTGTATTGTGTTTTAATGCCTTCTAAATCGCTTCATTTTCAAACAGTGTACGCGGCTGCGTGCAGTACATATGTTGTCTATGTATATATGTTAATTGTAATGTCTTTTCCCGTGTAGATAGATGGGCCTCCTATGGGGTGCCTCCTATGATAGTAAGAAACCCGTTACCATACCATTGACGTACCCATGAGTGGCGTCGCCAAAGGGGGGGTGGTGCCTGAAAAAAATCGTTCCCCCAGATGCGGTTGTAGTGTTAACAAAAAATACTGAGACAAAAGACTTTATTTGCCTAAATTAAAATCATCAATGTTGGACAGATGCAAGCCCGAAAATTACTTCAGGTTGCTAAATATAGCACCAGATTGCATCTCAGGCCCCTTAAAATTGATCCAAAATTCACAAAGTCGAAGGGAGAACTCTCCCCTAACACCCCTCCCAGGACGCCATTTAACAATACATTGTGCCTCCTTAAGTAAGTGATGTGCCCCCCTGTACTATATGAAAGAGATATATCTTGTTTTCCGTATCACATATTATTTGACAAAAATTACAAAGTTTAAACCCCAATGACGTGCGGGCATAATCTATACCAATTCAATACATCACTAACTATAGGTGGTGGCGAGATCCTTAACCCTAAATGTTATAGATAACTTCTGTATATCAGTGTCCAATCTTATTTCCGAAAATATTAATCAATAAGTCGTAAATGTGAACAAATCCTAAATAAGAGTATATGCCTACAGTCGGCGAATAAACAATTTTGGTTGCAAAATGTATACATGATATTTTTGTCAAATTTATAAATATGACCTTCAATTTTACCCATCTTTGTAATTGTGTTAATGACAATGACATATGTAAAGGATGATTTTGTAACACCTTTAGATCCACAGTTATGTGTGTTTTCCACGTCGCAAAAAGTACGCCCTCTATTCCATCTTGTTGCTAAAATGGGTTTTTTCCCCCTCTTTTGTTGGAGACTACGTAGTTTCCTTTATACAGTAACATAATTCAGCTAGGAGTTGATGACAATGCATAGAGTAAATTTGTATAATTATATTCCAAACCAAACTGAAATAACCCTATCAATTAGACAAGCATTTTACTGTTTTCTAAAATTATCATGGAAGTTTTATGTATTTTGCCACATTAGGCTTTAAATGTATTGTCAATGTTAGTGCGATTAATTAAGTGAAAATAGCTATGGCTGTAGAACATCGGAGGGTTGAGCGCCGTAGGCTACGACTATATTGTAATGGACTAGTGGCAACATAAATGTGTATGTGTTTGTGTATGGGTGAGGCAGGGACTGGGGGATGTAATGATATTCTTTATAGCAAGTGATTTTAATGTTAAGATCACAACCTGGCTGAAAAAATATACCATAATTTATGTTACAAGCATGCAGCTATTTCTTTTGGGTGGGGGGGGGGCGGTCAGGTCGACCGTTGTTTATATAGGATCAGCAAAGTCGTTGGGAGCTGGGTAAGCATCTATGTGGGTAGATCTCCATGCCCCCCGCCCCATACCCCACCGTGCTACTGTTTACAAAAAAGTTAAAGCGACATTTTCAAATGTATACATGTAAACCACAAATGAATACTTCTACAGAAAGGCTAACCAAACACAAATTACACTATAGGCATGCATGTGTGTTTCACAAGTAATACTGATGAGAACTCCGCATAGTGCATATTTTTACATAGTACAACTAAACAAGTCTACTACATTACTATTGTAAAGGTTACCAGCGTTAGCCCTTTTCACACTATAGATGTAGCGTATTTTTTCACCTTTGTAGGATTCCAGCATACGTTTTATCCAAAATCGCACCCAAATCGGTAATTCACAAAATAATTACTTTGTTTTCTGAAACTTTGAGACCAAATTACCAATTGGCAACCCAATAAAATATATTAATAGGCTTCCGTGGCTTTTACACTATAATACCGCCTGAACTGTTTAATATTAATGGGTTTTTCATACTTGGCTTTTCATTAGGACTGAATCAGTATTTTGGTGAAATCCACGGTTAATTTTCTTGTATTATTTCCTGATTGTTATTAACCGTTTTAACTTGTTAAAATAATTACTAAACTGCCTATGATATGAATCAGTGCAACGAACAGTCAACGAATTATTGAAAACAACACATAACAAGTGAGTGAAACTGATTATATACCGTTTTCTGGAGTTTTATTTTGGCAAATGTAACGTTTATTTCTTACTTGTCGCTGGTAACCCTCATTATTATTATGCTAACCGTAAATGAGCTTTGGCCATCCCGTACTAGTTTTAAGTGATTGACGGATCAGCTGTGCCGCAACCCATTACAACTCCCTGGTACTAGTTCAGTAGATACTGTACAGCAACTCCCTGCTGTAAGTGTAATCGCACAAAAACATCGTGTGTTATGACACATACGTTTTCCCTGTCCGAGGGCAACTCCGAATATTCAGCCTATCGTTTTCAATTCTACACTTGTTGCTAGCGTCCATACTGACACGATTTTTATCGTCAACTCTTCTTCGAAATCGGGTGTTTTTCGTAAAAAAGCTTGCATCCTGAATTCCTGACCATCGTCGATACAATACAATATAAGAATCATAACTGACCTATAAATCTAACGTAGCATTGTCACTGTAGGCTATGAACCTTGAAAACGAAAGTTTTGGACCAAATGTACTACGCGATTTCCGGCTGCGAATGACACTTCCAATTCGAAATTTTTACCGGCCCGGGCAAGGATCAGATCCAGAGTACGGCTCAAGTGCAAATGCGACTGGATCAATGCATCAGTTTACCCCGTAGAGAGATGATCGTCTGATAAAATGAGAGGATCTGATCTGGACCTTGTATAAAAGCACAAGTCCAAGAACAGATTTAAGAACTTAGGTAAGTGCTAATTTTAAAATTTAATCTTTATAGCAGCAAATATGCTGATATACTTCATTATTGCATACTGTAGAAGGTGCATATTGCTATAATTTATTACAGGCTTTTCCAGTTACAAACATCCCCTCCCCCCCCCAAGAAAAAATAACAGTTTTGGCATATATGTCCCTGCATGGTCCAGTGTGCAGATTTTGACTCACATATGTTGCTCTCACTATGTGTGATTGTGGGAACTAGGGACTGTGTCCCAATGGCTAGGAAAATTATTGAAGGCCAGGCTATTTTATTGAAGTTAATGAGTTTGGTAGAACAGTACCATTTTGACGAAATATTGTCAACTAAAAATTCACTTTTCAACATTGTAGCATTGATACTGACATTGGAGAAGTCCTCTCCCTCCATACATCCACATACAGTACCTCACAGATGTGCAAGATTTCATAACAGGGCTACACAGTCTGCATAAAGTACTAACCTCAGAAGCAATCAATCACAACAATATTGTCTTGCCTGATTGCAACTCCATTGTGGAAATAAAACCTGAAAACTTTGTCCCTTTGGTTGTGGTCAAACAGTGTGTCAATAAAGGATCATATGACACCTAGCCAGTTCATATCACAGTGTAAGGCATTCTCTACTGCAGCAACCAACAGTGATGCAGTCTTCAAAAGCAGGGTTAACCACAGAAAGGGAGTAAAACTGTTCAGCAGTGGTCATGCTCTTACTCTTTCAATGCATGCCTTTGGATACTGTTCACATTCATGGCTCATATTATTGTGGTGTGCAGCTGAGTAAATGAAGATTTAGTTGTGCTCATTTGTCATTGTGCTGCACTTAAATGGGAAACAAAATGTGTAAAGGAAACCTTACAAATTTGAACAAATTACCAGTTTTCTGTCAGAATGTAAAGAGGATGATCCTGACAAATTGGACATTGAGCCAACTCCTTTCTCATCTCCACACAAAAGCAAGGGAAATACATCCCCTACCTAACACACTTAAAAGGAACGTGAGCATGACTAATGAAATGGAAAATTTGGAAGAGGAACCAACTTTAAATAATTATACTAAAACAAAACTTACACTGTCATTTGAATGGGACAGTCACTGCGAGTCTATTTCTCCAGATACAACAAATTATTCGCTGCGGTTATACCTTGACATAAGTTCAAATGGAAGTAGTAGCAGTAGCTTTGGTATTGCCAGGGAATTTTTGGCATCATTCCTTCATGTGATGAAAACCTTTTTTTTTCTCACCAGGAGTGAGAAAAAAACGAAGGAGACGCAATCAAGCATTTCATCCACTGCCTATGTTCCAATCTGATTGCTGTGATGGTAGCTGTATCAAATCGCTTCTTATCGATGACCTAGAACGGTCTTTTCTTGAGGTTAGTGAAGTAAAGGAAACTGAGCCAAAGCAATTCACTGTGGACAAGATTTGGATTCATCAGGAAAGATCATGACACACCTGACACAAATCTTGTTCTATTTATGTAATTTGTGGGAAGATTGTATGTGAGAAAGCATTTTGTATGTTCTTTGGTATTACTGCCAAGTTATTCAAAGATTGTCTGAAATCATTTCAAGTTGGCAAGTAAAATGCAATTCATGGCAATAAAGGCAAGAAAGGGTATGAGAAGAAAAACTCCATTTGCACTAGCTTGGATGAGGTGTTTACTTGAACATATTGGGGATTACATGCCCCACAAAACAGAAGTGCACCTTCCAGTGTCATACACAAAGACTTCTCTCCATGCACGCATGAAGAAGGAAAATTATAGAAATGGGCATTGGTGAACAAAGCATCTTTAGAAGAGTTCAAGATTCCTTATTATTTTATGTTGTGAATGTGCATGGATTTATGAAAGTTATTGTTGCATACCTGTACATCGCATGGTTAAAGGGGAATAAAATTTACAATTCCTCATAGCTAGTAGCTTGAAATTAATTAACTACCATTAACACATTGATAAAGTATACTGAAACTTGTAAGGTCGAAAGTGCTGTTGTAAGACTGTTTTGCCAGAATTCAATTTCACACAAACAATAGCTGTGTACATTACAAATGATAACTTTCAAGTACTGTACATGGTCTGCTGATCAATCACAATTGGTGGGTTTTAGCCTGGGGTGTCAAAACCACAGGCATTGCATCCTTTTATCTTTGCTGACTATGGAGGCTTTAACTTCATACAATCCAGTGACATTTAATCTGTTTAGTTAACTACGTGTGCAGTCCATTAAACATTTCTTCAAAAAAAGTCATGTGTCTATTGTTAGCTTCAGCAAGCACAAAGACTGTACTGTACATACTGGAAAGAATACACCTCACAGGTACAGTACTGTACCACTAAAGCTGCATTATCATTCCTTAAACATTAGAATTATTCTCCAAAATGTTGATTGAAAGGAGTTGTAAAGAACATGTTACATAAGTTTGATTGCAACCTTCACTCAAATCAGGAGTAAAATTGCTTTCTGCTGAAATGTCAATGAACAACTCCCTTAGATGGTGACATTTTCAGAAAGTTCCCCCAAATATGCAAGAAATTAAAATAGGCTCACCTTTGGTCAAACTTCTTTAATTTCCACCTTTGAGGACATTTACCTCAACTGTCTTGGAAAAATGATTAGGGTCTTATTTCCAAACATCCCTATCGATTGGTCTAATAACATGAGAAGATGTTGTACAGCTTTACCTGTTCTTTTCTCAATAGCTACTCTCAACACCCTATACTCCTTTAAAGGAATTCTCTAAAGTACCTAAAAGAATGCTTAACTTGAGTTATAATAAGTAAAAAATTTCAACATGCCCATTGCATTATTCTATGGGTATTCAGAAAAACAACATGGTTGAAATTGACACAATAAAACTCTTCCACTAATAACTACATAACTTTTTCTTGATTAGGTTAAGCAGTTCAATTTGACACCATTCTGTGAAGTAAAACTTATACTTAAAATGCTTATTTAAAGTATTTAAAAATTATATTTTTCTACACGACCGAGTTTAGGGTGGTACTTCAAAGATGTAGCGGAAAGAACGAGGAGTGGAAAGGAAAATGAAGAATCATCTTAAGTGAGTCAAAATATTTTACTAATTTAGAATTAACGGTTGATGTCTGCTTTCCTTTTTGAATCCTTGCAGAACTATCTATTCCTTCAAGTCCTCTATATGTGTGGGTGTGTCAGTGATGCTCCTTGTTAACACTTATCTCTTTCAAGAACTTGCTTGAACTACAAATTGGATATAGTAGCCCTAACTAAGATGATAAACCCTAAAGTTCAGAGAAAGGCCGAAGGAGAATATTGAAAACCTTGTATTCATGTTATCTCAAGTTGCAAAATTTGCTTGAATTGCCAACTTGATGGTGTGTAGTGACAGCTAATGCATGTGGGTAAAAATTAAGTTGTGGTAAACATCTCTCACACAATAGTATGAATAACTACGGATCACCGTACAGTTACAGTATGTCAAGATGTAACCATTCTTCAAACTTTAAACTTTGTTTCAGACAAAGGCCACATGCAGTTTGTTCCTTAGTATTGGTTTATGGATGTCAAAGTTCATTTGAAGTCAGCACAAGGGGGAAATGGGGCAGGCAAGGAAACTTAACACAGCTTCATATTTGAAGGGTAAAACAAAATGCAAATACCATGAATTTGCTTTTAAGTCATGCAAGAAAAGCGGTGGTGCCAGCCTTGAAGATTTAGGGGAGGGACAGGTGGGGGGGGACAAAATTTTTCTTTTGGTTGAAGACACTAAATTATTTCAATTATTTACATTTAGCAAAATGGTACCATCATTTATAATTATTCATGTGGTATAAACCCTCAAAATAGTGTGCTTTCTTTACCAACACTGAAAAAAATGTTGGAGATTTGGTCTCAGCGTGTCCTACTATATACTGTACTTAACATGGATTAATATGATGTATCATGATGTAATTCAGTTACAGTTCTGGCAATATGAAGTTTTCATTATTGGTATATTGCGAAAAAAGTTTCCTGAAAATAGCCACAAAATACTGGGATATTGAAGCATTCTTTTTCATATGGGCCAATCCATGCCAAATCAACAGTGGCCTCCACGTCAACCCTCTCTTTAATAATTTCAAACGAGTGTTTAACCAGTAAATACATGTGCAGTGTGTATACTGTTGATGATTTTGGACAGTGTGTTTTTAATAGTACTTGGTGTAAAATAACACTGTACTGAACATGTACACACATATATAGTGCACACTGTATGTATGCACTGGTTCACAGTCATATTCTAATCTGATATAGGGTTGGGTAGAGGATGTGGGTGAGTTACATGCATACAGAAAATTGGAAGCAAAAGATTACCTTACCAAATGACTCAGTACACCTTGAATGCATGTTTATGCAGTCTCTTTGGGGAGGGTGTTGGGGGGGGGGGTGTGAGAGGGAGTGAAAGAGTACTAGACAGAACCCTTTTAATAAATAACATTTCAATAGTTTCTAATGTTGTTTTACATGGTCTCCTTGAATGAAGATACAATGTTACCACTGTTTGCCCTCGCAAGCATGTTTCTGCAGGGCTGATGTAACTCTCATTTTCGCCACTTTAAGTTGGTTGCTAGGCGGGGTCGTAACCTAGCAACGAAAAAGTTTCCAATTTCTTTTTGGCCAAATTCAGACATATGGCAAGACACCATATCAGTTTCAGGCGATTCTGAGAGGGTCGACGTGGAATCGACCCATAAATCTGTTGATTTGACATGGATTGACCCATATATCATTTACATTATTTCTCAAATGATATCGGATGAAAACTCAATCAATATTTCTTATCTGATATCGTAAACCCTGTATCAGTTAAGAGTTTATTTTGTTTCATAATATGTTCTATTTTTACTAGGTCAAAATGAGAGCAGTAACATCTTGCCCGCACTAAGACGTGCCAGGTTTCTTTGGAACTGAATACCCTTATAGTCGATGGAATGGACCAATCAAAGACTGATTTGCCACAGAGTGATAAGGATGTTAAACATCCACATCCACATAACAGGTCAGTATTATCATGGAGCTATAATAGTTCCATGGTATTATGAAGTGACCTAAGAGTGCACAAGACGGAAAGTGTTTATATCATTATAATTGTAAACATCACGTTTTCTGATTTCCGAGAAATTGTAATCCTACAGTATGGAATTGTGATGTCATGTTGGTGTATAGTACACCATGTACGTGCGTTAGCAGTATGTGTGTGTGTGTATACAGGGTGTTTGTTTGTATGATGCCTTGTTTTTGAACACATTGTCTCAAGAGGGGAAGCTTGATTATCTTCATCATAGTATAAGGATGGACACCTAAGGTTACAAGAAGTCTAGTGTTCCTATTGTTTTGCTTGAGGTCAAATAAATTCTGTTCTTTATTTTGTTGTTCTGATCAAGATAATGGCCTTAGTATCCATGAAATATTATGTGACTGTTTTTTTTGTTGGTTAAAGCACATAGTAGGTTAATTATCAAACTTTATTTATTAGCAGAAAACAAGTAATAACAACCTCTTTATCATACATGTCAATGAAGTAGTATATATTCATTTTTCTCTTTCTTCTCAGGTGTCCTAATTCACACTAAAGGTCCATGTGACAAGTTTGCATATGTTAACACTGATCTCAAGCATATCCCACATGATTTAAACATGACCATTATATGAAATTTGTGGACACTAGTGAAGCACAAGGATACTCTTGGGAAGGATCTGTTTTTGCAAATGGATAATTGTTACAGGGAGAATAAGAACCGCTATCTTCTGTCCTTCTGCTCCTTGCTTTTTAGAGTTGAAGATCTTCAGAGTGGTAATATATATAAATGTTATAACTTTGCGAAAGAAGTTATTGAAGTATCTCAGTATTCATATATTCAAGTTGGAAATATAGCAGCCGTGAACCTCATTGATTCAAGCAAACGACCATACATTTGAGAAGTCACTAAAATTGAAATTGATGAGGTTATTTTACATTGGATGAAGGGATCCTGGACTGGAAACTGCTAGCCTGTGACCAAGGAAGAAATAAGCAGCCATGCACATCATCAGTTTCTTTACATTTCTTAATGATGTTCTGGGACTTAAATTTAAGCCATAAAAATCGCCTTCGAAAGAAGGTAGTCTGTGACTTGAAAAAGAGATATGCAGCTATAGGTAAAGAATTTTAGCTGAATAACTAGGAAATTGCCTCACCTAACTGGTTGGGGGCGTACTGGTACGCCCCAAAGAAAAGAACAATTAATAGTAGAAGTGTATTGCTACATTAAACTGACTGGGGCGTACTGGTACCCCCCGAAGATAACAACAAGTAATACTACAGGTGTATTGTTACACTAGACTGATTGGGGCGTACTAGTACGTCCCAAAGATAGAAACAATCGGAAGTACGGTTATATTGCTACTGGTTAGGGGCGTACTGGTACGCCCCAAAGATAAGAACAATAGTAGAGGTGTATTGCTACACTTAACTGGTTGGGGCGTACTGGTACGCCCCATAGATAGAAACAATCGCTAGTAGGGTTATATTGCTACTGGCTGGGGCGTACTGGTACGCCCCAAAGATATATACAATTTATCATAAAGGTTTATTGCTACACTTAACTGGTTGGGGCATATTGGAATGCCCCAAAGATACCAAAAACATTGTGCAATATATCCATCGTGACCCAAAATGCCTTTTTATCCAAAAATACTGGTATTTTATGTTCGCTTTGGAAAAATCATACCAAAAATAATGATATATAACATTTTGGCTATATTTTGTCAACTTGATTGATAAAAATCTTTCTTTTTGTTAGTAAGTGATGGTGTATTAAAAATTCAGTGAATGTTATGGCTCAATTGCTGAATTTGTTAGTATCTGTAACAGCAAACTCTTTTAAGACATCTCATCCACCAGAATGAAGATAAAATGTTTATTTCTGCTCGTTTTACTATGAATTAACAAGGTAACACTGTTGTATAAAATTATTCCATCTAACTGGCTTTGTATCCTGCATTTCTGAATAAATGTATATTTACAGAATATTACAAATAAGAAATTTTACATGCAAATAAATGAGAAAATACGCAACATATTTCAAATGTCATATTTTTCATGTACTTATACAATGCAAAAACCAGGCCATGGTTAACAGACCACATTTCAACGTAAAAGGGTTGAATTCACTCTTACATCTTTCATTTTTCAGCTTTTACTTGGGTAATTAGTCTCTTACAAGTTCATACCATTAACGCTGAACAAATCAACGGCAACTTTAACCCATGGATTGTTAATAATAGGGTGCGTATTAAGGGTTTCTTTTTGCTTTTTTTAGGCCGATACTTTAAGCAAATAGCACATGTCTCCATAACATTCTTCATGTCATATTGATTGTAGGCCTATACATAACTTCCCTTGCCCGGCGCTTGCATTTTTCCATTCCAAGGTGCCCAGTGTGGATTCGCTGCAACATATCTTTGCGCATACTATTAGGAATGACAATTTGATTTCGCTTATAAATGACACCATCATTTACCGAAAGCTCTGCACGAATATTCCAGTAGTCACGTAGCTCATCTGGGATGCTGGCCTTTTTGCTTGGCCAGCCATCAATTATGACCTGAGTTAGCAATTTCAGGGTTTCATCAGCTTCAGTCTTTTCTTTGACTGAATTCATGCGTTGCTGTGAAATAGGGAGCGAACATGTTATTGTGTCAACATACGCTGCTACGTCATGCTCTGTCAAGCTGTGACGTGGAGCTGCTTTATCAACTGCGCGCGAGAGTGCGCCGGCAGTAATCAAGTGTTTACCAGGAATGTAGGTCACGCGCAGATCATATTTTTGCAAACGCAGCATCAATCTTTGGATTCTCAAAGGCAATCGGTGAGAGTTTTGCTAAATAAAGCAATTAGGGGCATGTGATCAGTTTCAGCCTGAACTGTTTTGCCATAAATGAATTAATGAAAGCGCTCGCACGCAAAAGTGATAGCGCTCAGCTGTTTTTCATTTTGGGCATACCGCTTGTCTGCATCTGTCATCGCGCGAGAGGCATATGCAACCGTTCTCCACGATTCACCATGGAATTGTTGGATCAACGCACGTAACCCTGACTGTGAGGCATCAGATGATATTTTAGTTTGCCTAAGAGGGTCATAGAATGCGAGGACTGGCGCAGCAGAAAGCAGGTTTTTTAACTCGACCCATGACCTTTCATGCTGAGGTGTCCATACCCAAGTATTCTTACAGTCCAGCAAAGATCTCAGTGGGGCAGTTTTCGTAGATAAGTCCGTAATGAATTTTCCTTTGTAGTTTACTACACCAATGACTCTGAATATCTCCCCTGGAGGTAGGCCTTTCCATGTTTCTCATATACCCTGTCTGGATCGGGCTTAATTCCATCCACTGTCAACCGGTTTCCAAGAATGGTTAGCTCCTGAATTCCAAATACACATTTTCAGGATTTAGTTTAAAGTTTACTAGGCCATAGTACGATAGCCAAAACTGTGCTTCTAAAATGAATTTCCGAAAGTCAAGGGAGGGATTACTTGAAATTTGGCAGGTAAACTGGTAACATGTATCCAAGTCAAAATCACAATGGCCCCTCGAAAAAAAGTTGCACAATTTTCAATGGCGCCCTCTATTCTGAGCAAAATGGCCAAAATACACTTATTTAATTGTTTTTTTTTAGAAATAATTGAATTGATAATTACTGATTACCTCCCCAATTGTTGCAAACATGTCTTTCAGTCAAGATCATGTTATACCGACGAACAGAAGTTGCACAGATTTGAAGAGCGCCATCTATTTTTCATGAAAATAGCCAAAATATGCTATCATGGGTTTTATCATTAAATTGAAGTGATAATGAGTCAATGAACCCTATTAAAGTTTTCTAACTATGTTACAAACACATGTTTGAGCAAATAATTTCCTTCCTCCTACACGATTTCGAATGGCGCCCTCTATTATAAGCAAAATGGCCAAAATACGCTTATTTTAGGGGTTTTAGCAATAACTGAATTGCTAAGTAGTGATTACTTCTCCAATTTTCAGTAAGTTGCAAACATGTCTTTCAGTGAAAATCATGTTATACCAACACACAGAAGTCGCACAGATTTCAAGGGCGCCTTGAAGTAAATCAAAATGCCCAAAATATGCTTATTTCATTAAATTGAAGTGATAATTACAGTAAGTTCGAAACATATATTCGAGTCAAAATAATTATCTGCATATACAGAGGATGCAGAATTTTGAAGGGGCCCTCAATTGCTGATATGATTTCACCCATTTGCCTAATCCTGCTCAGAATCTATGGTGCCATCATCTTCTGTCTCTGAAGTTCCTTCTTCTTGACGGTTGTTGCGTCCCATGCATGTACACAGCTCTGTACATCGGATGCCCAACTCACTGCAGCAAGTAGTCTTACGTTATACGGTCTCTCCAGTACTTGGTGTCAATTAGCACTTACATTTTTGCAGGTACAATTTGTCAGTTCAAGAATATGCTCTGGAGCAGGGGGTAGATTACACCAGTCTACTTCGAGCATCGAGTCGCCATCTTCATCAAACACTAGTTTCCGGTGAAGTCTGACATTCGCCTTCAGGTTGAAGGCGATTTTCGCCGTTTATCTAGGGCTGCCTTTTTTGGACGGTGGTGTGCTGGGGAAGGGTGTTTTGTTTCGCTGCGTGCTGGTCGTCCTTTTGTAGTTTTTTAATATTTCAGTGGGGGGTTGGGCTTTTTGTCTCTGCAGGTCGGTGAGCGTATGTACTTTTTTTTTTTGGCTCGCTTGACCTGAGGTTCGTTTGTAAGAATGGGATGGTTTGGTAGTGCCGTTTGGCCGTGACGTTTTGTATCCCGTATGACGGGTCACGTAAAAAGCACACTAGTTTCCATCCTCTTTCTGCAGGGCTAGGCACCTCCTGGTATTGTTGACGACTACGGCGAAATATGGCTGCCTGTTGGCTCTCAAAATATGATTTATTAGCGCATCCTTGTTTGGTGGTAGAGATTCTTCTGCATGCAAGCCAAGGCGAAACATATTGTACCTAGCTTCATTTACATCCTCTGCACTCTCTTGTCCATATAGATGTCGTACAAACTGATCCAAACTGGACAACAGATTGTCACTTGGAATAAACGAGGTTACCGAGTTCATTGAAGATGGTTTTGTAGTGGTCATTCTTCTTCAACAATTTAAAGGCCCTAATCTTTCCTTTGCCAAAGAAGCCACTGACAGAGTCACATCCAGTAAAGGGGTGAAGTCATATCAGTGATGTAGCAACATCTAATCCAAGTTGATTCGGAATCATATTTAGGTGTAGGGTGCAGACGGTGTCTCCACGACCAGTGTGGAAAAGAAGGGGAGAAGGAATTTGATGTGCAATCCCCAAACCGATGATAAACACATCTGTGTCAAGACTCTTGATGATAATGGCTGGTGCTTCTGCTGGAGTGGAATGGTTGACATTCACATATTAAGTGCTTTAATACATAATCAGCATGCAATATGAGCCTGGTGCAGCCTCCTCATGATCACAGTAGAGTTCCAGGATTGGTGTCACCTGTACTACCTCATTGACAGCTTTTAAGGCATGACATTCCTCTCCATGTGCAATGAAAACAGTGATATCACTATACAGTGTAGGACAACATCTCTGCCAAACATGAAAGATATTTCTTGTGGCTTGCATTGAGTAACTCCAGCTGTTGCACGGTGTTTCCTTTCGGCATTCTTAATGCTTAAAGTAGGGTATGTGTCTGTAACAAAGTGAATCTCTGTCGATGACTGACTTACAGCAAGCTTGATCAGTATTTGCAGCAGGTATTTTGCAAGATGTAGGAAGGTTCTTGGTGCTGAGGGGGAATGTAGTTGCTGTAACATTGCCATTCCATCGATAAGCCATACACTTCCTGCAGGGATTGTCTCGACTGTTGCGGTGTCATGAACTTCAGCTTCTAAATGGTGCATAATAGTTGCCTTGTTGGTCTTCACTAGTGTACCCTGCGCTGTTGCTAGTGGCAATGGTAGAGGTCCAAGACAATATGACATGTTTCTGAGATTGACGTTCCGGACTTTTGCAATGAACACCAATCCGGCATAAAGGTGTCGGTCTGCTTGCAGGGTTACTGTCTTTCCCTTTATCTTTGATACCGTCTTCTTAGTGGCAGTCTCAAAGGTAGCCAGCTTCTCCCTCTTCCCGTTCATGCACAGACCGCTAATACGCCGCGAGAGTGGCTACGGGCGTGGTTGAAGCGGTCCCTGTCCCGGCCTCTGACACCGTACCATCTGATGCTCCTGTCATCGCCCCAGTGTCCGACACTAGCGCCCCGGTGGAGGCTTTGTTCCCCCTTTCGTGTCCGACCTTTCCCCTGATCGAACTTGCCGAGACTGCCAGCATGCCCACTGAGGCAGAGCAGGACAAAACGGCGGAGATGGTACTAGCGGAGTGGCATGCGAAGCAGGATGCCGTTTGTACTGGTTCACCGGTAGCTACGCCCGCTATCGGTGATACTAGTTGGGCCCCAAGTCAACTGGCCCAAGAGAAATTAAGTGGCCCAGATGTTGACTCGCCAATGGAGGACTGCACTACAGCCTTAGTAGTTGTGGCTAAGGAGTCCTCCGATTGGTTTGACGAGACGAAACAGGCCACTGATCTCATTGACTCGGGCGGCCCTTCCACCCTGCCCGCAGTCGCTTCCGCTATACCGGACACGATGGTCGCTAATGGACCTCCTGTTCCTGACAGGGAGGTCCACTCGTTCAAAGACGAGGAGATAAGAACTCTGCTCGCTCGCAGGAAAAGGGGAAACACGGCTAGGTGCCTGAAAAGACCCGTATTGGGAACTAAACATCGTAGATAGGCACCTTATCCCTCGTCATCCTTAATGTGAATGGGTTGAGGGGTACCCCCAAAATGGCCTGTCGTTTGCTGTCGGGACGGCGTTCCCCGGGTGGGGTTTGGAGTAAGTTGCTTGTTGGGTGTGGGGGTTGTGTGGTCGTTACATAATATTATTTTTCTGTTTGGAGTTTGGTTTTTGGGGCCGGTTTGTAGTGTTTTTTTTTTTTTTGGCTTCTGTTGGCCTTTGGGTCCGTGTCCTTTTCGCGTCACGTTAAACGCTACGTTAGTGAGAGATTTGTGTTTGTGGGTTTCAGTTGGGTTTTTGGTGGTTGTTTGTGGTCGTTGTTTTACAGACAGATTGTTTTTGGTTCTGTTGACCTTTGGTCCGTTTTCTTTGCACGTAAAAAGCACCCTCATCTGCTGAGCTTTCAGCTGATGTATTGTCAATAGCAAAATCTTCAACCAGGTCTTCTGCCGAGAGGGTTTCACAGAAAACAATTTCATTCATATTGCGTTTAACGGGTCTCACATACATGAGTTCAGGGAAGTCATTTTGTAATCGTTTCTTTAAGTTCCATGTGCGATAGGAGGATTCAATTCCTGAAACTTGTTGAATCTTTTCAATAAATAGCTTGTTCAGTTTGTTTAATGTAAGGATCCCTTTCCCCATGATGAGCCTTTCTTTAATGATTTGTTCACTAAATTGTATATAGGCATCCATATACAATTTTCGATTTCCAGCCGATGGATTTTGACATTTGCTCAGTGGCCGTGGCCTTGTATAGTCTTTGTAACAATTTTGGTGATATTGCAATTCCCGTGCAACTAAATCGTCTCCTATTTCACACAATACACTGGCATCTTTTTTAATTTTAGCTGCCTTCAGAAGTTGACCACCGCTGACTAGTTCGTACTTCACTAGACGCATTAGAGCTCTTTTGCCAGATATATCATTGCGTTTGTATTTGTTAGAATGACCCAAAAAAAACATTCGTCTGGAAACGTATGTCTTGTACTCCATGGTATAGTGCTCCTACCTCGTTTTGGCCTTTGAGTGTTCTTATCACTACTAGCTGGTGTATACACCAAAGGGCCTACATCCAGTTCATTGAGATCTGTTCCACCATCTGCATAATAAAAAAGAAAGAAGAATATATTAAATTGAGGTAAAATACAAATTTAATAATGGAGTTGAGTGGGGAATTTCTGGGGGATCATTAACAGCAATTTCTTTGCAATACAAGTTTTCAACCGACTGCGATGAAACGGTTAACGAATCAATTAGGACAACTTTTTCAAGTCGTAATCACTAAACTTAACACAATTTGTTGCAAAGTGACAAAACAAATAGCAGTTATTTGTATTAAATTGTCTGATTCATTGGAAAGCCAGTGGAAATTGTTGTCAAATCATTGTGATGTGACATGATTGTTTGGACAGAGTAGTGACTTGGGCAGCCGAGTTCTGAATGCGTTGAACGTTTGAAGACCGTCGACAAGTTGCTTGGACTGTCCATATAAAAGTGTGTTTCCCATGCTAAGCGGGGAAGTAATGAAAGAGTGAAGAAGTTGTTCAGCAACAGTTGTATCAAAATGTGTCCATATAAGACCAATATTACGAATGTTGAATGAAGCTGAACGAACAATGTAAGAAACACGAAATTTAATTGCAAAGTAGAATCAAAGATTGTGCCAAAGTAACGAGCTTTTGTAACTGAAGAACTTACAGAGCCACTGGAATTTTAGACTAAAAAGAGAAAACTGTACTTAATTGTTAATGATAAATGTAGTGGGGGGGAGGGGGGGTTAACCCCATACAAGTATTGGGCTGCAAGTTCCCTAAAAATTACCAGCCCTCCTCAATGGAAATAGGCACTAATAGGTACTAAGTTTGATTCGCAGCAAGGCACAAGGCTTGTCCAAAATTACTTTTGTGAATATGGTCAATTTCTAAGATACAGTCACAGTCGTGTGAGTGGAAGTACTACATGTCTGTCACGTTATCAACTGAGTTACCAGTCCGAAGATACTCATCCATACTCATACAGGATATTTTCTTACAAACTAAACTACATAAACATTTATGCCTCTACTAACAATTCCTGGAAACTCTACTGTTCGTGGGTAGGCACTCACCTGCTTCCAATCTTCTCATGTTACTGCTGGATTCCCCTGATGATGAGGCAATGGGGCAAACATCGTGCATCCCAGCGGTTTGGTCTCCTCCATCTGCAACATGCATCGCCAGAGTGTTAGTATCTCCACCTGTAGTACATAAAGTAATAACATGTTATGTTTTATGAGAGGTGCTTGTGGTGCAGTTACAGCACTCGCCTCACATGCTGAAGGTCCTTGGTTCGAGTCCGGTTGTGAACCTGAACTTCCTGAAGCCATATCTCTGTCCACCCACCAGTAAATGGGAACCCGGTGTAACAACTAGGGAAGTTAAAGGGCGACGAGGAAAGCAACTGGCCACCCTACCTCACTATGCCGTTGGCTCAGTACTGGTGTCTCTGTAACAGTCATCCCCCCGGAATGCAGTCTGCCTATGTGACACAACTTTCACTTTGATTGATGCTCCAATACTGCTTTTCAAAAGTAGTGAACATAATTAAAAAAAAATGAAAATATACAATTAACCTGCTTTTTTTTTTGGTTAAAGATATAAACTCGGTAGGCTTGTATATTTATCGCTTACTGCTTGCAGATATGTGAGTGTACACGCTATTATTAAATCCACGTTTATAATCTGAAAGAGGCAAATATTGGTAATCCCAGCAGTGTGGGGTACTCCAGTTGCAACATTTACTACAAGTGTCGGCTTCTCCACCTGCTGTAGGTATAAAGTAATCAAATGTATTGTAATTAGGACAGTGGTCGAAATTAAATTAAAATGAGCCGTTGTATGAGCCGTTGTATGCAGCGTGCTTCTTTTGATTATTTTACTACAGTAATTTTGGTATAGTGGTATTCGCTTGCACCCTAGTGGAAAAAGGTTGGTAACCCCTACCCTAAACGAAGGGGTGAAATGAAATCCCCTCACAAGTGTAGTTGTTTCCGGTTTTCAGTCTTTTACTGATGGATTCCCCTGGTATTATTTCAGTGAGAGTAGCATTTCTCCCAGTGGTGTCAGCTTTCCCATGTAAAGAACAAAATTTAAAACTTAATCTTTAATTAAATATGTCACAGGAGTAAAGGTGAAATTTTTGAAATTGCTGCAACTATCCAAATCTTTATCCGATACCAGAACAGTCACACTTTGAGCAAGGCCTTCGGCCTATACAATACCGTTTTTTATTGGTACATTTTATATAAATAAATGTAGGCTAGTACTGTACCTTTTGCTCCTTTTTATTGACATATTTTGTATAGATAAATGTAGGCTAGGATAGGGGAAGGGTAATTATATAAACGTATTTCTGATAAAGCCCAAATTTTGGCAGGACCTTCGGCCTATACTATACCTTTTTTTATTGGCACATTTTGTAGAAATGAATGCCTAGCCTAGTAGGATAAACCTAGTCACTATTGTGTGTAAACCAACTAAAATCCGTTAAACAGGCCACCATGTGCTTTTTACGTGACCCGTCGTACGGGATAAAAAACGTCACGGCCAAACGGCACTAGCAAACCATCCCATTCTTACAAACGAAACTCAGGTAAAGCGAGCCAAAAAAGTACATACGCCCACCGACCTGCAGAGACAAAGCGCCCAACCCCCCACTGAAACATTGAAAAAACTACAAAAGGACGACCAGCACGCAGCGAAACAGAACACCCTTCCCCAGCACACCACCGTCCAAAAAAAGGCAGCCCCAGATAAACGGTGAAAATCGCCTTCGCCTATTACTCCAAATAATTTTTTTTTCACAACAGAACAAACAT
Source organism: Apostichopus japonicus (assembly GCF_037975245.1). Taxonomy (NCBI): domain Eukaryota; kingdom Metazoa; phylum Echinodermata; class Holothuroidea; order Aspidochirotida; family Stichopodidae; genus Apostichopus; species Apostichopus japonicus. The sequence continues at coordinate 18,725,993 of NC_092577.1, forward strand.
AAATAATACGCTGCAACACAGCAACGGAACAAAGTAGAGGATCTAATCCATATTAAACAAAACCCTGTCCTACCGACCAGGAGGAGCGGTCTCCCGTTAAACGGTCGGGTCCAGGACTGAAACCACTCCCACAAGTTCAAAACAAAGGGGCAATGCCAAAAAAAACATGGGCAGTACTCTCTAAGCTGTCACAGCCGGTCCTCGGGCACAGTCCATCACCCAATCGCCAGTGATACCTTTTCAGATTGGTCACCGAGGCACCGTGTGCAATTCTCCATGCAAAATCACTGAGCCTGCAACCATTCAGCCTTGAATGCACCGAACGCCATACTTCGACAGGATGACGTCCCTATACAAAAATTGCATTCAAGGCCCTATCCCGCAAGGAACTGAGAACGAGGGCCGGCCGTGACAGGTCAACAGGGGCAACTCAATAAGAGCGGAGAAAATGACACGCACCACTCTGCTTGGTGTGCTACTATGCGGTTCTCTGTTGCTAAACAGCGCCGGAACCCATCGACGCAAGTGCAACCCGCCCCAAAAACGTACAGAATATGAACAAGGCAACCCTGGGTCAATTACCGCTACAAACAATTGCTTAAATAACAAAAAAGTTAACTTACTTCCCAGATGAACCACCCCTAGTCCCCCCCCCTTCTCCAGTTTTTGGTACAATACCGCCCTTTTGACCAGCTCTGTACCACCAGACCATATGAATGAAAAAATCGCCCTCTCCAACCGCACCAGGACGCGACGCGGAATTGGGTACACCGCGCCCGGGTACCACAAGATGGGCGAAACGAAACGATTAATAACGGTGACTTTCCCCAAGATCGAAAGCCAGCGGGTGCCAAAGGTTTCGAGTCTGCTCTCAAATACCTCAGCCCTCTCGCTCCAGGTGACATCACAAGGTGCATCGTAGCCGAACCATATACCATTAATTTTTATATTCTGATCCGACCACGACGCACCGAATGGTAAGTCTCTGTATCTCCAGCTACCAAGACGAAGGCCCTTTGTCTTTTCTGGATTCAACTTCGCCCCGGTAGCTCTCTCAACAATAGCCCAAGGGCACTGTGGTTCCTTGCTTGGGGTATATGACAATACACATTATATTATCAAGCAAGAGTGGGCTCAAATAGTTGAAGTAATTTTGGTCCTACATGTTCCCATAAAGTAAACCAACACTATAGCCAACACTTTTGTGATCAGAAAATGTGATCAGATTTTTGAACACAAGGCACTTTTGAGATGTAAATATGGCGTCGAAAATGTAAGATGTATAAGAGACCTACAAGTGTGTCAACAGATATGATAAAATTGGTGACCTCAGATGACATGACCTTTAAGTTTCAAAATGTTCCACCACCCCATTCACAACTTGTCCCAAAATATCAACCATGTCACACTTTGAACTTCTATACATAACTTCACACACAAAGGTCACCCTGAGGTCAACCAATTGACATTTTTGATCGGTGAGACCTAAATAGAGCATGACTGTAAAAATTCAAACATTTTGTCTTTGCCCATTTTCTCCCCCCAAAATACTACTTTTTTAACATTAGCTGACCTTTGGTGACGTTGGATCACATGACCATTAAGTTTGAAAATATTCCCCTATACCATTTGCAAATTGTCCAAAAAAAATCAACTTTGTCACACCTTGGCACTGGGAGTTATTGCATTAAATGTCTGAAAATTAACTTTTACCTCATTTAACTTCGCACACGAAGGTCACACGGGGGTGAACCCATTGACATTTATGATCAGAAGGTACCTTTAACATCTGAAAATAGCATCGAAACTGTAAAAATCCACAAATCACGAAAAGGTCACCAGAGGTCAAATTGAGGTCAAGGGTCACCCAGATGCAGGTCGACAACTGGATTACATTGAAGCAACTCCCAACCCTAACGGACAATTTGTTCTCAAGTAATCGCCAAAATACCAGTTTTTTTTATCATAAATTGACCTTTGGTGACCTTGTATCACATGACCGTTAAGTTTGGAAATATTCCCCAATACCATTTGCAACTTGTCTCAAAATATCAACTTGGTACTGGGAGCTATTACACTAAATGTCTGAAAATTCTTTTTCACCTCATATAACTTAACATACAAAGGTCACCTTGGGCCAACTTATTGACATTTTTGATTGATGAGACCTAAATTAGAGCATCAAACTATACAAATTCAAACATTTTTTCCTTTGCCCATTTGCTACCCCAAAATATAATAGTTATTTAACATTAATTGACTAAACTGATAATCTGTGAAACCCATAGTGAACCTAGGCCTACTGTAAAAATGTAAGCTAAGCTCCATAGAGCGATGTGCACAATGAAATTAACATTTCAGTTGTTCATATTATATTTCTAGTAGACCTAGAGACTTAATTAGGCTGGTTTCTGGTAATTTACGGGGATTCCCCACATTGGAGCACCCTAGCCTAACGACTCATGAGTATACAAAGGCCTAGGCTACGTCAATACTGGTTTGTTGTTTAACCTGGCCTGGACCTAGGCTATCAAACGTAGGCCTAGGCTAGCTCGAATTAGGTTACTTTTCAAAACTCTCGTAAATTGGGGGTATCATGAGCAATATCTCACCTTGAATTATTTGTTACTTTGCTAGAGTAGATTCCTTCCTCTTTATTTTATATTGATCGCAGAATCGTTTGTAGCAATCGTAGTGGTAGCCTAAACAGGTATCGTTAGGAATCTGAACGTCAAGTTCTAACGTCAGGCATAGTTTGGACTCGGTCTCGAGAGTGACTTCCCTTTCCTTGCAAATATATTTCTTCCATTCATTCGCAAAATAAGTGAAACGTTTCCAGGATTGTGTGTTAAAAGTAATAAAGTTGCTTTTGGTTGAACAAACTACGTGCATAACACAAAACATTGATTTAAAGTTTGGCGGCTTACCTGGCGTATTAACAAACATGGGGGCCGCCATATTGTCTAAATCAGCTGAATAGGCTTTTGTGATTGGTCGATACGTGATCAACAAAATAAGAATGATTTTAATTAATTATCAAAATTCATGTTCAGCCTTCGTTGATCCCCCAAACGATGATATAATCCATTGATGTGTCTAACCCAGGCATGTTTTCAAAGATCTGATGAATTGTTCTGTGGTAGACCTCTGGTGCTGACGATATACCGAACGGTAGCCTAAGGAATTTGTATCTGCCAAATGGTGTTATGAATGTGCACAATTTAGAACTTTCGCGTTCTAACTTCATTTCCCAAAATACACTTCACGCATCGAATTTTGTAAAGTATTTCGCACCTGCAAACTGTGCAATCACTTGGTCACGCGAAGGTAAATTGTAATATTTACGTTTAATTACCTTATTCCGATTGCATGGGTCAAGACAAACTCTAAGCTTCCCATTTTTCTTGTCGACTATGACAAGAGAATGTACTCAGTGGGTTTCTCCACTCGCTCTATTACATGTAGCATTCCCATTCTTTCTAGTTCTTTGTTTAGGGCGTCCTGTAGAGCAAAGGGGACTTTCCGACATGGCATTGCGACTGAATGTGCCTCCTTGTCAATGACTGGTATGTTCTCCAGGGAGACATCCAAGTCCGTGAAATAAGTCATCGTGCTCAAGAATGATTTCATCCTTGTCATCTGTTTCTATGTTGCATATCCGCTGAATTATGTTTAACTTTGAACATATGCGTAGACCGAGCAATGGCTGCACATCCTTCGGGACGATAACAAAGGACCCCACATGCTGTTTTCCTTTGTAAGAAACATTGGCCAAACAGCGGCCAAGAACAGGGACGTTCTGTTTCAGGTCGATCCGAACCTGTCGGTGCCCGTTCAACAACCCAGGGGCCTGTGCATAGGAGCACATTTTGGCAGCCTTCACAGCCTCAAACCGACCTAAAACCGTTACAAGTTCCTGCCGCACCTCTAGTCCTACGTGGATGATAGTTACCCATATCGCTCGTATGGAGTAACTGTCATCCCCTCGACGTAATTCAGCAACGTGACACCCTTCTGACTGTGACATTATTATGCTATACGTTTAAGAGCTACTTTATATGTCGCTCACCAACATCATTACATCATTGTTCAAGGATCGGCCTCTTGCGATCTGGCCTTCCGAGTGTTAACCTCTTAATACATTTCTCTAATTCTTTATAGAAGTATTTCTGTCTTTATTTGGACTTTGAACAACATATTACCTGGTCGGTAACATTACACTGACGGGCCACGTCACTGGTAAAACGTACATCGTACGTATTACGACCCTGGAGAGCTTGCAAAGCATCAACCTCTCCAGGCACAACAACAACCTTGCTCTTCAAAATACTGAAAACTTGCACCGGTGGAACCGCTTGTTCACCGGTGAAGGACAATTTAACAATCCGAGAATCACGGCGCGACGCCATGATACCGAAGGTGGCCAGGCCACAGGGGAGTAACGAAAAAAACAAACTAAAGACAGGATAGTAAAACTACAAACAATATACGAACTGAGGAAAACACACCAACACAACCTATCACACCCGCCTGGCGGGAAGCACAGCACAGTACAATAACAGCTGTAATAGATGAAGAGCGAGAGCGAAAAACGCGTCCGCACTCCACGAAAGCCAACTGCTCCACCATAACCTGTAACTTTGACAGCTGCAGCATACAGTTTGCGTTTTGGGTGCAGGCAGTCCTTCTCAGGGAGGACATTTAATTTTGACCCTGTATCTAGCTTAAAAGTAATTTCTGTGCCGTTAACTGTGAGCTCTTGTGTCCAGTCAGTCTGATCAGAATTTTTGGCACTAATCACATCAACGAAATATTCTTGGACAGTCTCCTTATCGACGGCATGTACACGTTGGATAGGCCTGTTTCGTGAGCGGCAGCATCTCGCAAAATGGTTGAGTTTGCCACAGTTATTACACGTCTTGCCGTATGCTGGACAAGAACATTTTGAGTGTACGTAGCCACAGTTCCCACAACGACTCTGACCTTGTTTTGATTGTTGTTCAGCCCCATCACGCGATGTTTTTGAATGTGGTATGGAGTAATTTTGCGGTAGGGGATGCGAGGTTTCACCCCTTTGTGTATTTTTATATGGCTTTTTAGATCTCCGATTTGATTGAGGTAAACTAATCTCATCAACCGAGGCAGCTTCGTCAGTGTTGTTGAGATTACCTGCTAAGCCTTTGACATGCGATTTTTTCACTTCATTTGCTTGGCACATTTGAACAGCTTGTTCTAATGTTAATTCAGGCTTAAGTAACAATCTTTCTCTCATATGATTGTCAGTTATCCCACACACGATTCTGTCCCTAATGAGTGAGTCGGATAGGGTTCCAAACTCACACGACTTTGCACGTCTACGTAGTTGTGTTACATAGTGGTCAATGCCCTCCCCCTGTTTGGGGACACAAGTGAAAAATATGTGTCATTCATACGTGATGTTACACTTGGGAATGCAGTACTCTTCGAACTTCCCCATAACTGACTTTAAATCCATCTCCTTACCCGTTTCGAATTTGAATGTGTTGTATATAGCCAGCCCCTCCTCTCTAATAACGTGTCAAAATATGGAGGTCTGAACATCACTGTCTTTGTCTTTGGCACCGGACGCCATCAAATACAAGTTAAACCTCTGTTTGAAAAGTCCTCCGCGACGTTTCCGTCAAACCTCCAGCCAGTCGGTGGCGTAAGTCCATCCATATCGTAATAATTCGTATCAACACACGTAGCGTATACTATACATACAGTTCGGGGCGTCAGATTCGCGGAACCGATACTAAATGTACAATTGAAACTTCGGCAAACGTGATAAATTCCGTGGATTAGTAATCATCTTTTCCACTGACTACAAATTATGGAAGCGTACGTGTGTCAAACGAAAACCACTTCTGACCCCATGTGTTGTGTTCTAATGCTCACAATTCACTCAAGGATTAACGGGATAACAAACGATTTATTACACGATAATAGAGAGCGATAATCCAGGTGTAGAATCATAACAAGTAGTGATCTTCCAACCCGATGGCGCTATATAGATATCACCAACAAAATGAGCTCATATCAACATTTTTGAAGTAAGCGCAACTAATCCTGCTTTGACTAATGCAAAGTCCCAATTGCCGCTTTTTTTCTTTTTTGAGCAATTTGAACTTACGTGCTGCAATGAATCATTGAAAGTTGTTGAGTTTTTTTAACGTACAGAGGGGGTGCGGTGCCCCAGGGGTGCCCTCTGTCTCCATTACTTTGTTTTGTTAAGCGAGTCCCTCTCCCGTCTTTTGGAAAGGGACTCGAGGCTTCTTCTGCCAACGTGAAATGCGTTCAATATGCAGATGACGTCACGTGTGTTGTTTTGAGTCTGGGCTCCTTTCGTGCCCTCTCGCGGGATTTATCTATCTTTGAGAGAGCTACCGGGGCGAAGTTGAATCCGAAGAAGACAAAGGGCCGTCGCATTGGTAGCTGGAGATACAGAGACATCGTGGTCGGATCAGAATATCAAAATTAATGGTATATGGTTCGGCTACGATGCACCTTGTGATGTCACCTGGAACGAGAGGGCTGAGGTATTTGAGACCAGGCTCAGAACCATTGCCACCCGCTGGCTTTCGATCTTTGGGAAAGTCACCGTCATTAATCGTTCTGTTTCGCCCATTTGTGGTACCCGGGCGCGGTGTACCCAATCGCTTGAGCGTAAACCTCTCCGGGGTATGAATTGTTTTGATGTTCGTTTTACCTCGGAGGCTGCCCGCGTCCGAGGCGTCCATGTGTTGGAGGGAGTCGAGGGACTGAAGGTCACACCGTACGACAGTTCGGTCTGGGTGACAGTCCTCCATCTCCCTCTGGACATGTCTGAACAGATTGTTGTGCGGACACTGGGGCGTTTTGGGGAAGTAACCGGCTACGAGGAGCCGGAATTCCTTGAATGTAAGGGTGTAAAGACCGGGACCAGACGAATTAGATTACAACTCAAGTCCGATATCCCCTCTACCTTGTGGGCCAATGGGCACAGGGCCCACGTTGCATACCCGGGCCAGCCTCGCACTTGTTGGAGGTGTGGGCTGGAAGGGCATGAGGCCAGGTTGTGCCCGAACAAAGCAGTGTAGCCGCTGTTTACAGGTTGGGCATACCCTGGCCGAGTGTAAAGGGGATATCGTATGTAACTCGTGTGGGAAAACGGGCCATCTCGCTCGTTTATGCCCAGACCGCTCATACGCCGCGAGAGTGGCTACGGGCGTGGTTGAAGCGGTCCCCGTCCCGGCCTTTCAAACCGTATCACCTGATACTCCTCTCATCGCCCCAGTGTCCGACACTAGCGCCCCGGTGGAGGTTTTCAACTCCACTTCGTGTTCCACCTCGTCCCTGGAGGAAGTTGCCGAGACTGCCAGCCTGCCCACTAAGGCGGAGCAGGACAAAACGGCGGAGATGGTATTAGCGGAGTGGCATGCGGAGCAGGATGCCGCTTGTACTGGTTCACCGGTAGCTACGCCCGCTATCGGTGACACTAGTCGGCCCTCGAGTCAACCGGCCCAAGAGACATTAAGTGGCCCAGATTCGGACTCGCCAATGGAGGACTGTGCTTCCGCCTTAGTAGTTGTGGCTAAGGAGTCCTCCGATTGGTTTGACGAGACAAAACACGCCACTGATCTCACTGACTCGAGCGGCCCTTCCACCCTGCCCGCAGTCGCTTCCACTATACCGGACACGATGGTCGCTAGTGGACCTCCTGTTCCTTGTGACGAGGAGCTAAGAGGTCTGCTAGGTCGTAGGAAAAGGGGAAACACCGCTAAGGGCCTGAAAAGAGCCGTATTGGGAAAACATCGCAGGTTATGACACCAGACACCTTATCCCTCGTCACCCTTAATGTGAATGGGATGAGGGGTACCCCAAAAAGGCGACGGATTTTACAGTTCTGCAACTTGCTCCAAGTGGATGTGGTCCTTTTGCAAGAGACCCACATATCTTGTGAGAGTGATGTTCATCTTTGGTCCTTGGAGTGGGGAGGAGGCCTTTATGCTTCCTTTGGATCAGGGGCATCTTGCGGGACTGTAATTTTGGTGTCCCCAAAACTGTGTCATTGTGTGAGAAAAGTGGAGAAAGACCATGAAGGTCGGGTGGTGTGCATACACTTAAGGCTCACGCGGGGTGAGTTGGTGGTTTGCAATGTGTATGCCCCCAACCGGCCAGCATGTAGGAAAAATTTCTTCACGGTGTTGCCATCCTTTGTACCGGGTAAGGCAAATTGTATCCTTGGGGGGACTTTAACTGTGTCCCTCACTCTGCGTTAGATAGACGTTTGAGGAAAGAGTCCCCCAATTGTACCACCGGCATGATTGAGCTAGGCTTGTTTGTCAAGCACCGAGATCTTGTGGATGTTTGGAGGTCCCAAAATCCCCAGGTGGTTGCTTGTACGTGGCATAACCAGATGGAACAGTTTCATCCAGACTCGATGTCCTTTATCTGATCATGACGCTGTTGTTTTGCGCTTGCAGCTGCCGGAGTCCTTCCATGTGGAGAAGGGACTTTGGCGGCTGAACACGGAAATTGTTAAAGAGCAAAACTTCAAGGAGCAATTTGTCGAGAAGTACAGAGGATGGCAGTCCCTCAAGCCTGCTTTTCCCAATGCGTTAGTCTGGTGGGACGAGGTCAAGTCCATCATCAAGCAGTTCGCAATCAGGTATTGTGTTGAGAGGGCTCACCAACGGAGATTCAAGTTCCATTCCTTGTGCAATAGAGCAAGGGATGGTTCTTCATCGTCTGATTTGCATGCACTTGGAGTGTTTCTCGATGAGAAACTGCACGGAGCCCGAGTGCGTGCCAGAATCCAGTTTGTTGAGGCGGACGAGAAGCCCACTATTCGTTTTTACCGGGACGACACCAAGTCTGTGGTTGACCGCAGAATAAGGGCAGTGTGTCATCCTGGTGGGGTCGTCGTGGAGAGCCCGCAGGCAGTCCTAGGGGTATTTGGGTCGTTCTTTTCGAACCTGTACTCCAGGGCTGCTGTTAGCGAGGATCTCCAGGAGGACTTGTTGTCTGATATAGACAAGGCCACCCCTGAGAGTAAAAATGATAGCTTGGGCTCGAATCTCTCCGTTGGTGAGCTCTGGACAGCGGTAGCAGCGATGAAGAAGGGAAAGTCCCCCGGTCCCGATGGCCTCCCGGCAGAGTTCTATAGGACCTTCTGGGAGGTCCTCGGTGGGGACTTGAGAGATGTGTTCGCTACCGCTTCCAGTTGAATTACATGAGCCAAACACAGCGGGTTGGAAATATTGTTCTCCTCCCAAAGTCGGGAGACCCTTTGGACCCTAGAAATAGGCGTCCAATAACGCTGTTAAATGTGGACTACAAAATCCTGGCCAAAGCAATTAGGAAATCGCTTATCGGACGTGATGCCGGATATTGTAGGTCCTCTCCAGACTTGTGCTGTGCGAGGCAAGTGTATTCAACATAACCTCTGGTTGATGAGAGACTTGATCGAGTTTGTTAAAGTTCGTGATTTGCCATGTGCACTGGTCTCACTGGACCAGGAAAAGGCCTTTGACATGGTAGATCACGACTTCCTGTTCAGAACCTTAGAGTCCTTCGGATTGAACTCCGTATATATTCGTTGGGTCTCGTTAATATACAAGGACGTCACGAGCATTGTCACTGTTAACGGATTAACTTCTGGTCCCTTCCCGGTTCGAAGAGGAGTCCGTCAGGGTTGTCCCCTCTCCCCGTTGTTGTATGTTCTCTTCAGCGAAACGCTCAGTACCTCGCTGGACAGATGCTTTGGATTTCGACCCTTCAACGTACCGGGTGGGGCTAGAGTTAAATGCGTGCAGTATGCCGATGACGTCACCTGTATTGTGTCGGACCTCGCCTGCTTCAAGCCTTTATCGAAGGTTTTGACCACCTTCCAAGAGGCTACTGGTGCCAGACTGAACAAGTCCAAGACCAAAGCGCTGCGATTGGGAGGTTGGCGCGGCCAATCCCTCCCGTTCGATGCTACTTGGTCAGATGTCATGATCAAGGTAAACGGCATCTGGCTAGGTTATGGTGCCCCGGAGGCCACCACTTGGGCCGAGAAGGCTGATCAGGTGGAGGCAAGGCTCGACACATTCAGTCACAGGTGGCTCTCCCTCCCTGGGAAGGTTACAGTTGTAAATAGGTTTATTGTTCCTCTCCTTTGGTATCCTGGTACGGTGATCGCCGCACCGGATCATGCCATGGTGCGACTGGAGAGGATCATATTTGATTTCATTTGGGGAAAGCGCAAACCAAACCTTGTCAAAAGGACCGTTCTGTATAAGACCCCCTTGAGCGGTGGGCTTGGTTTGGTCCACCTACCATCTAAACTGCGCTTTCTCCTCTTGAAAGGTGTTTTTGTTGCTTTTGAAAATCCTTCGTTTTCCTTTGCTTTTTTTGTTAGGTACTGGGGTGGGTTTCTTTTGCGACACCACTGGCCCGGATCCTTTTCCAATAACCGGCCAAAGGCGACACGCCCTTCTGGGGTCTATACTCAGATTGGTGACTCTCTTCGTAGAATCAAAGAAGAGGGTGGGCCACATGTTCTGCTGAACGTGGCCCCTCTGTGTTATACCCACCATTGTTTCGTTCAATGCTCGCGCCTGTGTGCCCGTCAGCTTGCCGGACCGCCATCTCTCCAGATGTGTGGCGGTCTGTGTGTTGTAAGTCACTAGATAGCCCTCCCTTTGTCCGGTTGGTGTGGGATTGGTTTCACGCCTTCGTTATTGGTGTTATTGGTTGCACACAGTGGGCCATTAGTAGTGATTTTGTTTTGTATGGTTTGTTGCCCCCTGTGTGCCCAACCTGGGTTAGGGATCTGCTGTTGTTTGCCGCTGTCATCAGGACACACATCTGGAACAGCAGATGCCGCCTAGTCTTCGATGGGGACGTCTGGAGGGCAGAGGATGTTGTCCCCCTCGTGCAAAGTGACATCAGGTTGCGCATGGAGGCGGACCATGCACGGCTTCCCGACACTGCCTTCCGTAGACGCTGGCGCAAGCCTGTCGTGTACTATCGGGACGGCGTTCCCCGGATGAAATTTTGAGTGAGTTAGTTGGTAGGTGTGGGGGCTGTGTGGTCGTTACATATTATAGGTTGGTTTAATTTTTCTCTTTCTGGTTTGGGGTTGGCTTTTTGGGGCTTGTTTGTAGTGTTTTATTTGTTTTGCTTCTGTTGGCCTTTGGGTCCGTGCCCTTTTCGCGTCACGTTAAACGCTGCGTTAGTGAGAGATTCATGGGTTTCAGTTGTTGCTTTACAAGACTGGGTTTGTTTTTGGTTTTGTTGACCTTTGGTCCGTGTCCGTTTCTTAGCACGTAAAAAGCACCCAATCGCGTCCTGGTGTGTTTTTTGGAATTGTTGCTTTGTTTCAAACTCGACCGACCGTGTAACGGGAGACCGTTCATTGTCGGTAGGACAGGGCTTCCTTCCTTTTATATGGGGTAGACCATCCAGTTTGTTGTGTTGCCCTGTTGCATCGTATTATTTGTGTTTCTGCTATTGTGAAGAAAAAAACTTATTTGGAGGAACAGATGCAATATAGTTTTTAGGGAAAAAAGTTGGCAGGCAGTCCTGGAGGTGGTGAAGTGTGACATTGACCTTCAGGTTCAAAGCGATTTTCGCCGTTTATCTGGGGCTGCCTTTTTTTGGACGCTGGTGTGTTGGGGAAGGGGTGTTTCGTTTCGCTGCGTGCTGGTCGTCCTTTTGTGGTTTTGTAAATGTTTGAGTTTTCTTTATTACAATGGGATGGGTGACCAGTGCCGTTTGGCCGTGACGTTTTGGATCCCGCAGGGCGGGTCACGTAAAAAGCACTCTGCTATGAGGAAGTTGCACCCTCGGAAACGTTTGTGTATTGGCCTAATATGCATCGTCATGTTCGCTGTATGGGCCTACATGAAACGAACCATCTGATTGGTTGATATGCGTGGAATAATCAGATGTGTACATCAAACAGCAAATGTAATTGGCTTACATTTTCGAGATTTTACAGAAAAAATTCGTTTTTATTTTACCTTTTCTAAATAATGGTAGGGTTTCTTGAATGCCGATGCAAACATTTGAATGCAAACATCTGTCTGTGTGATAATATCTCAATAAATATTAGTTACCCTCGCTGGGTCACGAAGGTTAAGAATTTTGGGCAATGGCCCATGGTCAAGAAGGTGTAAATATCAAGTGATGTTCTAGGTTTGCTCTTACTACGAAAAATTCAATTACAGATTCCCTCTATAACGTGTTTAACAATGTAATCCCATAATATTAGGGTGCTAGGATCGCCGATTTTGCATCCCTCGTGGTTCGTGACTTCAGTGTTTCTCGGCACAGTATGCAGGGTGACAATACCGATTAAGCTCTTATGTAAATAACGTAGAGAGCGAATTAGTAATGAGTAATGTATGGAACGCGAAAAGGACCACAACATATGATGTTTATGATGATCTAATTTTATACGTTCATGTACTAAAAACTTATGATCATGTACTAAACATATACGATGATGTACTAAAAAACTAAGATGTACATCAAAACATCCGATGATGTACTATAAACGTAAGATGTACGCAGATAAACGTAAGCATATACGATCATGTACTGAAAACTTGTGATGATGATGAAAAAGCGGAAGTTACAAAAAAAGTGGCGTATGAATATTCATATATGGGGCGGTGCTTATATTGGATGAATACACGGGTCGCTATTATTTTGCTCCTTGGTACGAAGGTTAGTCGCAACGTACGTAGTCATACACTTTCGTCGAAATAATAATACATGTAATGTTAGGGATAGCCTAGCTTAAGTATGTGTACAGGCCTGCCTTACTTAGCCTACGCGGGATTTTTAAAATAAAACAATATACTACTAGCTATAAGAAATGGATTCCCAAGATGGTACAGAAAACGTTACATTTTTGGTTTACATGATTTAACGTTACATGTTATTATCGATGAGAGAAACTGAGAACGAACCTCTGCCTCCACTATTATTACTACAATGTCTAGTTTAGCCTATAGGCCAGTAGTAGGGCCTATATTAAGGTACTTAGCCTACTATTTACTAGCACTACCAAGGCCAGTAAGGCTGAACGCTCTTACTTTTCTTACTCTTTCTTCACAGTCATAGTCTTATCAAATTGCAACAAGTCCATGTTCTTGATACAGTGCTAACTAACGTTCACGCATAGATACTTTACAGTAGACTTTACAAGGCATGGGCTATGAATGATGGCAGTGATTTCGTATGCTGTAGCCCAAATCATGAGGCCTATGTTCAGGCGGTTCCTCCCCTAAAAACGTTTCTTACCCCCTAAATCATGGGGAGGAAATTATCGTTTTCCAGGGAGGAAGCTGATAAAAGCATATTGGCTAGGCTATGTGGAAAGAAGAAATTTAGTAGGCCTATGTAGGTCCTAAGTGCAATAACTGTAGGAATTTTAATTTGCCTCCCTTGAAAAGTGTTTCTTTCATTGAAATCGTTATTTTCTCTCCTAAATCTAAAATTACAGTTACTTCAGTACCTAACTCTTTCTACGTAGCCTAGCCAAATGTCTTCTTGCTTGAATTCCTCCCCTGAGAAACATTACTTTCCTCCCTGATAGTTTATTTTTGTGATTCTACTTTCAGGTTTACAAGAAATTTCTCAAAGTCTGCAGGCAGATGGACCTGTGTTCCTGTTATGGAAAAGAATAGTAACAAGCACATTCCGCAACTGACGTGTTGTTCTTGCCGAGGATGACCCCAAGGCACATCTGTGGTACAATTCGCCCGAGCCAACCTCCATCAGCCTCTTTTATAGCATCTTGCAAGTCATCAGAGCAGGATGGGACCAAGCTCTACTTTGTAATGAGTCTAACCTATTAGTCTTCCTTGCATCAGCAAGTGTCATTTTTTTTGGGCTGGGGGGGGGGGAATGGAGTTGTTGCACAGCTTCTTGCAAGCCATCAGAGCAGGATGGGGCCTAGTTCTACTTTGTAATAAGTGAGATCTATAAATCTTCCTCGTTTCAGCAAGTAATATTATTTGGGGGTGGGGGGGGGGTAGGTTGGAGTGATTGAAACCTGCAAGTCTCCTACAACTTTGCAGTAATTTAAAAAGACGTAGGGGTGGGTGGGTGGGGGCTTCTTTTCTCAAGTCATCAGTCATGCCAATTGATATAAAACATAATGCATGTACTAGTTTCGAATGAGGTTTGGACTCGAAGAACTATTCTCCTTTTTTAACATTTTTGTTGTTGTAAAGATCAGCAGACTTAATCTAAGCTCATTCATCAATAAAAAAGGAACAGTTAATTGAACTTGTTATGTGTATTGAAGCTTATTAATGTCCATGTTTCAGAATAAATTAGCACATTAAATTGGAAGATTTTGCAGATTGAAGTAAGAACAGCAGTGAAAGAAACTGTGTTTATTCAAAGCTCTGAACGGTTAAGTCAAAGAACACAGACAAATAGAGAAAACCATGATTACGTCTTTCACAAAAAGAAAATGTAATATTAACATGTATATAATCTTACTTATCTTAGATGATAGTAGAAACAAGTCTATATTTGGCAAGGAATACAACTGATCAAGAAATACAGAACTGAATTACAAGTGAATGATAAAGTCAAGGAAGTAGAGACTAACTTTGACCTATGGAAAACAATAGCAATCAAATACTCTCTAAGGGCTACTTATTAAAATGTAACAGTAAACCAACTTCTCTTTTTGAGATATGGTATAAGCACTAATGGCCGTAAGCATAACAATGGGATTATCTACCCAGCGAGTGTTATCAACATTTGCCATGAAACCAACTTTCACTTCTTGGGATATAAACTATTGTCCTCAAAATGACCTTCATGATTAACAAAATGTATTACCTACTCACCAAGTTTTAAGTTGAACCAACTTTCAGTTCTTCATATTGTTTGTAAGGTTTCAAGAGTTGAACATTTCCTGACCTAAAATGACCTTTTACCTCCATGAAAAACAATAGGGTTCATCTACTTACCAAGTGCTATCTACATAGTTGGATGTCCAACCAACTAACACTTTTTGAGATACTGTTTTTAACACAGATTTCAAATGTTGACCTCAAATGACCTTTGAACTTGATGAAAAACAATAAGGATCAAGTAGGAACAATAAAGACTACATATACCAAGTTTGAATTCAAGCAACTTTTACTTCTTGAGATGTTGTGTGTACATATATGAAAAGACAGTGCCTGCTGGGTTTCAAGCAGTTGCATTACTAGTTGTCGAACTAGCTGTTGAACTGTGCACCAGACATAATTTATGTCCTTCGATGCAACACTGTCATGCAGAGATAAAATGTTGTACAACGCGAACTGAATGCTAATCGTTACCCCACCCCTAGAACCGTAACTCATACGATGAATCTAAAAAGAAAATTTCGCATGCGATTTGAAAATTTAGCACATTTCCTATGAATATCATGTAGCGTATCCAAAGGTGTATCATTGCCGTTGGGGGGGGGGGGGGGGCGGACGCACACATCACTTCTTGAGATTGCTCCCACCTGCATGAAAACACGCGCCCCACAACCCTACGCCCACCCCTGTAATCGCTTCCCGATGAGTTACGAAACCAGACCCATCGTATACAAAAGTTTACTTGGATTATTTGACCGGTCTGTAGGGGTTGAAGGAGGTTTTTCTGTATTGGCTGTCCATAGATGAAATTTTGTGCAACATTGGTATGTTTTGAATTGAATTTATTTCACAAGAAGTGTCAATTTTCAAATTCTGAACGAATAATGGGCTTAAAACCTTGAAAAGTAGGGCTGACGGGTATTGTGGGCCGCGACGTAGAAAGAATCACCTACAAAAGCAATGATCCACAGGAGATGCGATGAGATCGAACATGATGTGTGACTGCTGAAAATCTTCAAAAAGGTTATGGATGGATAAATAATATTGGGAAAATACTTGGTTTACTCAGGCAAAAGTGAACATGTAGTTGGTCATTTTTCAACCCCGATATGTGCCATTTCCGGTGATCTGGGGGGGGGGTGTCAAAACCGATGGTGGCGCTCCGCTTAGATAGTCATTCGCACCCCCCGAGTTAGAAAATCCTGGATACGCCCCTGTACACTGAGTTTAATGTTTAAAGAATAACCAGCTGTTACTTTGCACCAAATCCCACAATTATGCATGTTGAAACGTACCCTTATATTTCCCATTCGCTCCTGTTGGTATTCTTCTACCTGCCTCCTAGCTGCAGCTGCTGTTAGCCGGGTTGTCCCTTTGTCTGGTGTTACCTGAGCTAACCTCTCCGTCCTCTACTTTTGCCATCCCTCCATGGTGTTTCCTCACCAGATGGTTGCTAAGAAGGTAGCAAAAGGTTACAAATTATAGACGTGTCTTTGGATCAGCTGCTAAAAGGTATTGCTCTCATTTACTGCTGACATATGACTACATGCTATATATCACTTTCATGGAATGGTTGTACACTCTACTATAACATTTATATAACAGCAGACATTGCATGTTGCCCTAGGTTTCAGTTTCCCGACCTGTTAGTTCCTCCCCTGAAAATATTACTTTCCTCTCCTAAAAACGTTACTTTCCTCCCCCAACATCAAGGTAGTAATGTATGGCATTCAAGTTAGGAAACTAACATGCTTGTTGAATGAAAGTGAAAAAAAAGGTTACTTACTACACTCACACATAATCATAAAAATCGCCTAAATCATCAATTGCAATTACTACAGTTTTGTAAAGCACTTGCTACAAAGCACTACCTAAATCTCCACATGGCCTACCCAGTATGCATTATTGCATTCCCTTATGGGAAACGTTACTTTCCTCTCCTGATTAAACGTTATTTTCTCCCATGTTGTTAGAGGAGGAAGCTAACGTTTTTCAAGGGAGGAAACTAACGGATCCGGAAACTAACGGCCTCCATTGCGCTACACTCATAGTTACATTGCTTTTAGTGCACAATTCACAGCGTGTACATAACGTTATTCAGGCCTAACCAGTTTAAGTCACTCACTAATAGGCTAGTTACTGTAGTACAATCAGACCTATGTAACACCGAGTAGAGTGATACAATATCGTTCTAGAGAATGTTACGTACCGATCGAGTTCTTGCTGGTTCTGTGACTTTCTCTCTTATGTATCCTTGCTACAAAGCAGGTTTTATTTTCACGGATCGAGGATTTTTCTTGGGTTTTTAGGGCATCGTATGCAATGAGATATGCCGTATACTTTCCAAACGTACGTACGTTGAAATGCCTAAACAATTTTCGCGGTCTGCTAAATATTCATACACATAGCTATTAAGTATTATTACAACCAATCCTCAGTGAATATCACACACACTTCAAATTAATAATGTAGTATGCTACCGGTACCCGTTGATTACAAAGTACCGTACCCCTAGGAATATCAAAGTTGATACCGAAGCCCCGCCCCTAGTGGTTCTTAATGAGTTTATATTGAATATTCATACGCGTATGAATATACTTTTTTGGAAAATAACATGATCGTATTTGTTTTGATGTACATCGTACGTTTGTAGTACATGATCGTATATGTTTAGAACATGATCGTACAAAATTAGATCATCATCAGTAACATCATCATATGTGGTCCTTATGGCGTTCCATAGTAATGCGCTGCACGGCTAGTATCGGCTGCTCTGTCGACTGATGTGATCATGTTTTGCCAAAGTACAATAATCGGCAAACGTAGCGACATACTTCAATTGAAATTATTCGTTGGACTTTTTTCTGCTTATATTATGATGAAAAAAGGCCAGGCATGTACGGTAGAATAGCTCTCTTTTCGTGTTTCGATTAGCTCTGGCTGGTTTTCTTACGTATGCATGCGAGTAGTAGTATAGAGGGCCCCGAATCGCACCGGTGCAATCCCAATTTTGGATGTATCTTGATTGCCATAATAGATGTACCCCTAAGGTGGAACCTGGGCAATCCCAACTTGTGATGTACCCCCGGAAAGATGTAGCCATTATGATGGCACCCGTACAATCCCAACTTGTGATGTACCCCCGGAAAGATGTAGCCATTATAATGGCACCCGTACAATCCCAACTTGTGATGTACCCCCGCAGTTGAGATTTTCTGTCACTGAGATGTAGCCATCAATGATCACACCCGTGCAATCCGACTTTGTAACGGACCCAAATTCCCGATAACTGAGATGTAGCCACCAATGATCTCACCCGTGCAATCCTACTATGTAACGTACCCAGGTTCCCTGTAACTGACATGTAGCCACCAAAGATCGCCCCACAGTCCTAGGTCATTCCCGACCATGATTGGATTTACGATGATATCTATTGATATCCCACCAGTACGGTACCTATATGAGGTCGGATGATAGTATTTTAAGCAGTTTTATTTGAAATCATATTCTTCATAGTTTTCAGCAATGAGACAGGGAACTAATTCGTAATTCGAGAGGTAAATTAGTATAGGCCCACAGTTTTGGTATATTAATAGAATATTATATTTGGATATCCGAATCGTTTAAGACTTGTTCAATATATAACAATATATATTCGTGGAGTGAATGAATGTGAAATTCTTTGTCTGCTATAACTCAGTCAACGCGTGTGAGGATTTCAACGTTTTAAGAACGAGCAACATTTTCCCATTATATTTCATATTATTGGAAAACCGATTAACGTAAAATGCCTTCCTGTTGAACAAAGCCTGCGTGAAATTTCCACGTACATAATGGTCACCTGAGTACCGGTAACGAATAAAGAAAAACAACCAGTATGTATCTGTATGTTTAATGGAACTCGATAACATGGATAACGAATAAGCCTTCGCTCATTAAGAAAATAATAATTATGACTGGTATGTAGATGTCTAATTGTAATACCCTTTGTGCTCATGATCACGAGACCAGCGTATTTTTAGTATCCTGGACACGCCTTATGTATAACAAAGACGTCGTTAGTTAATGAACTGAGTCGATCTTTCTTCATTGTCCATCAAGATGATTTGTTTAAGCTAAAGATAAAGTAAAACAAGTATACCTGCAAGTTGCTCAGAAGTTCCGTCCGTCCGTCCGTATAGCTGTTTAAAAATTAGCCGTAATTTTGTTGAAACTTCATTCGACCACTTCATTGTCGAGCCGAAAACTATCGAAGACCTGAATAACAAGCGGACTATGGAGAATTTATCAGAACACGAAGAATCCCTTATGGTAGCTGCCTTGGAGAGAGTAGAGCGGGTAGAGAGAGCCCGTATCCAACGTGAGGAATTTTTGAAAAGATGGTGAGTTTGAAATTTCATTATAACATTATTCCCGGTTTAATTTATACTCACAATAACGAATAACCTTATTTAATTGTAATAAACATTTTGAAATAGTATGAGCACAATAATACAGCAAAATAACGACCGTTCTAGATTGGTTGCACAGTGATATTTACAATTGCAAATTTCATCATCATTTGTGCATCATCGTAGATATTTAGAGAAATAACTCATTTAGGTCATCAGTTTAAGTTAACCGTCACTAGTAGGCCTACGCGATTACTTTTCTACAGGATTTAACTGTTTTATTCATTCTTTATTTTACTTAGGGCAAATCGACAATCGACGGATAAATCCGTGTCACAACTTCCGTGGGATAATACAATATGGCACCCTCTAGCGCCCCCTCTGTTGCGACCCCGGGTTTTTCCTTTGGCCTTCAAAGCCGATAAAAATAAAATTTTAGATAAATTCAGGGAAGTAAACTCAAAGGACCAAAAGACTCCTGAGAGGTTTCTCAAAGTTAACAAAAACGATATATTTACAATGATACGATCTCTACTGATTTGTACAAGGATTATTGGTACTAGAAATTTGGAATATTACAGACAGATTTGACAATATTATACGGCCGTTAAATTTTTAAAAGATTACTTAAAGAGGCCATGACACGAAAAATCCAACTCATCGAGAGTAACTTCCTCTGAATCTATGAGAATATCTATGTTCAAAACTATCCTCAACACCTTGAAAACCTCAAGGACTAATTAGTAATTAACGTTTTAATATTCGCATTCGAAAATAGATATCTGAGAATGCGATTTCACAACAAGACAATGATGACGTCATGTTAGGAACACACGTGCAAAGCCCAGGCATGTATCGGATGCGCGACGATCATACCGTTCCATATACAGTACACGCACATTTACACTGAGAGTCTGGAGAACAACCACTGTATTACGCTATATCGTTAGAAATTTCAAGTTATTTTTACAACTGTTGTAAACTATCCGAGAGAAATGCCGGTCCGTTGTGTTGTTGGGGGCTGCATAAATATCATTACCCATGCAATTAGCCTTCATCCATGGCTGAAGGACGAAAAAACACGGCGATTATGACCAAGTTAGTGCACAACACCAGCGCCGATTTCACTGGGCCTAGCCAGTATGCAGCTCCGAATGAAGCGAACACTTCACGGAAGCATACTACGATCCCTCCTTTTTGTTATGAAATAAAACAAATGGACTTTAACGGTTCGACATAAAAGAGTCATTCTTCTGTCAAGTAATCCACAAAAAACTACTCTGAAGACCAGATCGGGGAACAGGAAACCTCCAATGGGGCAAATGGCGATCCTTAGGAGGTAGCGCGCCGAGCACTAGTAGTACTATAGTATTAGCGTTACTACACTGAAGTCGCAATAGACGAAGAGATTTTACTGTATCATCTAAATTAACACCCCCTTCATTGCTCTATTGTATACTAATAAGCTATGAGGTTAGCTTCAGAAGCGATGGGTTACATCTTCTTGTGAACAAATCTCAGTGCCCCAATTTATTTCTGGAATATGCTGGATCAGTTAGTTATAGCAATAATTTCTTATTCCTATTCCAGGAAAACCATTTTTAATGTTGTGGAGGGAGTAGGGGTAATGGGGATGGGTAAAAATACTAGGTAGGTAAAAAGATTTTATTCCAAAGGGTGTTTAATTAAATCTCAAAGCGATTTATTTTAAAGTCACAGAGCCAAAAATTCACACAACATAGTTCAAGTGTTAAATCATTGAACAAAATTTATTCAATATCAGTTCTAGACAGTCATTCTGGACAATCTGAACTAACATTAACAACAATCATTGTATTATATGACATAAAAGTAAAACTGTACTTTCCATAAACATTATCATTCTTAAATTACACTAATGTAATTTGTGACATCAAAGGAGGTTAAAAGAAAACAACTTACATGAATTTTTTGGCTTTAAGCCTACAAAGCAGTTGCATGTCCATCGCTATCAATCGTTGTTGTGACAAATTAATTAGAATAATCCAGAAGCAAATACAATAAAGGGTTATTTAAACCAAGAAACACTGCACGAAGTAACTCACATGCAAAAATGTTACACAAGCACGATGACACGTACAACACTGATGGGCAATGTGAAACACAGCATCACACGCATTAAAACAATCGAAGACCATTAACAGGGTGTACTGCTGAGTTTTTGAAGAAAGACTACAAAACAAACCAACTGCTGATGAAGAAACAAAGTCTAAACATTCAAGAGTTCTGCTGCCTCCATTGGTCTTTATTATGACTTTTCTGTCAAATATCATTGGTGATATGGATATTTTGGCTTCCAGATTAAAGGTACGAATCAAACGTCTGGGAGGTAAATGCCCCTAAAAAGGTCAATGCCCGTTCCCTTATGCACATATTATATGACATCACGGTCACGCCAATACTTGTGTCCAAATGCTTCAAAACATGCCTTTTCTTTCATTGTTGATGTTGGGTGTGGAAAATAACCTTTTCATCCTGAATTAAAAGTCTTGAATTTCAATATATCAACACTGAGGGAACCCTGACGGATTGATAATCCAACACAATCGTAGTTTAGAAAAGGTGTTTCTGGAGGAATTTCTCAACCAAGGCTTCCTATACAATGAGTTTTCTCCTGGCAACTTGAATCCAGTGTAATGACCATTGGCTGGAAAATCACTTCTGATCCTTTGGACTGCACATGATGGTAGCACAACCCTGACGTGTCTTGCTAGGAACCCCAAGTATCATTGAACCTGTTGACCGTAGGCTATGTATCTGTACTGCCTGGGAAAAAATTTATGAAAGTTCAAAATGTATTAATGTTGGCCATGATGTCCACAATAACAAGCAGGCATACAATGTACAGTTATGGTTACATTTGTTGTGATTTTACACCTTCCATGTATCATGAAACATTCTTTTGTTTCAGAAAATTGATTTGCAAAACTCCAGGTCAAAGTACTAGCCAAGTAATAATGAGTATGAAATAACACATATGCCTACCTAGCATGGCTGCATAATGCAACTTACATCCCCGAGCCAAACTTTCAGTATGCAACCAACCCTACTAGTACTACACACTCTACATATGGGTTGTAAGTTACCGTAACACAACGCACAAAACGGTTTATGGTGTTCCGCGAATTCCAACAACACATGCACAAAATGGACTGGATTTTGTTTTTAAATGCTTTGTTAATAAATTCTTACCACGTTGTATGTTCCTTGCAATGGTTTCGAACGGATTTCTTCTTCGATATGTTGTGGAGCTTCAATTTCGGCTCGTTTAACAGGCTCGAACTGATACGGTTCTAACACCTCCGCTCCACCCTCAACGTTCGGTTCAATATTGGAATGATCATCGCCTACACTCTCTGCTTCGAATATGA
The DNA here is from genome assembly GCF_037975245.1 of Apostichopus japonicus. NCBI lineage: Eukaryota > Metazoa > Echinodermata > Holothuroidea > Aspidochirotida > Stichopodidae > Apostichopus > Apostichopus japonicus. Next base: position 18,748,661 of record NC_092577.1, read on the forward strand.
GAAAGGGCACTCTAATTATAGCCCAATTTCACTGCCTAGTGAAGAACCATTATCACTTTGAACTTCGGTTGCCGCAATTGGTTCTGGATCCGCCATTTCACAGGAAATTTTGATTTGATATCGCACTTGTGATCGGTGTTTTGTTTAGTAACTACTAGTGGTATGTGTACTTGTCTACTGTGTACGTGAATGGTATGTTCGGAGGATCGTAAAGCAGCGACAACAAATGTGTTCAAAACGTGACGTCACATGACGTCATGCGAATCGGAAAATTTTCGAGTAAACAAAGTTTCAAACGCCGAAAAGGGTAAATTCATTCTCAATTTTCGACTTGAAAAATCAAGTTTTAAACTGGCAGATTGGTTGATACATGTTCTAGAGAACATTCTTTGATGGATCCCAAAAATATAGGACTTTGAAATTTTCGTGTCATGGCCACTTTAACTTATCTTACGCGGCGCGTGCCGGCTCTCGGTTCCTTTCGTAGCTGTTCTGACCTCCTTGCGTCACCAACAACGATGTCGGGATTCTCCCTCGTAGGCTGGTATCCCGTGACTTGGTCAGGAGCAAAACCGTTCCCCGCTGGTCCAATTCGACTCAACGTTTGTATCCCAAGGATGGCTTCCTCCTGGGTGAACTCCGAAAAACTCGGCCGAAGTCACGCCTGTCCCGGTTAAACGACGCACCAATCTTATAAACAAACAGTCCACCGGTTCCTCCGTCCGTCCCCTCGATTATTAATCTTTTATCTCAGATGAATTTCTTTTCACAATAGATCGGAAAACTCAACTCCTCATCACCGAAAATATCTCTTCTTATATATAGCCGGGTTTAATCTCCCGAAAGTTCTTTTCCAGGAATCCTGACGGAAAAACATCGAGAATCATCCATGTCTCGAAGATACGACTGATAGTTCAACGTTCATTGGTCGACGATATCCGGTCACCTGCTAAACATAACTTCCCGTATGTTCTGGAAATTTGTACTCGCTAATACCGAATAGCGCCATCATTTCTCGTAGCTTCGAGAAAAAACGCACAAGTTGTCAGTCACGACGAGTGACCTACTTATCACCCTGACCAGCATATACTGAATACACGTACTATGAACACAGTCGTTCGTGACAATCCGTCGAACACCCGTCAACAAGCAACGATTCTCCGGTTACTAAACCACCACCACCGATCGACCCAATCGTCGTCATACGACCGGCACCGATCCATCGTTCACCGCATGGTCTGGCTAAGATTACACCTCTGACTTCCCCGACTGAATATCCAAACACACCACAGAACCGCCTAACGGCAATTGAAATCAAACAGGTACGTTACGTTTCATCTTATTCTTTTCTGTAAAATATATTGAAAGTATTTTTTTTTCATTATCGAAACTGCCTACTCTGTTGAGCATCATAAGCAAACTTTTTCTTTTAACAGTGTATCAGGAACCGATATACAAACTACGCCAAGTTTCTCTAGTGTTCAACTGATTGTAGATATTTTTGATTCGTTCAATCATTTCATTATTATAACGTTCTTTTCCTTTCTCTCTTGCACAGTTCGAGTGTAAAAACAGGTGCGGAATATATTTTTCCACCACGAGAAAAATTATGCGCCACGTGAACGCCGTACATGTCCCGCACGCCCTCACATGTGAACGGTGTAAGACAAAATGTAAAACTAGATCAAATCTGAATCGGCACCGTCGCCAACGCCGGGGTTTTTGCAATGCTACGAAGGAGGAAACAAACAAGCAAACAGCCACCACCGATACGCCTCGAAAATCTGACGATGCCGACGAAGGTAGGAGAATATTGCGGTATGACGGCGAAGAGGAGGAGGAGAATGCACAGGAGGTGATTAACTTTAATATTTTTGTTTTTATGGCCCACTTTTTCGAATGTCTCTCTCCACCCACCGCCCATGGACTAATTTTTGACATACTAGGTAACTTGCACACTGTTTAATAAATTATGCAATCATTTTTCTTCCTAGCATAGCCAAGACTTAAAGAGATGGAGGGAGACGGCGATCTGCTCGCAGAGGACACAATGACGGTCCCAGATTCCGGTCGACAGGAGAGAATGGAGACGGACATGCTGGACCATATATGAGAACAACTGGACCTCTATTAGGACCCATCACAGAAGAGGACAGCGAGTACAAGATATGTATAATTTTAAATTAAGTTCATTTGACACACTTTAAATATCAAGTTTAGTCAATGCCGTACATATAGACCAAACTATTCAGTTTAAAATGAATATGTCTGCTGGTTTTGTATAGAGGGATAGCGTAACCCGTGAATTGCGTTATTTTCAGACCTCGCACAACAATCACCTGCTGTTGGAACACCCTATTGTCATAGCAAACAATAGAGACATGGATAATTTGTTAAATCAATTAAACTGTAGCGACATCGCGAAAGCATTAGCAAACCAGAAACCAGAATCTAGGTGGGTGTTAGACAACATCACTAATTTAACTATTTATATCACTAAATTAGGAATTAATCCGATTGTAGGGGCCCCCAAATAATTTACCAAACTATATTAAACATAAAAGGCATATCCTATCCATGACGACCTATCAGGCAACAGCTGAACCGTATAAAGACAATCTGTGTTTCTTCAGGTGTCTAAGCTATCACATAAAATCGGACCTCACCAACCAAAATAAAACGCCCAAATATCTTTTTGATAAATATCAAGCCGCCGTAGGAGGTAAAGCTACAGTTCGTAATTTCAAAGGGGTTTCGTTCCAAGAACTGGGTGAACTAGAAAAACAGTTCCAATGTAATATTTATGTGTATCGTTTAAGACCTACATCATCAGAAGAGAATGTAGAAAACTCGGATGGTGAGGACAATTGTGACGTACAAAACTCTGATGAAATTGTCGCTGAGTTACTTCGTCGATCCCCATGTAAATTTGCCGATACAATGTGTCTTAACTATTTTGAAGACCACTTCTCATATAAAACTAATATCAGTCAGTATTCTAGGGCATTTAATTGTGTTAGATGTCGACGAATTTTTAAAAATAGAAAACAATTACAGAGACACATACCACATTGTAATGAACATGTGACGTGTAACTTTCCCGGTGGTATTTACCAATTACCACAATCCATTTTTAGCTCATACCAGCATGCTGGTGTGAGCTATTGTTACAGTGCGGCGTCTATCACTCTATCCGTCAACAATTGCTAAAACCGCTCCCACTCGCACAGTGTTTGATGGAATTTCATGAAACTTGGACACAAAGACCATTTGGGTATAGGGCCACCAGAGATGGTCTGAAATTTGGGGTTGTTGTGACCAAATTTGATTTCCAGTTTGGTCTTTGCTCCTTCAATTGGTTTATAACGCCCTCGTTTTGAGTGAATGTAACTTAGATTTACTTCAGCCATCTTGTTCGGGCTGTTGCTGTTTTTCAGATGTTGTTTTCGGCAGCTTGGTTATGCAATTTAAAGGTTTAGGTGGGTTAATAGTTTCCTTTGTTTATTTTATTGTCTATTGACAGCTTTCGTGGGATATGGGTTTTTCTGTGAGGTTGCTAGGTTTCTTTTTGGTACATGTGACTTTGCTCTTTCTTCATAGAGATAGTAAAGACAGTGTATTCCTATACTTTATATATTAAATGCATATATTTCTTGTTGTATTCCGAGTGTAACGTTAGGACTTACTTAACATTGTTCCTTATTACTTGGTTGCAGTGCAGTTTTTATGTTTTTGTAAGATGTGTGAAGGTTTTTGTTAGAGATTGACATTGTGTATGTTGCAGTGCTTTTACTCATAATTGTATTTTGTTTTTCCAGTTTACGGTTGTTAACTACAGTACGTCAGGTTCTTACGTTTTCGGTTCTTACGTGGAGGTGGGGAAATTTTTTCGGTGAGATGTTATATTGCAATCGTTTGTGGCAGGGGTATACGTACTTTTATTGGGCTTGGGTTTATTTTAATATTCTCGTTTAGTTAACCAAGCCTGGGTGAATGTGTTTTTCAGTACTGTGGTATTCAGTGGGGAAATTGGAGGTTTATCAAGTTTGTAGTTTAGACTTGGCTAGGGTTTATATCAAAGGTGATCTATTTCAAAATGCATATTTTTCAGGGATATGTTGTTATGTCGTTTATATTATGTATATGCAGTTTCTTGGGAGTTTGGGAGTTAAAGGGGTAGTGAGTTTGGAAGTCCTCAAGAGAGGGGTAGTGTATGTCTTTTGGTTCATTTTTTACTCTCATCAGTTAATCGCTACGCTGTCAAAGTTGGCGCATTACACAACAACAGATCTCCAAATAATGCCTCCGAGTTTTCTTTTTTTGAGCTAAGGACCCAATAGGGGTCAAAGGTCACCTGTGGGCCGTAATGGGCCATTTTGTGGAAATACGCAAAATGCTTCTTCTCCTACAGATTCCATGGTACAATGTTGAGGGTTTGTCACGATAGTGCTATGGAAGCTTTACCTTTAGGGTGTTCATGAATTTGAGATCAAAGATGAACTAGGGGTCTTTTGTGGCCCGGGCCGCGGCCCTATATTTTCAAATTGCTCCTGTTCGTACAGTGTATGGCCAGTTATAATGAAACTTGGTCACAACGTTCATCGGGATGAGAGTTACCAGGGGTGTTCGGAAAATTTAGGTCAAATGTCATTTAGGGGGTCATCGGGGTCATTCTTTGTAATATTTTCAAATATCTCAATCTCAAGATTTTGATGGATCATATTCAAAGTTGAACTGATGATTGTTGGATTGTGTATGAATAAGGTGATGCCTAATAATTTTTGGTCAAAAGTTAATTAATTACAATTAATCCCCATTGTTTAAAAAAATCTCAGCCTCACCTTTTGCCAAAGCTCCTTTCATTTGTCTCCCAGTCTCTGCAGTGTTTGTTTACATTTGTGGTTAAGCTCTGCAGAGGCTGTTAGTGGATTTAAAGCAGGACAGGTAGTTGTTATTAACTGTTGAACTGTAAGCATGAGAGCCCTATAGCCAATCAACACTTGCCGATCCTTAGAAGTCTTTGAGCCTGAGGTATGTAGGCAGGCAGCCAAAATTTAGGCAAGGAGTGCTTCAGGTCTGCTCAGGTACAGGGGAGAAAGTTTAATAGGGTAGGTCAGTGGTATTCTTTGAGAGAGTGGGTAAAATAGGATTTAAAGGGGGAAAATAGGAACTATAGCCAGTGGTGTGGCCAGGATTCTGCTAACGGAGGGGGGGGGGTTATCCCTCATGGGGCCCAAAATTGGTGGAATCTGAAAAATGGCCTGAAATTTGGTGGGCCATAAAGTTTTGTGGGCCCTACATTTTTAAGCTCGAAAAGGTATGAGCTTCTGCACCATTGGTGCTCTAGTTAGAATTACATATGATATTGAAACCTATATCGATAAATCCGATATAATTCAGTCACGGGGTCCAAAACTCCACTTTGTCGGACAACATAAACTCCTTAGTATTACCGTTTGTTCGAACGTTGCTGGTTATACCACACCTCAATGTTTCGTTTCTGATGGGGATACTTGTAAACTTATGAACAACTTTCTAACATACTGCATCGAAATTAGTGGAAGTGCATTTCTAGCTGTTACTACTGGTGGCGTATTTCTTTCGGCTATAACAAAATATCGCGGCGGAGGAAGTACGGTTAAAAAATCAAAACGGGGAGGTTGGTGATAACAACCTACTTATAAATTGAAAATCATTACTTGAGTCCTTTATGAATTACTGTAGGCAAATTCCAGTGATCGGGTTTAATTCGGGTAAATATGACATTAACGTAATAAAAGGTTTATTGTACCAGAGCGTCCATGACATGCGTGATGAGGATGACTCTCAACCCGGTATTCGGCGCCTTACTAAACGCTGCAATGATTATATGTATTAAATGGTTCACGTTACTAGATATTAAGAACTACTTGGCCCCAGGTTGTAGTTACGCGCAATTTCTAGCTGCCTATAACTGTAAAGAGGAAAAGGGTTTCTTTCCATACGATTGGGTGGATGATCTCGACAAATTATCTATAACGTCGCTCCCACCCCACGAGGCTTTTTTCAATACTTTGAAGAATAGAAATATCTCTATGGGAGAATATCAATACTGTCAACAGGTTTGTGTCGAAAATAACATGAAAACATTTCAGGATTTTTTAGTATGGTACAACAATGGGCAACAATGCAAGACATGCCAACGGGATTCATACTAAGACGTAGAGCGGAAACCGGTTTTAAAAGGGAATTTGCTCATTACATGCAACGAATGGCTGTTGGGTGGTTGGAGTAGCAAGGTAAGATATGGGAGGGGGGGGGGTTGATATTCAACACAATCTTAACGGGAACGAAGTGCGTTCGGGCAGACGACAACTTCCCGTTGATGGATTTAGCCACGATGGAGTGAAACCAACAACTTTCTAGTTTCACGGTTGTTACTGGCATGGCCACCCGTGCGAGTTGAATAAGAATAAAACACATAATGAGGTTACAGATATCCCGTTTTCTGAATTGTATAACTAAACGATCGCCAAAAATCAATACTTGAAATCTTTAGGCTACAATTTCATTCCAAAATGGGAGTGTGAATGGAAACTAGAACAGAAAGAAACCCCTGAGATGAAATCATTTCTAGATGCACTAATCCCATACCCCTTAAAAGATAAATGGACAATTACGGAGGGTGAAATTATAACCTACATTCAAGCTGGCACAATATTCGGGGCAGTCGAGTGCGATATTACAGTACCCGATAGTCTCAAGTCACACTTTGCCGAAATGCCCCCCATTTTTAAGAATATAGAAGTAAGTATCGGGGATATCGGAGAGGAAATGGCTAACTTTGCTGAATCGAACGGTTTACTTAAACATCCACGCCGAACTCTTATTGGTAGCATGGGTGGTAAGAATATACTAATAGCTACCCCATCATTACGGTGGTATCTCGAGCACGGACTAGTGAGTATATTCTTAAATTGAAGGCTCCAGCGTGGCAAGACAAATCGGGGATCTACGAGGCACAGTGTGCAATACAAAGCACCAAGGGCTAGCCTAGCCCCCTAATGAAAAACTGCTTGGCTCCATTGAGTCATGAGCTTGTTTGGATTATTATTTATGAAAATTTGGGTGGCGATCTGGCAGACCATTGAAATGATTACTCATTCTTCTTTGCACTTGATGATTTGAATTGAACTGGTCCAGAACTCCACTATCTTCTATGAAATAATATTGAAAATTTAGGTTACTAAAATATCACTGTAGGCTAGGTAAAAATATTTCCTACAACATTGTGTCCTGTCAGAGGATAGCAGGTAAAACTAACAGAGTCAACTGAAAACCATAGGCCTAATTAGGCTCAGGAATCATGTTTGTCCATTATGGGGCAGGCATGAGCATCTAGTATATGAGTCACTCTACCAAGTTTTGTAAGCTGGAACAAATGGCAGCTTCTTTGCTGTAGCTTTCCTGTTCCTCCATGTTGGAACCCCCAACCCTTCCCCGGATCCCCACTTTAACAGGTTGACAATTTGTGTGATTTGTTTTGATTTAATACTACGGGTTCAGGAAGCCTTCGAGGTTCATACGAGGAACCCTGGCCGTGATGATCGTGGATGCTCCCGGGACTGCCATTTTGTGCCCCCATCTGACTGATGCCAGCGTACTACAGGAACCGACCACGTTCCCTGAACCTGGAGGAGAGGGAGGGATTAATTCATTTTTTTCCCGACGTGGCTGTTTATATCCGACCGACGAAACCAATTGTGATACCCCGAAACAATCCCCCTCCCCTGCCCCACATGTCACCTTTAACCCTGCGCTCTAAATTTTGTGGAACTGGAACACACAAAATGTGATTGGTCCATTTAGTTACCATAGCAACCAATTTTCAAACACCTAGCTTCATGATTCTGTGCACCATGTCAGTACCAGTCACATGTCCAAATATCAACTTCATCAGCCATTGCTAGCTCAAGTTACAGTTAATCCCAATTTTGACCAATCACAGGCTTTGTTTGGTTACCATGCCAACAATGGGAGAATGTACATTATTCCGCAACTGTGCAATATGTGTTACAATATGATATATAACCAGTCATAATACAATTTTACCGTACCAGAATATCAACTGTTGAATTTGGACTTCCAAATGTGTCAACCTCATCCCCTTGAACTTGAGCGCAGCCAATCCCTCCCCCCCCCCTCCCGTTGGACACTCGACGCCCTAATTACACAGCCTCGGCGCATAAAAGCACCACAACATGAGCAGGCCAAAAATAAAACCCAGAATCCCGCTCACACTTGTACAATGCCATCGAAAAATTCCCCTATCCACCTGAACGCCCATTCCCACACATACTGTATGTTGCCCATATGGCGCCCAAATTTCAGTGGTCGCAACTCTCTGTGTATAAGGCTCTGGTCTGTGTAAAGGAGATTATGTGTCAGTAGCTGGCAGGGGCGTCGTGCGAAAATAAATTTTGTGGGTGCCCGTGAGCAGGTGATGACTATCTAAGCGGAGCGTCACCACAGGTTGGCGCGTAGCGTCCAAGAAATTTTTTCGTCTGGCAGACCCCTCAGATTGCAGGAAACGGCACTTCCCGTGCCTTATGGCAGTAAGCAACACCCCTAAAATTGATACCAATTTCCGGCAATTTTTTATTTTGGGAAATATTCTTCAAGGAAGTGATCGCCATTTATTCCTCAGTTTACCAATTCCTCGTCTCCCAGAAGCGCCCAAAATTTTAGAAATCGAAACATGTTTGTGTTGGCTGATCCATTATCGCCGCCCATGCCCGTGAGGAGTGGTGACTGGGTGAAGTAAAAGCTATGCCGTTTGAAAATATGGGCAGAGAAAGCGAAAGTAGCGAAACCTAAGGTAAAACATGCGATAACGAAGTGATTATTTTCCAGGTTAGTTGTGCCTGTATTTGAAATTATTAGTAATTTTTTTTTTCTTCGAAACTACCTATCCCGAATGGCATTACTTATCCCGATATGTCGTCTTTTAGGTGTGTGGAAAATCCGCAACGACCATCAAAGAGCAATTGACTATTAGGTCTATTTTTCCATTTCGAAAACACTTTTTGATTTAAAGTATAATTCAGTTTTTATGACACCCACAAAATTGGGAGGGGGGGCTGTGCCCACCGGGCCCCAATGGGCACGACGCCACTGGTTTGGTCATGCATATGTCAGGAACATAGTGGCTGGCAGTCATGTTCGCGGTCCGGCTCTAGGTAATGTAAGGAGCCGGGATGCACCCCTGCCAACAGAGAGTGAAGAGCCATTGCAGAAAAGGAAGAAAACTCAGCAATTTGGGTTTTCCAAAGAAGCTCCTCTGTGAGACAGTTTCTTGAACTGTGGACGTCGGGAAACCTCTTTAGATTTAACAAATTGGTTGGTATAGGCCTAAGTTTTTGGTGACTATGATAATCGTAGCCTAAGCATTCATGCTGGCGTGAATGTATGTGCGCGTTTATGTTACGCCCAGCTTGTAAACACGATATCTCAAGAAGGGAAAGTCCATTTTCATATGTGGTGTGTAGAAGTACTACCCTGAGTACATGAAGCCTATTGGTTTTGGTGGAGGCAAAGGTCATTTGGGGCAACAATCAAAAAGCCTTGTAAACATAACGTTGCAAGAAGGGAACTTTGGAAAGATCGCATAGTTGGTATGTCATTTCACCACATTAACTAGTTGTTGGCGGAGGTACATGGTCGTTTGAGTTGACCAGGGGTCAAATTTGGAAAACCATGTTTTACACAATATTTTAACAAGAACAGATGTCATATTATGTCTCTTGATGTATCACATTTAGTACAAGAAGGCTGTTGTTGAGGTCAATGGATGTTGCAGGACAGCCTGTGTGCTTTTCACTGTATTACTAAGATCAAGTATTTTGTACTATATATGTCACATTCATGAAGGAAACTGCTCGTGCTACATAATCGAAAACGCAATGCAGTTCTTTATTCTGGTTAATTAAAGGAATGTTGGTGTTTTTGTGGTGCAAACAAAAAGTCCTTCCTTTCAGACAATGGTTTGTTATGTAAGTTATGGTAGGCAGTTCATAATTAAGGAACTGGTTAACTTCATCTTCAAGAAATAAGAGTTATAATAAAAATAATTTGACTGCCTTGTAGCTCTGTTTATTGTTGGCTCAGGCTTTGAAATAAGCAAAAATTGGTAACTCTTGTAATGCTCAATATTTTGGGGGATGAAAGATAATGCCATAGTTTGTTGGTGGGACTGAATGACTTAATAATAATAACCGACATGACATTTTACAGGAATTATCTCCCAATCATCAGCATTTCGGTAGAGAGGATTTCTGGATAAAGTTTCAACCAATTCAGGTATTACTATACTTCCCCTCAGCCATTTGTGTCAATGTTTGAATTGTGTTGGATATTCTTCATTTTCAGTTTTAAATACGGCGTTCTCATTGGAGTCCCCTTTTGAAATGTGGGAGGCACATCTGAAATAAAGTGTGGATGGATATATGACGCTATCAATTTTTATTATATTTTCAAGAAACAGATATCATTGAAACTCCATTTACAGCAATTTCATTTATATCTAGGTTAGAGGGTACTTTTTGTGTATGTTGAGAGGGGCTTCATGTAAATAAGTAATTTTAATAACCTGTGATTGTTCATTAGTATTAATTGTTGTTGGACATTCATGGAAGAAAAATTCTAGGCCTGCTAAGATCGATGTTTTCCCTTGGCCTTCAAAGCCGATAAAATACAATACTACATAAGATTCTGAGAAATAACTCAAGGGACCAAAAGACTACTGAGAGGGTTTCTGAAAGTTAAACAAAAATGATATACTAACAATGATACGATCTCCACTGATTGGTACAATGATTGTTGGTACTAGAGATTTGGAATCTCACAGACAGATTTTACAACATTATATGGCCGTTAAATTCTTAAAATATTACTTAACTTATCTTACGCGGCGCGTGCCGGCTCTCGGTTCCTTTCGTTACTGTGCTGACCTCCTTGCGTCACCAACAACGATGTCGGGAGTATCCCTCGTAGGCTGCTATCCCGCGACTTGGTCAGGAGCAAAACCGTTCTCCACTGGTCCAATTTGACTCGTTTGTATCCCAAGGATGGCTTCCTCCTGGGTGAATTCCGAAAGCTCTGCCGAAGTCACGCCTGTCCCGGTTAAACGACGCACCTATCTGATAAACAATCAGTCCACCGGTTCCTCCGTCCGTCCCCTCGATAATAAATCTTGCAACTCAGATGAATTACTTCCCACAATTCCCCTCCGCAGATTTACTGAGAAATTATGTTGATTCGGACTCGACTGGATAATTCAGATCGACAGAAAAATCACCGAAAATATGACTTCTTTATATTCAGCAGGGGTTTAATCTACCGAAACTTCTTTTCCAGGAAATCTGACGAAATTCATAACTTTCAGTCATGTCCCAATTTAGCTGCAAACTGACGAAATAATATCGAGAAACATCCATGTCTCGAAGATACGACCGATAGTTCAACGTTCATTGGTCGACGACATCCGGTCACCTGCTAGAAATAACTTCCCGTCACTTGAATACCGGCCTCACATATGTTCTGGAAACTTGTAATCGCTAATATCGAATAGCGCCATCATTTCTCGCCGCTTTCAGAAAGAACGCACACAGTAACGTCAGCTCCGAAAGGATTGCATAATGTTGTAATATTAGACACGGATATCAGTCACGACGAGTGACCTACTTATCACTCAGACCAGCGTATACACATAGGCCTACAGTGAATACACGTACAATGAATACAGTCGTTCAGGTGGATGTATAAATGCTGTGTGCACATCTGCGGAGAAATTCTAGCCTGGTGTGTGTTGGTGTCAATTCCTTTTTTTTTGGGGGGGGGGGCGGCAGGATTACTATCATATTGCAGTACTGTAAATTGGCATTATCATTCATAAGAGATAAGTTGGAAAAAACAACAGATTACGTATGTTGTGAAATGTTTATTGAAAAATTTACTGACTTGTGGGCATTCAGGCAAAATATTTGGAATAATCGAGCCTAATATATACTATTTTCCAGGTTTAGTGACTTCTTTGCTGTAATATTTTGAGCTTAAGTAAATCTTATTCATTTTTTGTCACAAGTTTGCACAAATTCTGGCAATATTAAGAACACTTTCCCATAGCCAAAACAGACACAGAATAGGAAGACACTAACAAAATAGGTGTCCTTTAGGAGGTAACCTGTCATTGACAGGCTAGGGTAACTGGGTAATTTTGGAGACAGTAGGCCCTGTAGAGGATTGAAAGAAAAGCTTTCTCGGTATTTTCAAAGGCACAAATTCCTTCAAAGGACGTAGGCAAATTGCCTCTTGGGCTTCTCGTCGGCTTCATGTTCTGGCCTGGAAATGTGAAAACATGAAATCTCTTTAATAAATTATCAGGAGTTATTCAAAAGCAGTACACGTAATCATGCAATGCACTCTCTTTTCAAACCCCCTGCCCCCCCTCATCAGCCCCCTCCATACACATGAGAAGAAAAATTTTCTTGCATTCGTTAACTAGTAAACACTGGTTTTTGCACCATGTGGCCAAATAAAAAACAGAATTGGTAGATAGGAGGATTAAAGGTACAGTACAGTAGGATCAGTGTAACTGTTAACAATCTAGAAACAAAAAGCAGCCATGATATTTACACCTAAATTTGAAAATACAAAACTGACTTAATTTCAATTGCTTATTTCTGGGGGTATGGTGATACTACAATAACGAGTTGTAAACTGTGCTCAATTAACACATACTGTAGGTGAAAAAATATCATATATAAAATATGCATAAACAACTGTGTAAAGCTATGTTTTGTTTCTTCATAGATAACCACATTTCATCCATGTCATGTTGAAACAAATACCCCCCCCCCCACACCATGGAACGCCTACTGGAGAAGTCATTTTGAAAGTTCTTTATGCAGACTTTTTTCTCCCTTTTTGGACACTTCACGTTCCTTCTGTTTTCTTACCGTTATGTAAACTTTAACAAAAGCCTAGCGACGCATCTTCAAAAAGTTCTTCACCACCTGTTGAAAAAGTTTCTCCCTTCTTTCCAATGTAAGTGGTTCTGAAATGTGCTTCCACTTTTGTGTGACCTCTCCACTTTCACAAATGTTGTTCAGTAGTGCTATCTGTATGTTGAGATGCTGAAAAGGGGAGTTGCTCATACAATCAGCTCCATTGCTTTGACAACAAAAAGTCCGCCTGTGTTCTGTTTGTCCAGCCAGACTTTTGTATATGCCACAAATGTTGGTGCATCTTCCACACTATTTCCTCCCCAAGACTTCAGTACTTTTACAAATGCAGCTGCCGTCTGATTTTTTTATACACCTGTAACGTTTAAGTTACTTGGCTGGAATATATCCAGAGCAGTAGCGGAGAGCTTGCTCTTTGTTTTTGTCCATTGTTACATCCTTTGACAGCTGCACCTGTGCTGGCATATCTTTGTCCATCATTTCATGCATAAGTTGCTTGAAGATTTGCTCCACAAAGTGGGCAATTTCTTCTTTGTACGTAGAGACTGAAACTCTTGCCACATTTGTCCTTTGCATTCCTCAGTCCATGCTTGTCCTCTTACAACTGATACCACCTTTTTCCAGTTTTGCTGTTACTTTTGTTTAGAAAGCAGTAGCTTCATAACTTCGAATAGAATTCCGTACACAGGATGCTAGGTGATTCACTTTAGCCACCATGGGAGTCTGCATTTCAAACAAGGGTGAAGTGAAAACCAAATCCACAGCTGTTTTTCATAATGTTGAACTGTTAATGCTGCATGTTCTTTTCCATCCTCCTTTTTGGACACTTCATCCCACCTGCAATAGAAAAAACCTGGAACATGTGAAATTTGTTGAGTGACCAGTAAACTTAGCATAAAGGACTACTTCAATTTGGGGCACTGCGGCACTTTTACTTTAGAATTTAGTGTCTATGTAAACACAATCTTGCCTGAGTTGGGACATATATTCTGTCTGAAAGGGGGGGGGGGGAGCCGCCTGCCTTGTACGCCCATGCCCAAGAGATGAGCATTTCACAACTAAAATCCTCCGTACTGAAGTTGAACACTACTAAAAAACCCATGTGGATGTCAGCATTGCTACATGTTTCTACAGAGTTAACTTATAGGATTAGGCCTAGCAGTAGCACTTAGTGTAGGTCTCAGGGTTGCATTGTGTAGGTGTAGCTAAGGTTTGAAAGATCATACTTCGTCTGAGAATGGCTTCTGCATTAGCTACCGAACGAAAATTATAACTAACCTGCAACTTGTTGATTTATTGGAACATCTGTTCGTGAGGAAAGTCGTATGCAACTTTCGCAAAACCAGTCCCCATGTACATCAATGAATTTGAAACAGTTCATGTCAAAGTATTTTATAGTGCAAGTTGGCTCACATCAAACTATTGTATCTTCTAGGGAAGGCAGTCTGCAAATTCATACACTACAACTTTCCTGATTTTTTCGGACCCTGTGACGTCCATAATCGCCACCCAAAAATCTTCAAAATCGCTTAAGTCATCTTCAAAATTGTCAAATCCTGTACCGCTTTCGCTACTTTTCATGGACGCCATTCTCAATGCTCGTTGTTTGGCGTCGCGTCTTTGACTATTACGTAACAAACAACCAAAAATTCACGAAGGCACTCCGAAGAGTTTCGATGCCCATATATGGTCATGGTAGGTCCTGCTGATAGGTTGACAGATGTTACGACTGACACACGCTAATGTGTTTGCGTGACCTTGTTCCAGCAAACGTCACTTCAAAGGGAGCACCTTCGAGCTCTCTCCAGTTACAGTAGCAGCTCCCTGATCAGACGATGTAAAAAACCACCAGCTATGCATTTTTAAATAAGGGCCACAAATGATTTAAGAGTGGGCATAGATGGGGAGTATGTTACAAATTAAGTTCATTTTGGACCTTTAAAAAACCTACATTTTCATATTTGAAACCTTTAAAAACATTAATTATGTTGAACAGCTGCTGGAGATCTGCTATAGTCTTGCTCTGCTCTTTCACTTGTTCCTATGTCACATCTCTCATAGACAATTCCACCCCATGCTTGGTTGTGCATATTACTTGATAGCAATTACAACAATATGCGCCGCACATGACATGTAGGTAAAGCACTGGTGGATGATAAAATAGTCTAGTGATTAACATTGATCAATTCTTTCTGAAAATTAAAGCAGACAACATGCAGTCATAAATTGCAGCAATTTTTTGGGTTACATGTGTTTTTACAGATTGCCTAAAAGCAAGCAATATATTTCAGCTCATACTATGCAAGTGCTCTTTGCAAACTTCAAGGAGAATGTACACAATAACTTTGTTGTTTAAACTGTTGGTATATTCTAGTTCCAAGAATGTACTATATCCCTAAAGAAATCATAAATGTCACTTCCAGTGTCAGATTTCCAGTGTTGGACGTATAAAGAACATAATTTTGTAAGTGTACAATATTTTAAATGACAGTTTTTGGTAATGGTTTGGTTATAGTGAAAATCTTTTAAATTAGCCTTATTTGTTGTTTGAGGTGGGTCTGCATCACCCCATGATCAAAATGCATATATTGGTAAAAAAAACTCCAGTTTAAAAAATAGAATAGTGAAGAAACCATGAAGAATATGAATGACAAAGCTCCCGAATGACTGAATTTTACAGATTTTTGGGTATAATTTGTAGATTGCATTCCCTGGGATTTGGTTATCTAACCCAAATTGAATGTTATTCCCACATTGTTAAGTAGATAAGGGCAGTACCATCCTCTTTCGGTCAGAAATAAGCTGTATTTTTGTGGCTAGTTACTTGCATGTACAAATATTGAAAAAACTTTGTTAAATAGATGGCAGTATTGAATCCCCACACTGACCAATCAGAAACTCTGCACCTGGTATAGAAGCAATAGTGCCAGGCCCCACATAGACCAGTGCAAGGGGTGGAGAGAGAGGGAAATCCCCCCACCCCACGGTCCCAGCGCCGTCCGGATTTGATACGACCAAATGGAAAGGCAGGGGGGAGGCTCCAGAATGTCGATTCCGACCGGAACGGATAGATCGTCCGGCTCGCAGAGAGTGGCACCCGACGTGGTGCGCACACAAAGATGGGCTCCGGAGCACCCGGGTCCGGCGAGACTCCATGGGGAGTCCGGAACCGAAGTTCCACTCCGAGGCCGGTCCGGAATCCGGGAACCGGAGCTGCAGTCGAGTGCTGGGTCCCCAGACCGGGGAAGCAGGCGCAGGAGCCCGGTCCGCAAGTCTTCTAGACGGATCCAGAGCCGGGACCCGATGAGACTGACGACTGCTGGGTCCCCAGACCAGGGTAGCAGGGGCAGAAGCCCGGTCTGCAGATCTTACCGGATCCAGCGCCGGTCCCGAAGCCGGGAGCCGACGACTGGCAGGGGTGGTAGTGGCAGGGCAGGGGTGGTGGAACGGGGTGGCAGGGGCAAGCGCACAGTCGGAAAAGAGAGCCGGTCCCGAACGAGGTCCCCATGGCGAATCCTCACCCTCTTCCGATGACGGGTTCCGGAAAACCAAGAGGAGAAGCCGGTCCCAATGATGGCGACAAGAGGATGGCTCGTTTAACAGGCCTTCTACGCCCCTGCTAGAGGAGGAACAACAAGGACGGCCACCGAGCACAGACGTCGTTGCCGAGGGGCGATCGCGACCCACGATCAATCCCAGACCCAGGGATAGAACCAGATTTAATCCCCGGTGAGGCCTGGACGACGAGGTCGACCCCCTAGATTTCGGGGTTTCAGAGGACGGTTACTCCCGCTTCCCAGAGAATGGAGAGGCTCCTACATCGGGGGGGGGGGGGATGTTGCCCGGAACTAACAGCTCGAGCTGCGTAGATCTTCCGGAGACACCCAGGGTTCGAGGGACCGAGACCACAACGCCCGGCCCGTTTTTCCAAACTGACAACAACAGGGGAAACTTCAACCCGCCCAAAGTCCACCATGCCGGTGAACGCTCCCTCTTACGACAGATTCGAGTCGATTGCCTTTCAATTGTTTGTAGTTTGTTTTGTGTAGCTTTGTTGCGTGGTTTTGGTTTTTCGTAGGTGCGGCTCGCCGTCACAGCAAAATCGTATTCTTGAGTTTTTCGGTGGAGGCTAAGGTCGTCCCCGGACAATTTTTTTTTTTCAGTTTTGCGTTCTGTTGGTTTAAAGGTCCTGGAGAGGTTGACGCGCTTCAGCGTGAACCTCTCCGGGGTATTAATGTTTTTGATAATCGCTGCCCGCGTCCGAGGCGTCCATGTGTTGGAGGGAGTTGAGGGACTGAAGGTCACACCGTATGACAGTTCGGTGTGGGTGACAGTCCTCCATCTCGCTGTGGACATGTCTGAACAGGTTGTTGTGCGGACACTGGGGCGTTTTGGGAAAGTTACCGGCTACGAGGAGCCGGAATTCCTTGAATGTAAAGGTGTCAAGACCGGGACTAGACGAGTTAGAATCGAACTCAAGTCCGATATCCCCTCCACCTTGTGGGCTAACGGGCACAGGGCACACATTGCATATCCGGGCCAGCCTCGCACTTGTTGGAGGTGTGGGCTGGAAGGGCATGAGGCCGGATTGTGCCCGAACAAGCGGTGTAGCCGCTGTTTACAGGTTCGGTATACCCTGGCCGAGTGTAAAGGGGATACCGTGTGTAACTCGTGTGGGAAAACGGGCCATCTCGCCCGTTTATGCCCAGACCGCTCATACGCCGCGAGAGTGGCTACGGGCGTGGTTGAAGCGGTTCCCGTCCCGGCCTCTGACACCGTACCACCTGATATCGCCCCAGTGTCCTGTCATCGCCCCAGTGTCCAACACTAGCGCCCCGGTGGAGGCTTTGTTACCCCTTTCGTGTCCGACCTTTTCCCTTATCGAACTTGCCGAGACTGCCAGCCTGCCCACTGAGGCAGAGCAGGACAAAACGGCGGAGATGGTACTAGCGGAGTGGCATGCGGAGGAGGATGCCGCTTGTACTGGTCCACCGGTAGCTACGCCCGCTATCGGTGATACTAGTCGGGCCCCGAGTCAACCGGCCCAAGAGACATTAAGTGGCGCAGATTCTGACTCGCCAATGGAGGACTGCACTACAGCCTTATTAGTTGTGGCTAAGGAGTCCTCCGATTGGTTTGATGAGACGAAACAGGCCACTGATATCTCATTGACTCGAGTGGCCCTTCCACCCTACCCGCAGCCGCTTCCGCTATACCGGACACGATGGTCGCTAGTGGACCTCCTGTTCCTGACAGGGAGGTCCACTCGATCAAGGTTGACGAGGAGCTAAGAACTGCTCGCTCGTAAGAAAAGGGGGGAACACTGCTAGGGGCCTGAAAAGACCCATGTTCGGAAAACTTCGGAGTTAATGCGCAGGCCTGTTGTTTACTATCGGGACGGCGTACCCCGGATGAAGTTTTGGAGTGGGTTAGTTGTTAGGTGTGGTCGTTACATAATATGGGTTGTAGGGTTCTCTTTGTGGTTTGGAGTTGGCTTTTTGGGGCTGGTTTGAAGAGCTTTATTGTTTTGGTTTGGAGTTAGCCCTTTGGGTCCGTGTTCTTTTCACGTCACGTTGAACTCTACATTGTATTCATATGTGGGTGAGAGGTTTCTGTTTGTGGGTTTTCAGTTGGATTTATGGTGGTTGTTAAACAGACTGGGAAACAAACTACAAAACAAACTACAAAAACGTGCAACGCAACGTGCTTACTTTTTCGCCACGGGCTCGCCCGGGACGAGCACACACTATGCCCGCAGTGCAGATCTTGCACTCGGCGGGACGCCTGTTCCATCTACGTGACCTTCACGCAGGCTAATTGGAAAGAAACGGAAGCCTGGCTGGAGGCTAAACGTCAACGGCTTCAGCTCCAGCCGGATCACCTTCCACCCACGTCACCGGACCAGGCTGATCCGCAGTCCACGATAAACCGCCGGATAACACACCGCGAACCCCGCGGACCACCGATTTCAACCCGAACCCTAAGGAAAAGGTCAAAACAAAGACCTGTAACAGAGCCAAAGGGAAAGCACCGAAAGTCAGTTCGGTTGCTAAGGGTAGGGCCGCTCCCACTGCGGGAGCCTCAGTTGAGCCCTCCGACCCTCAAGACCAGACAAACAGGTCTGCATTGGTTCCGAAGGAACCAGGGACACGTAGCCGCTCGCCGTCCTTCCTCAATACCCGATGAGTTCTCAGCAGAGTCGGACATAGGGTTTCGGAGAAACGCCCGACCGCTACACGCGGAAAAGAAACGCCGCAGAACCGCGGAGGCACCGCCCCCGCCTACAGGACCGCCATCCACCGATTGTGCGTGGCTGCTCTCGAAGCTGACATCGGTTCTATCGCCGCTGGTCCGACACCTGACCCCCGCGACGGCAAAACCGGTCCCAGATCAAGTGGGACCAATAGTCGACATCCCGACAAAATACCCCGTCCGTACCCCCACGGGTCCCGAGGAACCTTTCCTCTATCGTTCCGGACCCCGACGCTTTGGAGCACCAAGCTTCCGAAGCATTTTCCGAACTCGGAGACCCCCTCGGGACTTCGAGGGCGATCAGTTCCCCGAAGCGGAATCGGAAGAGGAGGTGGAACCGCGGGGTACCACCCGATCTGGTCGCGAAAGCCGCGGAAATCTTCAGACAACGGTTGGGGTTCGAGGACTCCCCAGCGGGACCCTCGGCCCCAAAATCATTGTCAAAACTGCGTTCGACAAACGAAACGCCAGAGGACGATGTCACCTCCATCCCTGTGGACCCACTCTGCTTCGAGCGAGTGGAGATCTTGCAAAAACAACGGAGGTGTACGGCCTTCCTTGCTAAGCAGGACAGCACTCCGGGTGCCTGAGTAGACCTGGCAGAATCTCTTCCACCCTCCTTCGATCCCTAGGGACGCGACAGACCGCCTTCAGGCGGAACAAGGTTTGACGGGTGGGAACTTTAAAGACCCACACCGTAAACGACTGGAGTCGATACTCTTCGAGCTCGACCAGTCATCCCGAGTGGGGATGAAGTTCGCTTCAACCTTCCTTCTGGCAGCGGAAGTCCTCATGCGACATGACCAGCAGCTGCCAGAAGACCCAGACCAAATCCCGGATCGCGAAGCCGCCCAAATACTGTGGCTTCTGGGCCCGCTAGCCAGACTGGTCTACGACCAGTTCGCGAGAGTCGCGATCCGCAACGGCCAGTTCGGGGAAACCGTCGCACAGGAAATAGAACGGAGAGAGTCAATCTCAAAGTCGGGCTTCTCCCGCCCGCACACCCGCTGGGGGGATAGACCCCCACGCCCTTACCGTCGCCCGGAACAATCTAGACCCCCAAGGGGTAGGGCACCACGGCCCACTTACTGGAAGCGGGGCAGCGGCAACGACGCCAAATCATACAGGGTCGGAAGACCAGACAGGTCACCGAGACGCCCAACTCGGGGGCATAGGTACGACCGACCCTCACGTGAGAAGAGACCGCGACCGCGCCGGGATGACCAACCCCCTAGGTCGTCGTTCGGGCCCCAAGGCCCCAGGGGTGCCCACCCTACCACGGCTAAAGTGTACCCGGCGGTAGGGGGGAGGCTTGAATTGTTCCAGAACGCCTGGAAGGAGATGGACCCAGGTCCGTGGGTCCTGGAGGTGATCACGAGGGGATATCCCATCGAGTTCTCTCGGACTCACCCAGAGGGGGGAGGCGGAAAGGACACCCCAGTGCCCAACGACCTGGACCAGAGATTCGCCCTCGAAAGCGAACTCCATGCGCTAGTGACAAAGAGGGCAATAGTGGAGAAGACGGAATGGGAGGGACCACTCTTCCGCTCGTCCTTCCTAACGCCTAAAAAGGACGGGTCATGGCGACCAATACTCAACCTAAAACCGTTGAACAAGGGCTTCGTCCGGCCAACTCACTTCCGCACGGAGACGCTCGCGATAATCATACCCAACCTCGCGAAGGACATGTGGGCGGCATCCGTCGACCTCAAAGACGCTTACCTTCCACATCCCTGTCGAAATCTTGTCACAAAAATTCCTAGCGTTTTCCTACAAAGGAAGAACCTACAAGTTCGTGGCACTACCCTTCGGCCTCTCGACCTCACCGCGAGCTTTCACCCGAATAGCGGGCGCGGTAGTCGCGGACCTACGCCGAAGCGGAGTGACTCTTTATGCATACCTCGACGACTGGCTCATCACGGGGAGGTCGCGTCAAGAGGCGCTTTTCAATCTAGGCCGCACAACCGAACGCCTCGAACAACTCGGTTGGCTGATCAACAAGGACAAGTCACAACTCCCCCCACCCAAACCATTCAGTTCCTGGGTGCGACTTTAGACTTCCACACGGGCTGGGTGAGACCGTCCGCAGAACGGGTCACCAACACCCAACAGACAGTCCGCCGCCTACTCAACAGGCGGTCCTCCCCGGCCAGACGTTGGATGAGAGCCATTGGCCCCATGGCCAGCCTGGTGAACGTGGTGCCATTCTGCCGCCTCAGAATGCGACCTCTCCAACTACACTTACTCCAACGCTACGACCCGGAGCAGGACGTACTCGACACGCGAGTACCCCTGAACGGGTTCGACACGGCCCATCTTTCTTGGTGGCTCACAAAAGAAAACTGGGTCCAGGGACGCCCCTTCCGGGAACAAAATCCTCTGATCTCTATCTCCTCAGACGCTTCTTTGCAGGGCTGGGGAGCATGTCTGGACGACCTGACAATCTCGGGGGAGTGGGAACCGACCTGGCGTCAGGCCCACATCAAGCCTCCCTCCACCACGTGCGGGACCCACGGGACCGACACAACACCAACAATAAAACAACCAAAATCATCGATTGATACCTGGTAGACCATTTTCTCCTCTAATAAGTTATCAATAGTAGGGGATAGATGACAGCTGGATAGACCCGGATATACCCGCATATATCCAGCCGGACATATCCACTCGGACATGCTCATCCGGACATATCTACCAAGGACATATCCATCCAGTCCGGACACCAAACGAACCACGCCAACTTTGCTCTCAACCTACCCTTTAACCAGGTGAGTGCCTTGTGCCTCGTATTATTGCTTTACTTCACATGACCATTCATCTTTTGAGCAGATTACGAACGCTTCGGCGTGGTTTTCGCACCCCTCTCGGGTGGGGTCTCCCACCCGACACGGGCATCCCCGCTGCGGTTTGACGACCACAGCGGACTGGGGCAAATCCGGAAGGAAGAGAGGGTGCGCGGTGACCTATGGGAGAGGTCACCGGGGCGCAGTGCTCAAATTATACCAGTGGTATACGTGTTGAAGTAACCAGACTGTATAAGCTCGAAGGCTAGACTATAGGCTAGATTACAAATGATGGCGCTATGGTGCTAAATATTATACAGCGATCAAATACCTTTCAGTAATAACATGGAATATGATGTATCGGGTAAACGCTCCCGCGATCGAATAGCTTCCAGGTTATAAAATGATATATTAATTATCGCGTAAACACTCTACGAATCGGTGGCGAATATTTTCGCCAGCCCCTTTTAGAAGTATGGATGTTTACCGCTACAGGTAGATTATAAAAAATAAAAAAAAGCC
The DNA here is from genome assembly GCF_037975245.1 of Apostichopus japonicus. NCBI lineage: Eukaryota > Metazoa > Echinodermata > Holothuroidea > Aspidochirotida > Stichopodidae > Apostichopus > Apostichopus japonicus. The sequence goes on from NC_092577.1 coordinate 18,771,219, forward strand.
CTCGCTTGGCGCGATGGCTGTAAGTATAAGTAGGTAACGTGGAGCCACGTTTAAGCGCTATTGGTCGACCCAACGGTAGGCTATATATAATCAGTAACGCTGAAGTGTGTGCTTTTTACGTGCTAAGAAAAACGGAGACGGACCAAAGATCAACAAAACCAAAAACAAACCCAGTCTGTAAAACAACAACTGAAACCCATCAATCTCTCACTGACGCAGCGTTTAACGTGACGCAAAAAGGACACGGACCCAAATGCCAACAGAGGCAAAAGAAATAAAACACTACAAACATGCCCCAAAAAGCCAACCCAAACCACACAAAGAGACAAAATAAAACCAACCTATATTATGTACCGACCACACAACCCCCACACCTACCAAGTAACTCACTCAAAATTTCATCCGGGGAACGCCGTCCCGATAGTAGACGACAGGCTTGCGCCAGCGTGTACTAAAGGCAGTGTCGGGAAGCCGTGCATGGTTCGCCTCCATGCGCAACCTAATGTCACTTTGCACGAGGGGGACAACATCCTCTGCCCTCCAGACGTCCCCATCGAAAACTAGGCGGCATCTGCTGTTCCAGATGTGTCTCCTGATGACAGCGGCAAACAACAACAGCAGATCCCTAACCCAGGTTGGGCACACAGGGGGCAACAAACCATACAAAACAAATTCACTACTAATGGCCCACTGTGTGCAACCAATAACACCAATTACGAAGGCGTGTAACCAATCCCACGCCAACCGGACAAAGGGACACTCCAGGTCGAAATCCCAAGCATCTGTCCAGCGAGGTACTGAGCGTTTCGCTGAAGAGAACATACAACAACGGGGAGAGGGGACAACCCTGAAGGACTCCCCTTCGAACCGGGAAGGGACCAGAAGTTAATCTGTTAACAGTCACAATGCTCGTGACGTCCTTGTATAGTAACGAGACCCAACGAATATACACGGAGTTCAATCCGAAGGACTCTAAGGTTCTTAACAGGAAGTCGTGATCTACCACGTCAAAGGCATTTTCCTGATCCTATGAGACCAGTGCACATGGCAAATCACGAACCTTAACAAACTCGATCAAGTCTCTCATCAACCAGAGGTTATGTTGAATACACTTGCCTCGCACAGCACAAGTCTGGAGAGGACCTACAATATCCGGCATCACGTTCGATAAGCGATTTCCTAATGCTTTGGCCAGGATTTTGTAGTCCACATTTAACAGCGTTATTGGACGCCTATTTGTAGGGTCCAAAGGGTCTCCCGACTTTGGGAGGAGAACTATATTTCCAACCCGCTGTGTTTGGCTCATGTAATGCAACTGGAAAGCGGTAGCGAACACATCTCTCAAGTCCCCACCGAGGACCTCCCATAAGGTCCTATAGAACTCTGCAGGGAGGCCATCGGGACCGTGGGGACTTTCCCTTCTTCATCGCTGCTACCGCTGTCCAGAGCTCACCAACGGAGAGATTCGAGCCCAAGCTATCATTTTTACTCTCGGGGGGGGGGGGGGGCTTGTCTATACCAGACAAGTCCTCCTGGAGATCCCCGCTAACAGCAGCCCTGGAGTACAGGTTCGAAAATAATACCCCTAGGACTGCCTGCGGGCTCTCCACGACGACCCCACCAGGATGACATACTGCCCTTATTCTGCGGTCAACCAAAGACTTGGTGTCGTCCCGGTAAAAACGAATAGTGGGCTTCTCGTCCGCCTCAACAAACTAATAACAGATTTGTAAGGGTTGGATGATTGTTTATGCCATTACACCAAACCGAGTCGAAATTACTGCCAACAGACTGATCCCTAAGTTTTGACAATGGTTGTGGCATATCAAGAGCCACTTCCCATCTTAGCCAGAAGATTTAACTTGAATAAATAAATCTTTTCTTTCATCTAAACATCACATTATACTAACTCTTGGCAAACTGCTTTTCAGTAACAAGTAACTGCCACACCGAAAGGTAGTACAGTTGTTCCCATGTCACATTGTGTGCTTTTTACGTGCAAAGAAAACGGACACGGACCAAAGGTCAACAAAACCAAAAAGAATCCCAGTCTGTTAAACAACCACCAAAACCCAACCGAAAACCCACAAACAGAAACCTCTCACTAACCCACAAACGTATACAATGCAGCGTTCAACGTAACGTCAAAAGGACACGGACCAAAAGGCCAACAGAACCAAAACAACAAAGCTCTACAAACCACAAACAGAATCCCCTCCCAACCCATATTATGTAACGACCACACAACCCCCCCCCCCCCCCACACCAACAATTGACTCACTCCAACATTCATCCGGGGTACGCCGTCCCGATAGTAGACGACAGGCTTGCGCATTACCATGTGACATTTACAACACTTTTGATAAGCATAGATGCATAATTTGGATAGGAAGTTGCATTTCAATGAAAAAACACGAATTCCTACTATAGTCATGCAGGATTAATGGGGGTAAAGGACAGACTTAAAAACATACAAATGTTAAGGCAGGATCCAAGCAATACTTCAAATCTGATGAGGTTAAATATTGTTCATGAAAATAACAAAGCTCTGTAAACCACAAAAATCCCGCATTGTACACTGAAGAAGCTTACCCGAAAGAACAATACAGGATGGGTGTGATGTGAAAGTAAAATATGAAACTTCAATTTTAAACCTAAAACTTATACAAGGTTGTCTGGTGGCCGACAATTAGAGCTAATTGAAGGCACAGCTTTGGAAAGCAATTTGATCTGGGCTACATTCCACAAAGAGTAATGCACAATCTAGGTTTGATTCATATCCTGTATTCAACTTTAAATCACAGTCAAGACAAAGAATAACTGTAAGTAACTCTTAGTATAGCAGTTAAATGTCACCTTAGTGTACACAAACAAGTAGCCATCATGATGGCATTCTACTAGACAGCTCATTACTAAATAATTATTGAATTATTGGCCATGTAAAGCACACACTTTCACGAAGTCTGTATGAACACAATTGAAAGAATGTATGTGGCTTTTTACGTGCAAAGAAACGGACACGGACCAAAGGTCAACAAACCCAAAAACAATCCCAGTCTAACAACCACCAAAAACCCAACTGAAAACCCACAAACAGAAATCACTCACTAACCCACAAATGTATAAAATATAGCGTTTAACGTGACGTGAAAAGGACACGGACCCAAAGGCTAACAGAACCAAAACAATAAAGCTCCACAAACCAGCCCCAAAAAGCCAACACCAAACCACAAACAGAAAACCCCCAACCCATATTATGTAAGGACCACACAAACCCCCCACCCACACATAACAAGTAACTAACTCCAAAATTCATCCGGGGTAAGCCGTCCCGATAGCAGACGACAGGCTTGCGCATTACCTGCGAAATTTTCCCAATACGGGTCTTTTCAAGCCCCTAACAGTATTCCCCCCCTTTTTCTTACGAGGGAGCAGAGTTCTTAGTTCTTAACTCCTCGTCAACCTTGATCGAGTGGACCTCCCTGTCAGGAACAGGAGGTCCACTAGCGACCATCGTGTCCGGTATAGCGGAAGCGGCTGCGGGTAGGGTGGAAGGGCCACTCGAGTCAATGAGATCAGTGGCCTGTTTTGTCTCATCAAACCAATCGGAGGACTCCTTAGCCACAACTAATAAGGCTGTAGTGCAGTCCTCCATTGGCGAGTCAGAATCTGCGCCACTTAATGTCTCTTGGGCCGTGTCACAAGTGACCCTTTCTAGAAAGTAACGCTCAATTGATAATCAAGAAACCACGCAAACACTCTGCTTTGAATTCTCATGGATTTATTGGCAGGAGATATTTCAATGATTATTTGTAAAAGAAAACATAAAAGAAATGCACATATGAAAATAACTACACCCCCTTGGATACTTATCCAGTGAATCCTACCCCCTTTATGCTAACTGACACTGCTATAGTACGCTTTAGGACAGGCTTCAGAAGATCACCGCCCAAAAGGTAGTCGCTATAGGCGGAGTCAAACCATTCAGCTTTTCGCACGTGTCAAAGTAGGATACCTGTATCCGGCGTCTTAAAAGTGTGGACCAGACCACATCTATCGGCACGGAAGAATACCCCCGTGACCCCAAGCAGTTAGTTTTGGAGTCACCAAAAATAAAACCCTGTAGACAAACAGAGGAACAAAACCATTCCTAATATTTGTTTTAAACATACGGTCAATTTCCCGAAGCAAAACTACGATTGATTTATCGCAACTGATAAATGGCATTTTAACTCTCACTCCTTACGAGACACATTAAAGTAAACATGATACAGCATTTCCTTTGCTTTGTAAAAATAATCTTACAAATTTGTCACAATAAATTCTTTACGCGACAAATTTCAGATCTGCCCTTGTTCCTCAAACAATTAGGCTCTTATATATTTAGTTTACTCTTCCCTTTTCTTTACAGGGAGTCCTCTACTTTGTTAAGCCATCTGAAGTTTTTTTTAAGAAGATTTCCTATCACATTGTACATATTCACGTGATACAACAAATAAATCAATCAATGAAATATAAATTCCATATAATCTCAATAATAAACCAATTATGCGACAAAATGAAACTAAGTCTCAGCATTTCTACTAGGTATTCGACCACTTTTAAGAATTTCGTTTCAATTCAAGCACTTTGGATCATACAGTTTACTTAGAAATAAATTTACGAAATGATGACACTCTCTCATTTAATGTGGTCCTAGAATATACCAATTTTACATTAATACTTAGAATACTCACAGATTATTGGGGGTCGCCTGCCCGTAATCTGCTTTACTATACAGCAAACTCCGCTTGTCACAAACGAATAAAGCACGTGCGTCGAGAATATACGGTATTGCAGCGGCTTGTTCTCAATAACAAGTATACGCAAAATTGTCCTCATTGACAGTATAATACTAACTCAATTTAAGACCTCATTGGCTTTTTATGAATATATAACTCCCGTTCTCAATAACGGAGAAACTACCTCTCTGCCCGACGTGATATCGTTACCAGATGGAATGCAACTAAGTAACTTTCCTGTACCCCACCCTAACATCAACTTAAAAAAAAAACACGAATCTAATATGACGTAACGGCTCTTACAATTTGTAAGTACAGGTATTCCGATATATCTCGGTGAACATACCAACAATAAGGAGCCGAGAAACCCGGAATTTAGTTACTCTTTATATGCGATACAGGTGCTCCAATGCACACAGTGAAGCATATCAACACCAGGAATTTTGCATCCACTTACGTGACAGGCCGGTTGACTCGGGGCCCGACTAGTATCACCGATAGCGGGCGTAGCTACCGGTGAACCAGTACAAGCGGCATCCTGCGCCGCGTGCCACTCCGCTAGTACCATCTCCGCCGTTTTGGTCCTGCTCTGCCTCAGTGGGCATGCTGGCAGTCTCGGCAAGTTCGATCAGGGGAGAGGTCGGACACGAAAGGGGGAACAAAGCCTCCATCGGGGCGCTAGTGTCGGACACTGGGGCGATGACAGGAGCATCATGTGGTACGGTGTCAGAGGCCGGGACAGGGACCACTTCAACCACGCCCGTAGCCACTCTCGCGGCGTATGAGCGGTCTGGGCATAAACGGGCGAGATGGCCCGTTTTCCCACACGAGTTGCAAACGATATCCCCTTTACACTCGGCCAGGGTATGCCCAACCTGTAAACAGCGGCTACACCGCTTGTTCGGGCACAACCTGGCCTCATGCCCTTCCAGCCCACACCTCCAACAAGTGCGAGGCTGGCCCGGGTATGCAATGTGGGCCCTGTGCCCATTAGCCCACATGGTAGAGGGGATATCGGACTTGAGTTCGATTCCAACTCGTCTAGTCCCGGTCTTCACACCTTTACATTCAAGGAATTCCGGCTCCTCGTAGCCGGTAACTTTCCCAAAACGCCCCAGTGTCCGCACAACAACCTGTTCAGACATGTCCAGAGGGAGATGGAGGACTGTCACCCACACCGAACTGTCATACGGTGTGACCTTCAGTCCCTCAACTCCCTCCAACACATGGACGTCTCGGACGCGGGCAGCCTCCGAGGTAAACCGTACATCAAAACAATTCATACCCCGGAGAGGTTTACGCTGAAGCGCGTCAACCTCTCCAGGGACCTTTAAACCAACAGAACGCAAAAGTTAAAAAAACTTGTACGGGGACGACCTTAGCCTCCCCCGAAAAACTCAACAATACGATTTTGCTGTCACGGCGAGCCGCCGTGACAGCTAGGGGTGTGGCAAAGCCACGCACCTATACACAAAGCAACACGAAACAAACCCAAAACACACAAACTACACTTAAACAAACTGTAAACTAATGAAGGGCCAACGTAAAAACACAATAAAGGTGTGGTCAACGAAAGGTGGAGAGCAGCCGAAAACACGTCCGCACTCCACGAGAACTGAACTGTATGTGGCATTACACCTTGAGTACACACATTGCTTTTGGGTGGTGGGCTGCATGCTTCTTCTGGTTCGTCTTCATCCTGTGGCACTGTCATCCTTCTGTCACCTCGCCAGGCGGATTGTGTCACTAGGGTGGAGACGGATCACGAGGGCCGATTGGTTTGCATTCTATTGAAGTAGCCACAGGGTAATATCTTCCTTTGTGCTGTGTATGCCCCCAGTCGGTCTTCTGCTAGACGAGATTTTTTTGACACGCTGCCTTCCTTTGTTCCTGGAAGTGCACCAAGTGTCATGGTCGGAGACTTTAACTGTGTCCCAGACTAGGGTCTTGACAGACTCGGGGCTTCTGTGTCTGCTGGTCCTGATGCTGGGATCACAGAACTGGACAGACTCACTTCGGCACACCTTTTAACCGATGTCTGGAGGCATGTGCACCCGTGTAGTACGGTGTATACGTGGGTGAGGTCCAACGGAGAAGAAGCCTCCAGGATAGATCGAGTGTATGTGCCCGTGAGTTTTAAAATGTCGGGTTGCGTGACGCCGAGCTGTCCGCTCTCTGACCATGACACTTGTTGTAGCACGTTTTATTTTGCCTTCCATCTTCCCGATCGGGCGGGGCCTGTGGAAACTTAACTGTGAGATTCTTGGCGAGGCAGAGTTCCGCCAAGGTTTCGAAACCAGGTACAAAGGATGTCCAACACTGAAGCCGGCCGGCCTTTGCCTCTACATCCCAATGGTGGAATGATGTGAAGTTGCGCATCAAACTATACGCAATTCAGTATCGCGTGACCCGCGCACGGCGGCGAAGAGAAAACTTCTCCAAGCTGTGCGCGGAGGTGAAGTTCGGCGACCCCTCCGCTGTCATCGCTTTGCAGACTTATCTGGATGAAAAAATCAACGGTGCCCGCGTCAGGGCCCGTGTCGAAGCGGGGGAAGCTGAGGAGCGCCCTTCACTGAGGTTTTACCAGTCCGTTAGCTCATCGGCGGGTGACAGACGAGTCCCATCAGTGCGCGCTACTGATGGCACCGTGTTTGGCGACCCTTACGGCATTGTCCGCATGTACGAAGAGTATTATTCGATTGTTTTTTACGCGTGGCAATGTCGACTTGTCGGCACAGGCCGAATTACTGAGGGGAATCTGAAAAACTGTTCCCCACGAGGTCAATTATATTTTGGGGGGGGGGGGTGGAATAACAACTGTTGAACTTTCGAAGGCGCTTTCGAAGATGAAGACGGGTTCGGACGGGCTTCCGAGGGAGTTCTACCGAACCTTGTGGGCTAAAATCGGACCCGCCATCAAAACCGTCTTCGAAGACGCCTTCCGAAACGGACGTTTAAACCGAAGTCAACGTCTGGGTATGATTTCTTTGCTGCCCAAGTCTGGGGGACCCATTGGATCCTCATAACAAGCGCCCGATCACCTTGTTAAATGTGGACTACAAGTTGCTGGCTAAGGCTTTGTGCAACCGCCTTGCACTGGCTATGCCGTACCTTGTGGGTCATCTCCAGACTTGTGCAGTGAAGGGTCATTGCATCCAGCAGAACTTGTGGTTGATGCGCGACTTGACCGAATTTGTTATTGAACGTCTGCCATGTGCATTGGAGTGTATTAGAAACGTTTCAGTAGCACCGATTTTTCGTAAACGGATTTTGGTTTTGTATCAGGAAAGTTTCAGTTCTGTTATCGTAAGTGGGTTTTGTTGAGAGGTTTTTTACGTAGAGAGGGGGGTGCGCCAGGGGTGCCCTCTGTCTCCATTACTTTCTTTTGTTTAGCGAGTCCCTCTCCCGTCTTTTGGAAAGGGACTCGAAATGCGTTCAATATGAGTCTGGGCTCCTTTCGTACTCTCTCGCAGTATTTATCTATCTTTGAGAGAGCTACCGGGGCGAAGTTGAATCCGGAAAACACAACGGGCCTTCGCCTTGGTAGCTGGAGATACCAAGACATGCCACTCGGTGCGTCGTGGTCGGATCAAAATATCAAAATTAATGGTATATGGTTCGGCTGCGATGTACTTTGTGATGTCACCTGGAACGGGAGGGCTGAGGTATGTGAGAGCAGGCTCAAATCCTTTGGCACCCGCTGGCTTTCGATCTTAGGGAAAGTCACCGTAATTAATCGTTTTGTTTCGTCCATCTTGTGGTACCCGGTCGCGGTGTATCCAATTCCGCGTCGCGTCCTGGTGCGGTGTCAGAGAGCGATATTTTCATTTATTTGGTCGGGTGATACAGAGCTTGTCAAAAGGGCGGTAATGTACCAAAAACTGGAGAAGGGTGGGTTAGGTAGGAGTGGTTCATCTGGGAAGTAAATTGACCTTTTTGTTATTTAAGCAGTTGTTTGTAGCGGTAACTGACCCAGGGTTGCCTTGTTCATATTTTGTACGCTTTTGGGGCGGGTTGCACCTTTGTCGATGGGTCCCGGCGCTGTTTGGCAACAGAGAACCGCATAGTAGTACTCCAAGCAGGGTGGTGCGTGTCATGTGCTCCGTTCTGATTGAGTTGCCCCCTTTTGACCTGTCACAGCCGGCCCTCGTTCACAGTTCCTTGCGGGATAGGGCCTTGAATGCAATTTTTGTACAGGGACGTCATTCTGCCGAAGTATGGCGTTCCGTGCATTCAAGGCTGAATGGTTGCAGGCTCCATGATCTCGCCTGGAGAATTGCACACAGTGCCTTGGTGACCAATCTAAAAAGGTATCATTGGCGATTGGGTGATGGACTGAGCCTAAGGACCGGCTGTGACAGCTTGGAGAGTACCGCTGATGTTTTTTGGCATTGTTGCTTTGTTTCAAACTTATGGGAGTGGTTCCAGACCTGGACAGACCGTGTAACGGGAGACCGTTCATGGTCGGTAGGACAGGGCTTTGTTTTATATGGGGTAGACCCTCCAGTTTGTTCTGTTGCTGTGTTGCATCGTGTTATTTGTGTTTGTGCTATTTTGATATTTGGAGGAATAGATGTAATATATTTTTTTTTAAGGGGAAAATTTGCCAGTTGGCAGGCAGTCCTGGAGGCGGTTAAGTGTGACATTCGCCTTCAAGTTGAAGGCGATTTTCGCCGTATATCTGGTGCTGCCTTTTTTTGAACGCTGGTGTTGTGTGTTTTGTGGGGGTGTTTAGCTGCGTGCTGGTCATCCTTTTGTGGTGTTTTCATTGCTTGAGTTGGGCGTTTGTCTCTGCGGGTCGGTGGGCGTATTTTACTTTTCGGCCCGCTTGGCTTGAGTTTTCTTTGTTAGAATGGGATGTTTAGATAGTGGCGTGTGGCCGTGACGTTTTGGATCCCGTAGCGCGGGTCACGTAAAATGCACATTGCTTTAGACATGATCTAGGAACAAATTCTGCACCTCTGGCATAGCCAGATTGTCAGTCATATGGCTCATCTGCAAACTCATTGTAAGGTTGAACAACACAGAGACTTAGCATTACTTTGGCAACAAAAGAACTAATGAACAGCAGCAAGGAACCATGAATTGTTATCATTCTTTTTTTTCATTGCTTAGACTTTTGTTATGAAGAATCATCATCTGATGTGCTGGTAAATGGAGACGTTCCTTGCAGATATGATCTCTGAAGCTTGATTGGTAAGAATCAACAATTCTTAATTAAATAATGGCAACATTCTTACGTTTTACCGTCATAATCTCATGACATATTATTCGTACCTTTCCCATTTTGTTTGTTGGTGATGGCCTTGTACATTTCTTTAACGAACCACTTAAGTTGATAGGCATTTGGTTCCTTTGTTTCAAACGCTTCTTTTACGCCGAAAATAGGCAGCCCCAGATAAACGGCGAAAATCGCCTTAAACCTAAAAGCGAATGTCACACTTCACCGCATTCAGGACTGCTAGTGAGTTAAGACAACGACGTAAGTTAATACAATGAATTTTAGACATCAACGTGAGTTTGAGTAACAGCATGGTGGTAAAACAGCAGCAACAACTTTAGTTTAGGCAACAACAAACTTATATTACAAAACGTCTAAACTTATGTTGTTGCCATCGGCGCTGTTCAACAATTGCTTTACCACGTGGGGTTCATATGATTACTATGCGCAGGGGGTTGGCTCTTGCTGCCTGGGTTAAGGAAAACAGTCCCGTGGACAAGCCCGCCTTTGCTCCTCGCATATACGGGAAGTTACTAGAGGAGCAAAGTGGGCGGGGTCAGCTCAAGTATGTAGCTAGTGGAGAGCGTTGACCGGCTTGTAGTTGGGTCGGGATATGTGTCAATCTGACTGACTATTTCGTAATTGGTCAGTAACTTAACGACGTGTTTGTATATACAGCGCAAGGCGAATTTCGCGCGAAATGCCCATATTTGTTATGTGACGTGATTGGGCAATAACGTTAGTTTAGACAACGGAACCAACTTTAGACACCAACATAGGTTAAGATAACGTAAGTTTAGGCAGCAACCAAAGTTTAGACAACAACGTAAGTTTGAGCAACAGCAGCAACAACTTTAGACAGCGTTCCATACCCTTGCATCAGGACTGTGATCATCGTCGGGTGCGTATCAAAAGAACAGATACTACACATGATCTTAGCCAAAAGGCCAGGTTGAGGATTGATTTCACTTGGGTCAGTATCTGGAAAATCGCCTTCAGGTTGAAGGCGATTTTCGCCGTTTATCTGGGGCTGCCTTTTTGGACGGTGGTGTGCTGGGGAGTGCAATATTAGCGGGTAGTATTTGGTGCTGTCAAGAGGACTCGATGGATAAAGAAGGCTGAGATATCGTGTATATTTAACCAGTGTTTATTTACAACGTGCTACTTAGTTAAGGCTTGAAGCGGGAAGGGGTGCACACAACAATACGAAAGTGAAATGACATGAGAAACATTATACGAATAGAACACATACTTCATGATAGTTTAGTTAAGTATAAAAAAAGGATCAGGAGGGACACTTAAGTCCCCATCAAGGACCCTATAAAGAGAGAAAAAAAGGAACACTCAGACCCGATTACAATGCTTACATTGCTTGTCCAAAGCAATTGTTAAACCCATTGACACTACTTGCAAGTACAACATCCTCAGGCAAACCATTCCAGCATGCCGAATATTAATCCTACTATGTGACTTAAGTTTAAGACAATGACCTCTGGTACGACTACTGTTAGCAAACATGAAAAAAGTCGGTAAAGGATAAATTATCGAAACCATACACAATCTTGAAAACCTGGATCAAGTCCCCACGTAACCTCCTAAGCTCCAGTGTGGTGAGATTCAACAGCTGTAACCGCCTATTATAAGGAACACTCTTTAAGGAACTAATCATCCTAGTAGCCCTCCTCTGGACCTTTTCAATTACTTCCTTATCCTTAGCAAAATATGGGTTCCAAGCCTGCACAGCATACTTCAGATGAGGCTTAACCAACTGCTTATAAAGCCTAACTACGATGTCCTCTTTCACAAAACTGAAGTTTCTCTTTATCATACCTAAAACCCTATCACCTCTTTTAGCAGCTTCAAAACAATGTTTTGAAGGTTGCAGAGATGAGTCAATGTAGATACCTAGGTCTCTTGTAACAGAGACCTCCTGTAACTCCACACCATTAAGATTGTATGCAAACTTTTGGTTACTACTAACAATTAATGTGCATTCCCTTGCATTTATCAATATTAAAAAGCATTTGCCACCACTGAGACCAGGAAAAAACCTTATGCAAATCCATTTGAAAATTCTCAGAATCGCTTTTGGAAGAGACCTCAGAATAGAATTTGGTGTCATCAGCATATTTCTTGGCTGTTCACAAAATATCTCCGTCGATGTCATTTATATAGGCAACAAACAACAAGAGACCCAATACAGACCCTTGTGGAACCCCACTAGTAAAGTCCTGCCAAGAAGAAGCACAGCCTTTAATTACCACCCTCTGTTTCCTATTACCAAGCCAATTCTCGATCCAAGACAGTAAATTCCCATTGACACCCATACTCTTCAGCCTAAGTAAAAGACGCTGGTGGGGAACTTTATGAATGGCCTTCTGGAAATCCAGCAACACAACATCTACAGACTTCTGCCTATTTAGTGAGCTTGTTACATCTTCCATAAACTCAAGGATATTAGTGAGACAAGACCTTTTTTGACAAAAACCATGTTGAGACTCTCTGATCAAAGACTGACTGCTTAAGTGACAGACCATAGACTTTTTAACAATTGACTCCATCACCTTACAAACAACACTAGTGACACTAACGGGCGTATAATTACAGGGCTTGGACTTATCACCCTTCTTGAAAATTGTGGTAATATTAGCACATATCCAGTCCTTAGGAACATAACCTTCATTCATAAATTTACTAAAAACCAATGAGAGTGGAACACAGAAATGGTGTGCAAAAGTCTTCAACAAATACGGATGGATTGCATCCGGAGCTTAAGAAACATTTAGACGAAGCAGCTCCTTTAAGACAACCTCATCCGAAAATAAGACCATATCCAATCTAGGCCTATCACTGTCCCCCTGAAAATCTGGAATAATACTCATATCTTCCCTTGTAAAGACCGACACAAAATAGTTGTTCAAAAGATCTGCAAGACCCTGACTATCAGTAACTATATTATCAGCCTGTGGTGCCCTAAGAGAAACAATTGCATCTTTAACTTTCTGCTTTGACCTGACATAAGAAAAGAAGGCCTTTGGGTTATCCTTAATTTTTGTAGTCAGGTTGGCGTGTGTGTGTGTGTGTGTCTCTGTGTGCATCTGTGACACTTGCTTGGGTACGCTCTATCTCAATAAGGGAAACTTGGATTGAGGCCAAACTTGGACAAAAACCCAAAACATTAAAACTGCAATAACTCCCAGTGCCTATGTGCTACAAGGTTGATATTTCGGGACAAGTTGTGAACTGGTTAGGGGAACATTTTGAAACTTAACGGTCATGTGATCTGAGGTCATCAAAGGTCAATTAATGTTAAATAAGTAGTATTTTTGCGATAACTTGAGAACGAATTGTCCGTTAGGGTTGGGAGTTGCTTCAATGTAATCCAATTGTCGACCCGCATCTGGGTGACCCTTGACCTCAATTTGACCTCTGGTGAGCTTTAAGTGTTTTTGGGATTTTTACCCCCCGTGTGACCTTTGTGTGCGAAGTTATATGGGGTGAAAGTTTTCGGTTGGAGTTAGGATGGCTGTACAGACTTGTCGTGTTGATTTGGGGAATCAGGAGATGAAACTACATCTGAAACCAAGGTGAAAAGGTGAAAGGTCACATTATAAAAAATGTGCTTATTTTGGGAGAAATCGGGCGAAAAAGAAAATGTTTGGTTTTGATGGTAGATTTGGATATCAAAGGTACCTTCCAATCAAAAATGTCAATGGGTGGAACACCCGGGTGAACTTTGAGTGTAGTGTGTAAAAGTTATACGAGGTCAAACTTAATTTTCAGACATTTAATGCAATAACTCCCAGTGCCAAGGTGTGATACGGTTGATATTTTGGGACAAGTTGCAAATGGCATAGAGGAATATTTTCAAACTTAACGGTCATGTGATCCGAGGTCTTCAAAGGTCAAAAATGTTAAAAAAACTAGTATTTTGGGGGAGAAAATGGGCAAAGAAAATAATGTTTGAAGTTTTACAATTTTGATGCTATATTCACGTCTCACCAATCAAAAATGTCAAGGGGTTGACCCCAGGTGTTTTGGTGATTTTTACAGTTTCGATGCTATTTTCAGACGTCAAAGGTACCTTCTGATCATAAATGTCAATGGGATGACCCCCGTGTGACCTTCGTGTGCGAAGTTATGCAAGGTCAAAGTTAATTTTCAGACATTTAATGCAATAACTCCCAGTGTCAAGGTGTGACACGGTTGATATTTTGGGACAAGTTGCAGATGGTATAGGGGTATATTTTCAAACATAACGGTCATGTCATCCGAGGTCAACAAAGGTCAATTAATGTTAAAAAAGTAGTATTTTTTTGGGGGGGGGAGAAAATGGGCAAAGAAAAAATGTTTCAAGTTTACAGTTTTGATGCTCTAGTTAGGTCTCACTGATCAAAAATGTCAATTGGTTGACCCCCGGGTGACCTTCGTGTGTGAAGTTATGTATACAAGTTCAAAGTTAATTTTTAGACATATATATAATGCAATTAACTCCCAATGGCCAAGGTGTGACATGGTTGATATTTTGGGACAAGTTGTGAATGGGGTGGTGGAACATTTTCAAACTTAACAGTCATGTGATTTTAGGTCACCAATGTTATCATATCTGTTGACCCGCTTGTAGGTGACCTTATATTTCTAACATTTTCGACGCCATATTCAGATCTCAAAAGTGCCTTCCGATGAAAAATCTGATCACAATTTGTGATCACAAAAGTGTTGGCTATAGTGTTGGTACTTTGTAGGACCACAATTAATTGGACTATTTGAGCCCAATCTTGCTTGATAATATTATGTGTATTGTCATATACCCCTATGCAAGGAACCACAGTGCCCTTGGGCTCTTGTTAGAGCAATGCTATTCTCGAAATTCAAATCATGTACAATGTTGAGATACATTTTTCTGGAATATAACCATTCTTCCTACTATGACTCATTTGCCCTTATGGTAAACACGTTAGTGTTCAGCTCACATATTGCATATTCACTGTGAAAGGACTGTGCTGTGCACGCTAAATTGTCCTACAAGTAATGTGCAAAATACTGGAGTCTGGACGATACAGTACCTTGAACCCTTTGTACACAAAGCTTTCTCCGCTGATCTACTTTAAATCTGCAACACGTTCTACTCCTGCTCCTATGAGCAGTTCTAACACCTCCTTAATCATGTAAGTGGTCAGTAGTGGAAAGATATCACTCACAACACTGTCAACTGGACCAAGAAGAACATCATCTGAAGATGCATCATGAATCAACACAAACCACTCTGCCAACAGCAAGAAACATATAGCTAGACTGAGTTTGTTAAAGGTGATCTTTCACAATATGAGTGGGGGGGGGGGTTGGGCGTTTTGTCTCTGCAGGTCGGCGGGCGTATGTTTTATTGGCTCGCTTGACCTGAGTTTCGTTTGTCAGAATGGGATGGTTCGGTAGTGCCGTTTGGCCGTGACGTTTTGTATCCCGCATGGCGGGTCACGTAAAAAGCATAAATAAAGCAAACGATTTCGAATGTCTAGTACCAGTTGGGAGATTATTCCATATTTTATAACAGTTGTTTAGCAAACATGCATGTTTAGAGCGGTGTCTAGTGACAGAGAATAGTACATTTGTTCTCGTGACGTTTGGGATATCTGACCCAAATCTTGGGTGTGCAATATTTCGAAAGACACGAGGCAGTGCACCCAAGCCGAAAAGGTGTGAGCTTATATTTGTTGTTAACGTGCGCATATTATGCATTTATATGCCAGGGTGTTATAACACACTAACACGTGTTATGTTTTGGGAGCATGTGAGAGATAGATATGTTAAAGATACAATACAGTAAATCGTAGTGGTATTATATATATATATTTTGTTAAATATTTTTTTATAATATAATTCTTTATAACTTTTTTAACACAGGCCGCAATAAAATGTGCCTCTAGCATAACACGTGTTATCATGTTATAACACAGATGCATATATATTCAAGTCGCAATATATTCAAGCGCAATATATTCAAGTCGAAAACGCCATTATAAGCAACTGTACAATTCGGTTCGGCTAGGCAGTGCATTGTTAACTTATTTGTAAGCAAAAGTACAGAAAATATCAATATCATTTGGCCTTGGACTGAAGGTTTACACAATTTCTGTCATGGGCAAGCACGTTGGTGTCATCAGATTTGATGATCACATGATCGTTAGGAATTACGGTACTAGTATCGTTAACATAAATAAGAAATAACAATGGTCCCAACACCAGTATTAAGAATACACTGGTTAGATAAAATACCATTAACATACATACACTGTCTTCTATTGGATAGGTAGCTGGACACGACATCATATGCATTTTCACGAATGCCGTATAGATAAAGCTTTTTAAGGAGAATTTTATGATCGACGGTGTCACACGCCTTCTTCGAATGTAGGTAAAGACAGAACATTTTGGCCCTTGTCTAAGTATGAGTGAATACAATGTAACTTTTCAAGAATAGCCTGACTAGGGTCATGACCTTTCCTGAAGCCAAACTGAAAATCAGAGAGGATATCATTCTTATCCCAATATTCACGTAGACGTTTTTCAATTATTCTTTCAATTAATTTGTTGAAACAGGGTAATAAGCTAATAAGGCGGTAGTTTTCAGGAAGTTTTGATCACCCTTTTTAAAAATCGGGACAACCTTAGCTACTTTAAGGACATCAGGGTAGATACCAGAGGAGAGCAAAAGATTAAAAATATAAGACAAAATGCGGACAATGACATGACAAACTTATTTCAAGACATTAAGAGTGATTCCATCAATACCGGGAGATTGACCATCTTTGAAAGAGTTTCAATATTTCTTCATCGGTAACAGGTAAAAGAAAACTGGTTTGCGGCGAACCAGTATGTGGGTAGCGTCGGAGTTGCAGTGAATATTTCCTCAAAGTTTTCTTCCTACATTTATGAAGTAGTCGTTGAAAGCGTTGGCAATACCAGCGTCATCACTAATCGATGTATTGTTGTGGACAAGGTTATTAATAACTGGACTATTCTTCCTTTTCCTATTTAGGAGTTCGATTAGTGTAGCCCATGTTTTCCGAGGAGAGAATTTATTACCATCAAGAATACTTCTGTAATATGAACACTTACCATTGCGTTATAGGCATCGTTAACATTGAAAGAGTAACATTGAACAAAGTATTAATTTCTGTTGGTGTTAAGTCTTACCATTGGTCTTAACTTATTTGTGTTTTTGACAGTATTGCTGATGAAACAGGAAGTTTGGTAAGTGATCACTTATGTCACAATACATGTTGCCAGGTTATGTTGGCAGTGAAGCGATCAGTTGGCAAACGGACGAAAATTATGGTCAATAAAAAATATAGTATTTTCAGTAACTCTAGTTGGAAGTGTAATGGTAGGGGTAAACAAACTACATCTCATGAGATTTAGGTAGTCATTAACTGCAGGGGTAGTGTTGACTTTAAGGAGGTAAATATTTAGATCTCCAGCAAAAACACAGTGCATTACGGTTTACAGAAAAAAATTGTAGGGCCTCAACAAAGTGTTTAATGTTGCCTTTGGGATGCTGATAACAAACTATGAAAGTTTAGCACGGGCTATTACATGCAACATCCAAACAGATATCTTCGATTTGGCAATTGAGACATTGACAGCTCATGTTTCGAATTGTTTGCTTTTTCCTGATTGTGATGTTGTTCACGAACTTCTTTTTAATGAAAATTCCAACACCACCGCATTTGGAATCAGTAGAAACAAACTCAAAAGAATAATTAGGTAATAAGTTGAAGGACTGTGAGTGATATTTTCCTAATTCAAGTTAGCATTATAACATCAAAGTCGTGGGATAGAAACTCAAGATGTGAAAAACAGACAAATTATGTTTTAAACCACTGACAGTATTCCAAAATGAGGTTTGATCATAGTAACCACAATTTGAATTTACAGTATAATGGTCATCAATGCCATCTAATTATGACTTAAAATTGTTGGTTTTTGGGCAATGTTCAATACGGGCTTTAGTATCATTGAAAATGTAATCGAGGTGAGAGTTTGTTAGGCAGTTGAAAGGGGGAACAAACGACTCTTCATTACCGAAGTTTTGTGTATGTCCATTAGCCGTAGGTGACACGTTAGTTGACAGCTTCCTCGGGCTGCGTGACATCATCGCGTTTCCTTGCGTTGCGATTTGGTCTGTACCAGCGGAAATAAATGCCCTCAGGCCAAATATCAGGATCCATAAAGATTCATGGATCATCACATTCAGCTCTGATAAAAAACGAACTATATTAGTCAGCGTATTTGCTCTTGAGCCGTGTACAAGGAACTTTGAGACTAACTTTTTCCTCAAAATAGGTCTTTAGTTCTTCAGGGTCGGTGTATGAATTTACAGTGGTGTTATTGTATTATATTGTATTATATTGTTAATCTTAGCTGTAGGTGTTTTTGACCTTTACGGCCTTCCATGCATTATTCTGCCTTATACGTGTTATATACTTGGGTTCGTTTTGCTGGTTGTGTTTTGTTGTTTAAAACCTCATTAAAGGTGTAATCAAATGAATCAGTCGTCGTCATTATTACTACAATTTAAACAACAATAATGGAGAGAATTCTCAGACCAGAGAGACTAGAGACTGACCCAAATTCGAACAGTGCTTCGAAGGAGTGGGCTCACTGGATCAAAACATTCGAAAATTTCGTGCAAGTACTACCAACGCCTAGTACGGGTGAGATCGATTAACTTAGTATACTGACTAATTTCGTATCACCACCAATATACGAAACTATCTCAGAGTGCACTACCTACGGAGCTGCACTAAAGATCTTGAAGGAACTTTATTTGAAACCAACAAGTGAAATATTTGCTAGACATAGGCTTGCTACGCGTAAACAAAATGCAGGGGAATCACTCGACGAGTATCTTCAGACACTTAAAGCATTAGCTAAAGAATGTGACTTTAAAGCGGTAACGGCAGAACAAAACCGAAATGAATATATTCGGGACTCGTTCATTAGTGGGTTGTACTCGCAAATTATTAGACAGCGGTTACTAGAAAATAAGAAATTAGATTTGCAGACAATGTTCGACCAAGCTAGGTCACTTGAGGCGGCTCAAAAGAATTCAGAATCTTACAGCTGTGGTTCAACAATAGGTGCAGAAAACTCATCTGTAAGTGCAGCTGCCCGCGTAAGCAAGCAATCACAACTATCACTTCGGGGAGCTAGTTTCGGCGCTCCTGGGAAGTGTTATTTCTGTGGCTACAAAAGACATCCTCGTTCAGAATGCCCTGCACGAGATGAGGACTGTAACAATTGTGGCAAAAAGGGTCATTTTTGGAAAATGTGCCGGTCATCGCAAAATGCTAACTCCCAAAGGGCCTCTACAGCTTCAGCTTTGTTTGACAGACCAACAATTGCGTCAGCTGGGACATCCCTGACTAGATCAATGATAGAAATTAAGGTTAACGGTAAAATCGCTAACTGTCTGGTTGATAGTGGAAGTACCGATAGCTTCATACATCCTGATCTTGTGGAGAAGCTCGGATTGTCCGCGAAGCGAGCAGAATTGTCAGTTCGTATGGCAGCCACATCTTTTGAACAAAAGTCCTCTCAAAAGTGTGAAGTTTTAATCGAGCTAAATAGTCAGCAGTATCCAAAAACACAGCTATATATTATGTCGGATCTCTGCGCCGATGTCCTGTTAGGACTAGATTTCCAAATAAAGCATGAACGCGTCATCTTGGAGTACGGTGGCGCATTGCCTCCGTTGGTACTGTGTGCTTTTGCCGATGCTAAGCTGGACCAGCAGGGAAATGAACCTCTAGTCGCTATGGAGGTTGACCCTGTTAAACCTTTTGCTAATCTGGCAGCTGATTGTAAACCCATTGCAACAAAGTCTCGACGATGCAGCGCGGATGATAGACATTTCATAAGTAGCGAAGTCCAACGATTGCTAAAAGAAGGAATAATTGAGCCAAGTAACTCACCCTGGAGGGCCCAAGTGGTGGTAACGAAAAACGACAACCACAAGAAACGGCTGGTCATAGACTATTCGGAGACAATAAATCGCTATACGCTGCCAGACAGCTACCCACTGCCCCGCATTGATGACATTGTGAACAGTATCGCCCGGTACAAAGTTTTCAGTACATTCGATCTGCGCAGTGCTTACCACCAAATACCCTTACAGCCCGAGGATAGACTATATACTGCCTTTGAGGCTGATAGGGGCCTATACCAGTATACTAGGCTCCCATTCGGGATAACAAATGGAGTTCCCTGTTTCCAGAGAGAAATTGATAATTTTATCAAGGAAGAGGGCCTCGAGGCAACGTTTGCCTATCTAGATGATGTAACAGTAGGAGGTGCGAATGAAGCCGAATTAGTACGAAACCAAGCGAAATTCCTGGATGCCGCTCGTCGAAAGAACATTACCTTTAACGAAAACAAAAGCGTTATCGCGACTAAGCAACTGAGTATCCTAGGGTATGTAATTGAAGATGGAGAATTGCGACCTGACCCCGAGCGGCTCCGCCCTTTGAAGGAACTGCCTATCCCCCAGAATTTGAAGGCCCTTCGACGTTGTATGGGAATGTTTGCTTATTACGCCCGCTGGATACCTAACTTTTCTTCCAAAGTTAAACCACTGACTGAATCCCCCATATTTCCTTTGGGGGAGGAGGCTGTGAAAGCCTTTGATCGTCTGAAAGCAGACATTGAAAACTCTGTAGTAACGGCAATTGATGAAACTATTCCTTTCGAAGTGGAAACAGATGCCTCAGGAGTAGCTATAGCAGCGACACTAAATCAAGCTGGACGGCCAGTCGCCTTTTTCTCACGTCCGTTGAATGGAGCTGAGAAGAATCACCCAGCAGTTGAGAAGGAAGCACTAGCTATCATTGAAGCAGTCCGCCATTGGTCATATTACCTAATCGGCAGGCGGTTTAAACTGACGACTGACCAAAAGTCTGTCAGTTATGTATTTGACATTCAGCACAAGGGCAAGATAAAGAATGAGAAAATGAGGCGTTGGAGAATAGAACTTTCGTGTTTCACGTTTGATATCGTCTATCGCCCAGGAAGTGAAAACATTCCACCCGACACATTGACTAGAGCATTCTGTTCGGCAATTAGCATAGAAGACAATTTCGCTGAGCTTCACAATGCGTTGTGTCATCCAGGAGTTACTAGAATGTGGCACTTCATCAAATCGAAGAACCTTCCATTCGGGATAGAGGAAGTGAGGAAGATGACAGCAGCTTGTAAGGTCTGTGCAAAGCTCAAACCCAGATTTTACAAGCCTTGTAATTCACCCCTAGTTAAGGCTACTCAACCCTTTGAGAGGCTCAACATAGACTTTAAGGGACCACTGCCTAGCACCAATAGAAATACTTACTTTCTGACAGTAGTCGATGAGTTTTCAAGATTTCCGTTTATTTTCCCATGTTCCGATATGACGTCGTCAACAGTTATTGCTTGCCTCTGTCAGGTTTTCTCCCTATTCGGAACCCCAGCATACATCCACTCTGACAGGGGGGCAGCATTCTTGAGTAAGGAACTTACTGAATTTCTTATGTTGAGGGGTGTGGCATGTAGTAGAACGACAAGCTGTGCTTTTTACGTGCAAAGAAACGGACACGGACCAAAGGTCAACAAAACCAAAAACAATCCCAGTCTGCGTAACAACCACCAAAAACCCAACTGAAAACCCACAAACAGAAATCTCTCACTAACCCACAAATGTATAAAATATAGCGTTTAACGTGACGTGAAAAGGACACGGACCCAAAGGCTAACAGAACCAAAACAATAAATCTCCACAAACCAGCCCCAAAAAGCCAACACCAAACCACAAACAGAAAACCCCCAACCCATATTATGTAAGGACCACACAAACCCCCCACCCCACACAAACAACTAACTAACTCCAAAATTCATCCGGGGTACGACGTCCCGATAGCAGACGACAGGCTTGCGCATTACCTGCGATATTTTCCCAATACGGGTCTTTTCAAGCCCCTAACAGTATTCCCCCTTTTCTTACGAGGGAGCAGAGTTCTTAACTCTTCGTCAACCTTGATCGAGTGGACCTCCCTGTCAGGAACAGGAGGTCCACTAGCGACCATCGTGTCCGGTATAGCGGCTGCGGGTAGGGTGGAAGGGCCACTCGAGTCAATGAGATCAGTGGCCTGTTTTGTCTCATCAAACCAATCGGAGGACTCCTTAGCCACAACTAATAAGGCTGTAGTGCAGTCCTCCATTGGCGAGTCAGAATCTGGGCCACTTAATGTCTCTTGGGCCGGTTGACTCGGGGCCCGACTAGTATCAGCGATAGCCGGCGTAGCTACCGGTGAACCAGTACAAGCGGCATCCTGCGCCGCGTGCCACTCCGCTAGTACCATCTCCGCCGTTTTGCCCTGCTCTGCCTCAGTGGGCAGGCTGGCAGTCTCGGTCAGGGGAGAGGTCGGACACGAAAGGGTGAACAAAGCCTCCATCGGGGCGCTAGTGTCGGACACTGGGGCGATGACAGGATCATCATGTGGTACGGTGTCAGAGGCCGGGACAGGGACCGCTTCAACCACGCCCGTAGCCACTCTCGCGGCGTATGAGCGGTCTGGGCATAAACGGGCGAGATGGCCCGTTTTCCCACACGAGTTGCAAACGATATCCCCTTTACACTCGGCCAGGGTATGCCCAACCTGTAAACAGCGGCTACACCGCTTGTTCGGGCACAACCTGGCCTCATGCCCTTCCAGCCCACACCTCCAACAAGTGCGAGGCTGGCCCGGGTATGCAATGTGGGCCCTGTGCCCATTAGCCCACAAGGTAGAGGGGATATCGGACTTGAGTTCGATTCTAACTCGTCTAGTCCCGGTCTTGACACCTTTACATTCAAGGAATTCCGGCTCCTCGTAGCCGGTCACTTTCCCAAAACGCCCCAGTGTCCGCACAACAACCTGTTCAGACATGTCCAGAGGGAGATGGAGGACTGTCACCCACACCGAACTGTCATACGGTGTGACCTTCAGTCCCTCAACTCCCTCCAACACATGGACGCCTCGGACGCGGGCAGCCTCCGAGGTAAACCGTACATCAAAACAATTCATACCCCGGAGAGATTTACGCTGAAGCGCGTCAACCTCTCCAGGGACCTTTAAACCAACAGAACGCAAAACTGAAAAAACTTGTACGGGGACGACCTTAGCCTCCCCCGAAAAACTCAACAATACGATTTTGCTGTCACGGCGAGCCGCCATGACAGCTAGGGGTGTGGCAAAGCCACGCACCTATACACAAACCAAAACGAAACAAACCCAAAACACACAAACTACACTAAAACAAACTGTAAACTAATCAAGGGCCAACGTAAAAACACAATAAAGGTGTGGTCAACGAAAGGTGGAGAGCAGCCGAAAACACGTCCGCACTCCACGAGAACTGAACTGCCAACTCCGTAGAACGACAAGTAGAACGACAAGCTATAACCCTCAAGGTAACGGTCAAACTGAGAGGTACAATGGGATAGTTTGGAAAACAATAATGTTAGCCCTAGAAACAAGAGGACTACCTGCTAAGCACTGGCAGGAAGTCCTACCTGATGCCCTACACTCAGTTCGGTCCCTCGTGTGTACTACTACTAATCAAACACCACACGAGAGATTTTTTAAGTTCCACAGGAGATCCTCCTCTGGGGTCTCTGTCCCTTCCTGGCTTTGCTCGCCAGGTCCTGTGCTTGTTAAACGTCATGTTCGTGCTCATAAAACGGATCCACTAGTCGATGAGGCTGAGCTCATTCAGGCTAACCCCCAGTATGCTCATGTCCGTTTTCAGGACGGCAGAGAATCGACAGTCTCACTCCGTCATCTAGCCCCTGTTGGTGTGGTAGAGAATAATGACCTCAGGGGGGGGGGCCTAAGGGCGGAAACGGAACTGAACTTTTAGTTGATAGTAGGGATTTGACTGAGGAAGCCCCAAGTGTTGATAAAAAAAGCTCTATCCCAGTGGGTTGTGAAGCTGAAGATAGTTTGGCTGTAAAAGAGACTTTAAGCATAAGGCGTTCAGCGAGGAAGGGTAAACCTCCTGATCGTTTGGACCTTTAACATACTTCTATGTCGAACGTTGTCAAGTGTTTTTCTGGTTTCTCTTTTAGATGGGGAGAATGTGGTGTTATTGTATTATATTGTATTATATTGTTAATTTTAGCTGTAGGTGTTTTTGACCTTTACGGCCTTCCATGCATTATTCTGCCTTATACGTGTTATATACTTGGGTTCGTTTTGCTGGTTGTGTTTTGTTGTTTAAAACCTCATTAAAGGTGTAATCAAATGAATCAGTCGTCGTCATTATTACTACAGTCTGTACCAGCGGAAATAAATACCCTCAGGCCAAATATCAGGATCCATAAAGATTCATGGATCTGTACTCCTCATGCCTCAACTGAATTTTCACCGTTTTATTTGATGTATGGAGGGAACCTGTATTACCTGTAGATTTCTTGTTCAATCAACCTGCTCTCAAACATGGATCATCACATTCAGCTCTGATAAAAAACGAACTATAATAGTCAGCGTATTTGCTCTTGAGCCGTGTACAAGGAACTTTGACAAGGAACTTTTAGACTAACTTTTTCCTCAAGATAGGTCTTTAGTTCCTCAGGGTCGGTGTAAACCTTGTAGCAAAAACATTTGCGATTCGTTGTCGCTTTACTGATGCAATTCCAGTTTCGCTAGCCTTGCCCACCAACGGTTCTTCTTTCCTTGATTTTTCCTTATTCGGTGCTTGTTTGTAACTGCCGTGCACAAAACTCCGCTTACCTCCTTCACGGACAATTGTTGACCAACTTGGATCGTTCTCAAAGGAATTTACAATTGTGTTTGCGTTGGTTTCCAAAGAGCCGTGGTTATAATCTCTTTGAGTTTCCCCTGGATGTGCTTGTGCTTTTTACGTGACCCGTCATACGGGATACAAAACGTCACGGCCAAACGGCACTACCAAACCATCCCATGCTTACAAACGAACCTCAGGTCAAGCGAGCCAAAAAAGTACATATGCTCACCGACCTGCAGAGACAAAACGCCCAACCCCCCACTGAAATATTAAAAAACTACAAAAGGACGACCAGCACGCAGCGAAACAAAACACCCTTCCCCAGCACACCAGCGTCCAAAAAAGGCAGCCCTAGATAAACGGCGAAAATCGCCTTCGACCTGAAGGCGAATGTCAGACTTCACCGCCTCCAGGACTGCCTGCCAACTGGCAAATTTCCCCCTAAAAACAACATCACATCTATTCCTCCAAATAAGTTTTTTTACGACAGAAGAAACATAAATAATACGCTGCGACACAGCAACGGAACAAACTGGAGGATCTAATCCATATAAAAACAAAACCCTGTCCTACCGACCAGGAACGGTCTCCCGTTAAACGGTCGGTCTAGGACTGAAACCAGTCCCACAAGTTCAAAACAAAGGGGCAATGCCAAAAAACATGGGCAGTCACAGCTGTCACAGCCGGTCCTCGGGCACAGTCCATCACCCAATCGCCAGTGATACCTTTTCACCAAGGCACCGTGTGCAATTCTCCATGCAAGATCACGGAGCCTGCAACCATTCAGTCTTGAATGCACCGAACGCCATACTTCGACAGGATGACGTCCCTGTACAAAAATTGCATTCAAGGCCCTATCCCGCAAGGAACTGAGAACGAGGGCCGGCCGTGACAGGTCAACAGGGGGTAACTCAATAAGAGAGGAGCAAATGACACGCACCACTCTGCTTGGTGTGCTACTATGCGGTTCTCTGTTGCTAAACAGCGCCGGAACCCATCGACGCAAGTGCAACCCGCCCCAAAAACGTACAAAATATGAACAAGGCAACCCTGGGTCAGTTACCGCTACAAACAATTGCTTAAATAACAAACAAGTTAACTTACTTCCCAGATGAACCACCCCTAGTCCCCCCTTCTCCAGTTTTTGGTACAATATCGCCCTCTTGACCAGCTCTGTACCACCAGACCATATGAATGAAAAAATCGCCCTCTCCAACCGCACCAGGACGCGACGCGGAATTGGGTACACCGCGCCCGGGTACCACAAGATGGGCAAAACGAAACGATTAATAACGGTGACTTTCCCCAAGATCGAAAGCCAGCGGGTGCCAAAGGTTTCGAGTCTGCTCTCAAATACCTCAGCCCTCTCGCTCCAGGTGACATCACAAGGTGCATCGTAGCCGAACCATATACCATTAATTTTGATATTCTGATCCGACCACGACGCATCGAATGGTAAGTCTCTGTATCTCCAGCTACCAAGACGAAGGCCCTTTGTCTTTTCTGGATTCAACTTCGCCCCGGTAGCTCTCTCAAAAATAGATAAATCCTGCGAGAGTGCGCGAAAGGAGCCGAGACTCGAAACAACACATGTCACGTCATCTGCATATTGAGCGCATTTCACTTTGGCACCCCCTGGCACAACGAATGGAACAAGTCTGGAGTCCCTTTCCAAAAGACGAGAGAGGGACTCGCTAAACAAAACATAAAGTAATGGAGACAGAGGGCACCCCTGGCGCACCCCCCTCTCTACGTTAAAACCCTCCGAACAAAACCCATTTACGATAACAGAACTGAAACTTTCCTGATACAAAACAGAAATCCATTTACGAAAAACCGGGTGCAACTGAAACGTCTCCAATACATTCATTAAAAAACCGCGATCCACCATGTCAAAGGCCTTCTGCTGGTCCAGAGACACCAATGCACATGGCAGATCACGCTCAATAACAAAGTCGGTCAAGTCGCGCATCAACCACAAGTTCTGCTGGATGCAATGACCCTTCACTGCACAAGTCTGGAGATCACCCACAAGATGCGGCATAGCCAGTGCAAGGCGGTTGCACAAAGCCTTAGCCAGCAACTTATAGTCCACATTTAACAAGGTGATCGGACGCTTGTTACGGGGATCCAAGGGGTCCCCAGACTTGGGCAGCAAAGTAATCATGCCCATACGTTGACTTTGGTTTAACAGTCCGTTTTGGAAGGCGTCCTCGAAGACGGCTCTGATGTCGGGTCCTATTATTGCCCAGAAGGTTCGGTAGAACTCCCTCGGAAGCCCGTCCGAACCCGGGGACTTGCCATTCTTCATCTTCGAAAGCGCCTTCCAAAGCTCAACAGTGGTTATTCCGCCCCCCAAAATATCATTGACATCGTGGGGAACGGTTTTTGAGATTCCCCTCAATAAATCAGCCTGTGCCGACAAGTCGACATTGCCACGCGTAAACAAACTCGAATAGTACTCTTTATATACGCGGACAATGCCGTGAGGGTCACTAACCACGGTCCCATCAGTAGCGCGCACAGACGGGACGCGTCTGTCACCTGCCGATGAGCTAACGGACTGGTAAAACCTCAGTGAAGGGCGCTCCTCGGCTTCCACCGCTTCGACACGGGCCCTGACGCGGGCACCGTGGTACTTTTCATCGAGATAAGTCTGCAAAGCGATGACAGCCGAAGGGTCGCCAAACTTCACCTCCGCGCACAGCTTCGAGAATTTTTCTCTTCGACGCCGTGCGCGGGTCACGCAATACTGAATTGCGTAGCGTTTGATGCGCAACTTGACATCATCCCACCATTGGGATGTAGAAGCAAAGGCCGGCTTCAATGTTTGCCATCCTTTGTACCTGGTCTCGAAACCCTGGCGGAACTCTGCCTCGCCAAGAATCCGACAGTTAAGCTTCCACAGGCCCCGCCCGATGGGGAAAATGGAAGGCAAAACAAAACGTGCTACCACAGTGTCATGGTCAGAGAGCGGACAGCTGAGCGTCTCGCAACCCGAAAATGTAAAACTAACGGGCGCATACACTCGATCTATCCTGGAGGCATCTTCTCCGTTAGGCCTTACCCACGTATACACCGTACTACACGGGTGCATATGCCTCCAGACATCGGCTAAAAGGTGTGCCGAAGTGAATCTGTCCAATTCTGTGATCCCAGCGTCAGGACTAGCAGACACAGAAGCCCCGAGTCTGTCAAGACCCGAGTCTGGGACACAGTTAAAGTCTCCGACCATGACACATGGTGCACTACCAGGAACAAAGGAAGGCAGCGTGTTAAAAAATTCTCGTCTAGCAGAAGGCCGATTGGGAGCATACACATTGCAGAGGGAGATGTTACCCTGTGGATACTTGAAAAGAATGCAAACCAATCGGCCCTCGTGATCCGTCTCCACCCTAGTGGCACAACCCGCCTGACGAGGTGACAGGAGGATGACAGTGCCACAGGATGAAGACGAACCAAACGAAGCATGCAGCCCACCACCCCACTCATAAGCCCATAGAGGGACATCTTCTTCCAAAATATGTGTTTCTTGCAGGCAAACGCAGTCGACCTCCATTGAAATACAATATTGGAAAATGCGACTGCGCTTGCGATGATCCCTCATGCCATTCACGTTCAAAGTGGCAACTGAAAATGTATGGGCCATGAGAGGGCAATGGGGCAAAACTACGCCGACGTCGATTCTGTAAGCTTCAAGCGCGCTCTAGACGACATATCGTCGTCAGAGTCGTCGCTTGAGGCCGACCTTTTCAGTGAGGGTTCCCCCATCTCGTCGTACCAGCTCGTCCCAGTGGCACGTTTCGGCTCGACGATCACCGAGCCTCCGGAGTCGCTGTCAGACATAGCCTCCGGGGACCCGACGACCGAGTCGTCGTCAGACAGAGTCTCCGGATCTGGCGATACCGGCGGCGGACTGGGGACGGAACTGGACGGGTTGATGGGGGAAGCTGGTGGAGACCCCGTGTCCGCTTCGCTGTGTGGTGGAGACGGTGCGGGCACGGGGTTGATGGGGGAAGCTGGTGGAGACTTTCTCGGTGCAGGCACGGGGTTGGGGTCTGCAACTACGGGGGAGGGTGAAGGAGGTGCGGAGAGTGAATCCTCACCCGTTTCCCCCTCCTTGCGTGGAGCTTCCTCCGGGGCAGTAGGTGCGCCAGAACTTGGCGCCTTTGCTTGACCCCCACTCTTTGTCATAAAGACATAAGAGGAGGGACAAGCGCGAAAGACATGTCCCTCCTTCCCACAGAGTGAGCACACAACTTCGCTTGGGCAAGCAGAGGTATCATGCCCAAGACGAAGGCAGCGCCCACACTTTTTATTTGGGCAGCCCTTGGCTTCGTGCCCGGTCTCCCCACACCTGAAGCAGGTACGGGGCTGACCGGGGTATCGCACGTGAGCTTTATGCCCGGCAATAAAAAGGAAGGAGGGAATGTCCTGCTTGAGGTCGATCCGAACCTGTCGGTGCCCGTTGAACACCCCAGGGGCCTGTGCGTAGGAGCACATTTTAACAGCCTTGACAGCCCCAAACCGACCTAAAACAGTTGCGACAAGTTCTTGACGCACCTCTAATCCTACGTGGATGACAGTTACCCATACGGAACGTTCGTATGGAGTAACTGTCAAACCTTCAACCCCACTCAGCAACGTGACACCCTTCTGCCGGGTCACGTCACTGGTAAAACGTAGATCATACGTATTACGACCCTGGAGAGCTTGTAAAGCATCAACCTCTCCAGGCACAACAACACCCTTACTCTTTAAAATACTAAAAACTTGCACCGGTGGAACCGCTTGTTCACCGGTGAAGGTCAACTTAACAATTTTCGAATCACGGCGCGATGCCATGATACCGAAGGTGGCTAGGCCACAGAGGAGTAACAAAAACAAACTATAAAGACAGGTTTAAACTTAAAACGATATACGATAACTATATACGACAAACGCACACACCCGCCTGGCGGGAAGTATAGCACAGTACAGTAAGGTAAGATAGTAGCTGTATCAGATGGAGAGCGAGAGCGAAAAACACGTCTGCACTCCACGAAAGCCAACTGCCAAAGTCACTATAGTCAGGTCTCAGTGCAGCAATGAAAATCTTTGAAATGACCTGCCTTGAGGAAAGTGCTTGATTTAATTCCTGTTGGCTTACACTAGTCCAAACTGTTGGATGCGCCTGCACCATTCCTTCGCCCATACAGTTCATTGCAAAATACGGTCGCTCTATAACAGAAATCTCATTTTATTACTTGTATTACGCTGCTGCATATTATATTGGGCGAAAAATGTATTGGGCGGAGAATGGTGCTTTCATTTAAATGAATGTTATTGTGAGTAAGCAACACTGTCAGACTCTGATAATGTATGTAGAAAGCTATCACTGATGAGCCTCCGACTGGGAATTTTCCCTCTTAGTAAATAAGATACTGTAGTATCTGAAAGCAGCGGTGGGATGTACCTTATTAGAACAAAGCCATGTAAACAAAATTGATCCAATGGCGTGCCACGTCTGAGCAGAACTCAATTGGGACATTGGTCTTAAAGTTGTAAGGCACAACACTGTATGTACCTTGGAAAGACATTGGTGCAACAGCTCTCCAAAAAGATTGTAAAGCACTCCCAAGAGAGCCCACAAACATCCTCCCCAATCTCTCATTGGAAAGTCACATGCAGTCTATGATGTGCCAGGTCTCCTATCGCATACATGGTGATAGCATCTTGGAGAATAGTGCTCCTAGAGACAAGTATTCCCCTCTCTTCAGTTAGGAGCCCCAGCTGTTCCACACATCTTGACATAAGATCTACAAAACAAATGTTCAGTTAAGATAGTATTGATATCCACAATACCTCATTGTAATAGTCTTAGAGGGAAAGAAGACAAAACTGAAGTAGCACTTATTTGTTGTGTCAATCGAAAGATTTGAACACAAACCATTCATGTGGAGCAATGGGAAGACTGGCACTCACATAATATGTAATGCAACTGACATTGAGATTTGCTCTGACATGCTGACTTTGACAGTGTCAGCATTTTTGTTTGTATTTTACACATGAACTTGTAACATTCTAACTTTGTGACAAAATTATGAATACAATCACCAAAGGAAGTGATAATATCAAAGAAACATCTGTAAATTCATTTCAGAATTTGCAACCAAGTGATGAGTTAGGCTCTTTGTATATTCTCAATTTCCTTCCAAATGTTGAAATGAAGGTACTTTCACACTACATCATATTGTGGCGAATGAAGAGATTCATGGTGTCATTAATCCATCATTTTTGGAATCAAATTGCTGAAATAGTGGCATTGATGATTTCGCAGACAAATGTCCAAAAGACGAACTCCAGTAAATCAACCGGTTATTATTATATCACTTAATGTCAAATTTAAAGATCATCTTAGTGAACAATTATTAATTTGGTACAAAATTTACAGACCAATTCTTCACAATATGTTACTAAATGTTAACATAATAAGTTAGAAAAAATTTGGACAACTCATTGAAATTTGTTAATAAATTTACTGATAGGTCTAAACATCTTCACAGCACCTTCGAAAATTATTAAATTCTTCTTTCAGTGACTGACTGATATCGAAATGTTATATTGAATAAGACAAAATAATATTGGGTGAGGATTAGAGATAGATCAAGCTACCAAAATGATGCAGGATTAAGATATACCTACCTCTGAGTCAGAATCTGTTACAACAGGAATGGTATCATTGTCATCTCCTTCCATAGCATTTGCACTCTCCAGCTGAGGAAATGAGACTACCTGAAAAAGATAATATGTGACACATTTTGGGTAAGATTTTCAATTCAGACCCATTCTCCAAAATATATATTAACATATCACCTTTAGTTGCATATTAAGACATTTCATAACTTTGTGAACATTACACACATGAAGGTGGTTACACAGTCAGCACACTGCCAAGTGCCATAAAGTAAAGGTGTGAATTTCTAGTTCAAACAGTATAACGTGTGAGACGAAAATAATTTTTAATAATGAAATTAAAATCATACTAGTCAATGGCCATTAGCCCATCTGTTTAAATCACCTTTGAATTTGTCCAACGGTTCACTTGAATTGTTGCTCTTCTGGGCTGATCGGACATTTATTGAAAATATGTAATGTTTCATTTTAATTATTCCAATCATTGCAAATTTAATAGAATTCTAATTTGCTAACATTGCTACAGACTGACAGCCAATTATCAAATTTGGCTTCAAATATTGCCAAATGGATAATATTTGTTATAAACAGGTTAGGACTAATGCTATGTAATCAAATGTTATTCTTACAACAGAAGGATTTGTCATGTTCCCTGTTTGCTGAATTATATTGCGCAGATATCAATGATATGGACAGTGAGTGATCGTGGAAAATGACTACAAATG
Organism: Apostichopus japonicus; assembly: GCF_037975245.1. NCBI lineage: Eukaryota > Metazoa > Echinodermata > Holothuroidea > Aspidochirotida > Stichopodidae > Apostichopus > Apostichopus japonicus. The sequence goes on from NC_092577.1 coordinate 18,803,435, forward strand.
TTAAATGCAAGTCCACATCTAACTTAGATATTTACCTCTAAAAGACCAGGCATACTGATGACACAATAAACCAATAGAATATACGTATGATATGACTGTCAAACATCAATGTATGACCAATGTCTCTGTATGGAATTTAGGAACACAAAGATTAAATATGTTGTCGGTATGAACCTAAAAACACACAATGATAAATATGAAATAAGTTAGCATTTTACTACATGCTTCAGTAAGGAATAAGTTCAAATCCACTACCAATTACATTCCAGTTGCACTGGTATTGCAGGGCGCAATGATGAACAAGTTCACAAGTTTTCAGCTTTGCTACAGTTTGCAATAGTGCTTCAGACAACCATGTAGATACATTGGAAGACACAACTCCCATGATTGCAGATGGTGTCAACATTTATTTGTTCTCACCTGGAAACAATGTGAATCATCCACAATAATATGGATGTCATAACCCCCAAACCCCAAGAAATTTGCTCATCACACATTTACAATGTAAACATCAACATCACATTCAGTATTACTCTCTGTTTTTAACTTTGTATGAAAACCTTATTTTTAAGGACATCAAAACTTTTGGTTCATGATAGAAGAATTTGGTTTATTATTTAAGATAAATAGAAATTAAAATTAACAATAACAATGCTTTAAAAAAGCTGTAAACATATCATATAGTATATATATATATCAATGCTGAGATTTCACTTGGTATCAAACATATCTCTGGAACAATCTACCATCTTCAATTCGCAATGCACCATCGGTTGACTGTTTTAAGCGTCTCTTAAAAACACATTTATTCCAAAATTTACAGTGATTTGTCTTGCATATTTGTGTACTTGATTTAAGCGCTTTGAGGCCTTTGCATAAAGCGCTATATAAATATTTGCTTATTATTATTATATCTGTTACAAACTGTTTGATTGAATATTGAAAAGAATGTCTCTGCACCGGCTGTGCTGTAAAGTTTGAGCTACAGTAAGATGGTCGATATTGCCTACAATATTTTGGCTTTGCATATAGGGATTCAAAGACCGTGTCACAAGTTACTATGATACACCTAGATACATACTTTCGCACAGTGAAATATCCTAGTCTGAACTTACTGGAGGATCGCTATTGGTGCTCGCAGCTCTACTTTCTCTTGCTATCAATGGAAGTTGTTGGGTACGGTACGATGTACACAGCTAGTCATTAAAGAAATATTTACCTGTAGAAAAAGAGGTAAAATGCACAATGTATTGACCTTTGATTTCACATTCAACGGAGGTATTCATGACAGGAATGCTTACATGTAGATTAGAGATGAAAACGCACGAGTCAAACTGATTTTGACATTAAGTGGATGAATAACTGAACTATCACTATTTGATGAATGTAAACATTGCATCACTGATCTTTTTTCTGTAAAAGTGCATATGGTTCATGAATATGACAGAGGTTGACGCTTTTGACAAGGCAGAGTTCATTTATCTGCTCTGAAAGCGTCCTTATGAAGCTGAGAGCCTAGCAGAACTCACTCTTGCATTGCTAAGCATTAAAGTGACACAAAAACAAGGCTTCTTGGTAGTTAACATTGCCATCACACTTGTCTTGCTTGAGCTTCTCAACATTTACAACCTTGGATACATGTGCTGATGAATTTACCTAACCTGCAAGGTAATGAAGATTTATTACCAAACACCATTTATACACAATAAGTACCGGAAAAAAAATAACAATGTAGTTTTTCAGAACATAAAATCTGCATATCAATGAATTTATCCATTCACCTGTAATGTGGCTTGGCATGGGACTCGTGGGTGTCTAGGGTCCTGTCTATAATTAGAGGGATCATGATAAAGTGTTTCACGAGGGGAAACTCCTTCACCTACTCGCGTAAAGAAATGCACACATGCTGTGCACTGATGAAAAGGACATCGAAGGTGAAAATGTTTGGAAGTTGGACATATATGATGGCAATACAGAAGCAATGTCCCCAATATTATACCCTCTCCAATGCATTCAAAACTGCACAGGTAGTTGGTTGGTTAACTCAGTGTGTACTATGTTGGTTGCTTGGTACTATCTTGACACAGACACTGCTGGTGATGGTAACAGAGATGTGCTGCTAGCACAGCTTCTTAACACTGTCAAAGTAGACATCCTGTGCGGCACATGCATCAATGGAATATTACTCTGCTCCATGCTGAAAGTTGTTGGTTCAACCTGATGAATACACCATATATAACAATTTTAAACAAAACATGCCCAGATTCCAATAGTGGCATTTCGGTTTTTATTTTCTTTATAACAACAGCATTTGTTGTACGTACATATGTTTTGGGACATGATGAGGTTAATGTGCATATCTTGGGTCAGAATTTAACATTCATAATCCATAAGAAATCATGGAAATAATAAGAAATAATATGTAAAAAGTCCTTGACAATGTTATAATGAATTAAGAATCTATAATAATTCATTTACAATCCATAGTAATTAACTAATAATCTGTAATAAATTATTTTGTTATTCTTGGGTAATATGACGGTATTCGTTGTTGAGGTAATGCAGATGTAATTCACACTGTTGGCAGTTGTATGCACAGCAATTACAATGTCTTATTTGAACAGGTTCATGTTCTCATGTTAACCACTTATAGTCCTTAATATAAACATCTATGTTATTGTGGAGTTGAGAAGAATGTAAACATGGTGAAAGCTGTCATTATATTACTGTTATGTCTGCATGAAAGTTGTACCTAAAATAGTTAAACTTTCCACCTTTCCTTCTATTACTGATGCAGAAGAAATTATATTACTTGACTACTAGGTCGGATATGTTTTTTAACATGTGCAGCAAACTTGTAGAAAAGAAACTGAATATTTCAAGTTTACGTACAATCAGTATTTGATGTTGTAAATGCCCAAAAAAATGTTACAGTGCAATTTGGAGTCAGGTCCAATTCAGCAGCATTGTTGTATTGTCTTTTTCTTAGATTTGGGCGCCTGTATTATCCAAACCAATGTAGCTTGCTAGCTTGAGTAGTACTTGTTCCACTTCCAATAATCACCACTGACATTGAAAATTAGTGTTAACATTTATAGCTCTGAATGTAAAAGTGATGCATGTGTATAATGCTAAAGTAGAAAAGTATTGAGCCAATAAAATTGGGAATCCAATGAAATCGTTCATTACATACCATTAAGCTACAGTACTGTAAGTAACTTGACTATCACGTTTATGAGGATACTTTTTAAGAAAAAGTCACCCAGGAAAGAACCTGGGCACGAAAACAAAACTACCAAACGACTGATCCGCTCTCAGCCCCAGTCCCCTTGCATCGGGACTGTGACTGTGTGATCATCGTCAGGTGTGTATCAGCATTCCCGAAAAGAACAGATCTTGAAAAGAATGATCTTAGCCAAAAGGCCGAGAAGCGTTTATGAGGATATGTTAATTTCAAACTCAACAACTGTTAAGAAGACAAAGTAGGTTTAGAATTTGACCGACACTCTTGAAATGCTGCTTCGAACAAAGTCCCAGCTTTCCCAAGGTGCCACTATGTAAACTTACCAGTGTAGTTGACGCTGAGGTATGAGAAAGGGCTTCCACCGACACATGGCATAATTCTAGAAGCAAGGAATAACTTTATAGTGAACTATGTCTGTAAATTAATACTTTCCATGTCCATAGTTAATACCGAATGGGAATTTGTAATGCTATAAAACACCTACCAGTATATGTACAAAAGTTCCTGCACTTTTTTTGACAAGTTTCATGAAGGGAGCAAGTCATCACTGCAATGTCCCCTAGGCTTCAGTATATTCCTTACAAAACAGATAAACAACCAGAATAAGGGTTCCAGTTTGTCCTTAATGAAGCATTCCATATATTCAACTTGCATGATTCCGTGTTCAAAGCAGGAATCTGAAATGCTAGTGGGTAGCAATATGCACCCACTAGCATATTGGGTGCAACAACATTTCATTTTGTCGGACTAAATGAAATCATTGCAACATTGCAGTATGCTATTAAAGTGGTCAACTCATCATTTAATTACTATACAAGAAAAAAATGGTTCAAATAGCAAATAGCAAAACTATTACCTGATACGTTCACACTTTACCATGATTATCAAAGAAATTTATCCACCTATTTACATTTGCTCAATGTTAAATTTTTCTGCAATCCATTTGCAATTAACTTTGTAATAACAATGAATACTCTTATCAGTGGTATTTTATTTCTTCGGACTACAACTGTCCGGCCACGGTATGTCCATCCAAGAAGATCTCTTATGCCTTGAGGAGTTTGTTCCTCTGGCAGCGGAACAACATTTCTTCACCTTTTTGTATAGTACAAGGTGAAGTCAGCATCAGCAAGAAGGGGAAACAATTCTCTGATGTTTCTGATGAAAACTTCGTGTGACATGGTTAGATCCAGCCGGATTTCCCTGAAACCTGAAGCATATAGTAGCAATAAGAAAAGAGGTAATTAAAACCTACAATTAACCTTGAACAAAGTAAGATATGAACAAATTGTTTAGACTTTATCAGTCCCTAGCTATTAGTATATTTCATTTAGGTGGACGGGCCTTGCACGCAAACCCCACAACTATAAAATAGCAAGACTGTAACACTCAAAGAAACTGCTTGCCTTAAAAGTAGTTTGCCTTTGATTGACCAATTGATATAAACACACTGCACAGTTTTGGCTTCTTTGACTTGAGTTTTCTTTGTCAGAGTGGGGAGTGAAGACAGTGAAGATTTAATCAAAATCCTTAATGTGTATCATGTGATATGTCAGGTGATACAGAAACTGCTCGACTCGGCGTGATGTATATGCACAAACTGTGTGTATGTAACGTGTGTACGTGTTTACAATTCGTCTGCATAACAAGAGATCGATGGGCTGAAAGTCTAACCAAATGTACAGCCAACAGTTGGCAAACCGAGGGTGGCAATTTTCCATGCCTAGAAGGTGCTTATATGATTCAATACACGAACGATGAAGGTAATTGTAGGCCTGTTACTAATACCCATGTTAGCAGGGCTCAAAATAGACGGGGCGAAGGGCGATTCGCCCTATGAAGTTGAAAAATCGGCCCACAAAAGAAATCACGGGGGCGAAATTTTTTTTTTAAATAACGCTAAAATGGCCCTCCATATGTACTTTTCAGTCAACGGGCGCCGCACGTTTAAAAAGATGACACAATACTGTGAAATAAATCACTGAAAAAAAAATAACTGCCGATCCTTTCGTTATAACAGCTTGGTTTGTACGTTCGCTCACACACGAATTAATAGTCTAGTTAACAACGCAATATGAAAACCCACAATAGCAAACCACCTAGCTAGCTAAAAAAATATCGGTTCATCGCGTGATCATTTTCGCACACCCGTGTATGTGTATTTTGTTCTCCCAGCTAGGTGTTGTGTATCACGGTACTGTGGAAAGAGTGAGTTAACATTGAAAGCTCCTGCGATGTTTTCCCTAATATACCTAAAGGCAGGAGGGAAAAGTTTTGCGTCGTAGTAACGACCATGCAGTCTGTCTAGTTACAAAATGGCGGCAAATTTCCGACTCCTTTTTAATAGGAAAATCGGAACCGCAGCTGACTTACGTCGTAGGACATGGTGCCGTGTGGGTTATTTATGAACAGCTAACAGACTTCTTTCGATATAGGGGAATTGATCAAATGACTTACATGATAAAAAGATATAGGCCTATGAACCAATGGGGGGGGGGAGGGTATATTAATCTGATATTGCGGATTTCCGTGATTTCTTTTCTACCTCCGAAATTTACACCTGCCGAATGCCGTGAATTTCTAACGACAGCGTTACTATATTATTTCATCCGTCATTTATGTTTTTCATTACCGATGCATATCCAACCTGCAGGGGGACAAAACTATTATCCTAACACACTGTAGCATACGCAAACTGGAGCCTATACCGTAAATTTTTCTGGGATTTTCATAACGTTCCCAACAATATTCCAACGATATTTTCAAAAGTTTCCCATGATTATCAATATTTTAGTATCATTAGATTAGGGACAATCGAGGAGAAGTGTAGTGCTGTAGCTGCTGAATGTTATTCCACATTAAAACTGACCATTGTGTACATTTTACGAACAGTAACTTTTTAATTATGATATCATCAAGTAGGGTGCAAACGACAGGCTAGGCATGTGGCTTCAGTGTGCGCATTTTGAGTGTGAAACTTTGCTTTGAGAGTTGTAATAAATTTAAAATTCTTTATAAGATAGGCACCAAAATGTCTTTAAACCTCAATTTTCTCAGAGCGTCTGGGGGCTTCGACCCCCATACCCCAAATAAGGCGTTGCCCATGGACCCTACCACGGGCAACTAAGGCAGGCCCATGGTCCCCGCCTATAACTGTGTCGCACTGCGTGCTGACTGACGCCCTCTGCTTTAGTATAGTATCACCCACAAAGTTATGTGATTTTTTTTTTACCCCAGGCTCATCCCTGTATATGGATTTTACTGATAAAATGTTGTAAACATGAATCAATTTTGTAGCTAAAATATGACTCTATGACTGCTGCTAGCACTGGCACACACACACACACACACACAAACAAATGTAGGGTGTAATGTAGCTTATATACAGGCCACTAAGTGTATAGGCCTAGGCAATGCTACAGTATTGCCCAGTCACACTCTCAGATCCCTTCTTGTATTTTGTACACCTAACAATGCCAGTTGGCATTTGTAAGTTTCCAGCTATTTAGCATTTAGCAGGCAGACAGAAAAGCTGTCTGAGTGTCTGACACGAGATGCTGGAAAACGGCTCAAAAGCTGCTGAACAGAGATTTCATGAAAGGATGAAAATGCTATTGCCCAAGACATTCTGTTTACACATAACAGAGGAAGACTACTTCGTCCTAAGCAAGTGGCTTAGGGTGTTGGTAACTGTACGACTGCAACAACTCTTAAAATATTCTTCGGACATTCCTCTATTACTTCAGCCAACACATCCTTGTTCTTAATACTGTCTTTACTTATTTTATCATCTTGCCGTGACAAGGAACTGCTCTGTGTTTTAATTGTGGTACAGTACAATGTATAAGAATGACGTTATTTCTTTATTGTTTACTCTTTACATAAAACCTCTCTTAGCACCCAACAAACTGTTAACATGTTCCTGAGACGTTCCTATAGCTTTCAACCAACATTACCTGGTCCTAAAGACTGTTAGTGCAAGAACATTTAAATTATTTTATCATCTTGCTGTGACAAGAAGCTGCTCTATTTTCATTATCTTACAAACTTATAAGAGTGACGTCATATGTATATTGTTTACTCGTAAAATTACACCTCTCCTCCTCAATCAATCAATAGTCATAAGCCAAAATGGCCCGGTGACCTCCCCGAAGATTATGAACAATCTTAGGTTTCTAACTTTTTATAATGTTAATCCGGTGCCTGCCATCTTCGAGTAGCTGGGCTGCAGAACGACCGCATTCTACCGTGTCTAGAATGCCCTGGTAATCTTTTAACACTGTACACCCTCACTGCCCCCTAATGGCCTTCCTTCATTTTGAGACCACTTTCCCACAAAGTGGCCCCTGACGCGACCTCGGGGAGGGTGGCGGGTAAACCCTGCCACCCGCCGAGCTCGCCGAGAAGGAAAAATCTAACGCTAACAAAGACTGCTGACGCCTTCAGGCGGAGCCCACCCTGAACAGTCGGGGTGGGGGTCCGCCCTCCGTCACCCCGTAGGCGTGCCTCCCCCTACACTTACAGAGGCCTAATCGAACAAGGGGACGAGGCCCATACTACCTTAGATGGTAAAGAGTAACCTGGTAAACCAAACTAAGGAAACAACACCCACCGATAGACAAGTAGCCGCAGGCGACCCAGGGGGTGGCGATGTCTATCGACGAAACGCGAGGAGTCGTGAGTCAGGTCGAACGACCGCTCCCCCGTCCGGCTGCGTCCCACCTCCCTCGGGGAAGGGTGGCGGGAAATGGAGACAGGTAAGTGGGTCACTCGTAAATATATAAACCAGTAAGTTTTATAATATTTACTTCGTTCCCCACTTACCTGTCTCCCCACAACCTATGCACCGAGTGGCACTGTCCGATGGTGGGAGGCCCGAGGGGTGGGACCCCCGGAGCTCGTATCATCGAGCGACCATAGCCAAATCGGCCTGTGATATGTCCGATAAGTAGCAGGCGACGAAGCGATTGGAGTCTTCCACGCCGTCGTCTTGCAGATGTCCACTATTGGAAAACCTGCGAACAGGGCTGTAGAAGCAGTGAAACCCCTGCTGTTGTGAGCCATGGATCTGCCTGGACCTGTAGCCAGAGGGCGGATGGCTTCCACCAAACAGCGGGACAAGGTATCCTCCCAGGCTGCTGAGTGGGGCACTCGAAGGAGGAAGAACAGAGATGTCGAAGTACCCAAGAGATCTTGTGTTCTGTTGAGGTACCACTTCAGTGCCCTAATGGGAAACCATACTGTAGTCTGTCCTCGGGGATCAAACAGAAGGTCTTGATCTCTGGGATGATGATGTCTCCCGGTAGGAGAGCCCAAACCTGGTTCTAGCGAAGGAGGGGTCGAGAACTATCAGCACCCCACAAACCGTAGGACTGAAGGCACCTTAGTCAAGGCGAGCCGTTGCTGCCTGGCGTGGAGCCGTAGGGGAAGCCCCTGATGGAAGGCGGCAACAGCCGAACGAAAGTCTTTGATCGTCTACACCCTGCCTCCCTTCTTGGAACAGTGTGGGTAAGGAGTCAGCGATCAAGGTTAGAAAGGCCACGGTAGGCAGAGTCTGTCTCGTTCGGCATACTCCGAATCTCCGTAGGCAGAAAACGTAAGTACCAAGGTTGTTCTCACTCTGGCGGCCAAAGTCCTTTCTGTCTAAGGAAACACCAGACAATTTCCAGGCACCTAATTGTAGGCCCTTGCTGTCCGGGTGAGCCAGCGCCCCGTCTATGGGACAACCGACTGTTTGTCCGGCAGGATTGCTGGCTCGTCCGCTAGGAGCTAGATAACTTTTGCCCGAACCGGGGTCAGCGGGGCCACTATGATGGCTGACCCTGCCAAGAGGGGGAAGATGTAAGCTTCCGGTCCGTTTCGCGACAGGGACCTGGCGTTATGTGGAAGGCCTGCGGGTGGGCCGCCTGAACAAAGATGAGCAGCCCATTGTTGCCCTGTGTCGCAATCAGGTCTATCAGAGGTCTGCTGGACATGTGGAAAAACCTACTTCATGTTCGTTGCGAAAGGGTCCACTCGTCAGGGTGGAGCTGTCCCCTGGGCAAAGCATCGGCCATCACATTCTCCTTTCTGGCTATCTGAGAGACTTGTAGGGCCATGCCAGATTCTGTAGCTGTGGTGAGGGTCTCCCTTGCCAGACGGCAATATCTCTCTGACCTGGTGCCACCATGTCTGTTGACGTAGCTACAGTATGTTACCACCGTCGTGTTGTCTGAGAGGATGGTAGTCAAAAGCCCCGTACCTGGGCGCCGGAGGGCTCCAGAGAGCCCAACCCTGTGTATCTACTGCTAAAGAAGTCAAGGACAGCGGCCTGCTTGGTGACCTTGTTAGCGCTTGCAGGACAGCCGCACTCGCAGTACTGATTCAGTACCACAGTACCGTTGATGACTCCTTCAGTTATCAACCCGTTGCAATCAGAAAACTCTGAAGAAAAGGAATGTCCTGATGATGCTAAGCTGTACCCTGTAGGGAGGTTTAATGGAGGTTCTTTCCATGCTAAAAAATATTAACCATAATACTTTTTAAGAAAAAGTCACCCAGGAAAGAACCTGGGCACGAAAACCAAACTACCAAACGACTGATCCGCTCTCAGCCCCAGTCCCCTTGCATCGGGACTGTGACTGTGTGATCATCGTCAGGTGTGTATCACCATTCCCTAAGGGAACAGATACTACACATGATCTTAGCCAAAAGGCCGAGAAGCATAATATTGGGGAAAGAAAAGGCGTAGACCTATTGAAAGATAATGATGCCTGAGGCGCCTAACAATATTACCCCGGTCAACGAAAACCTGTCAAGCCTAGAGACAAGTATCTCCTGGATGGGAAGCTGCACTGACGAAAAAGTGCCTTGCCCAAGGAAACAACTGAATGATCCGGCCAGGACTCAAACCTGCAAGCCTTAGATCACCAGTCCACTGCCTTCACCACTTGACCACAGTACTCTCCAAAAATGAGTACTGAAGGTACAGAATCTCACTCTGCTGAGTGAGTACAGAATCTTAAACAATGCTACCCTGCTACAAAAAATGAGACTGAGTACTGAATGGATAGTTTGCTTCATCAGAATCTTAAACAAAGCTACAATGCTACTGTTTATGTGACTCCTACAATTAAATGTATGTATTTAAGAACGTATTTAGGATCATCCTGCAAGTAGGAACTTGAGAAGAAGCCTCACTGGCTTAACCAAGCTGCAAGCTGACTGTCAATCTCTTACGTTTGTAACCACAGGGTAGCCCACAAAGTACAGCACATGTAAGGCCTCCACAACGTACTGCATGTCCGAACCATTTTGCGTTATGTTGAAGAACAGTTTCAGAAGAGAACAGCCATCGCCCCGCGATCTTCGTGTTTAGTTCATCATTCGACACATGGTCTTTCCATGTGAGACGAAGCAAACGTCGCCAAATTTCTCTACCCAAAGCGTCAAGGCGGTTCATGTCAGCCGCTTTTATGGTCCAGGTGCTACAACCGTAAGTAAGACGAGATGCAAGCAGAGCTCTGGTCAGGTGGAGATTAACATCCATAGAGATACGATTCGACTTCAAATATGCACAATTGTTGAGAGTCGCCTTTGTCATGGCTACACGAGCACGGATCTCACGACTATCGTTGAGATTGTAGGTGATGTAGGTGCCAAGGTATTTAAACTCAGATGTACGCTTCAGAGGGTTGCCCCTATAATAGATGTTATCAACACTTAGAATATATGATTATTTAAACTTCTATAAGGATGAATCACCAAGCCATAGTCATCAGCAATGTCTCCTAAGATATTCAACATTGCTTCAGCATCAGCAGCAGCTACAAGACTAGATCGTCTGCATAGCGTTGTTCCTTGCAGGCAAGACTGTCAACATTTGGGGCAGGCAGATGATTGGTGCGTTCGTCCCATTCACGCATTATGTACTCTGTGTATATGTTGAAAAGAGATGGCGATATTGGGCATCCCTGTCGTACACCGGCTGGCGTTGGAAACGGAGCAGAGGTATGACCCTTCCATGAGATGGTACCGTGTGCGTCACTTTAGAGATTCTCAATGATCCGGACTAAATCCTCTGCCATACCAAGTCTACGTAGCATCTCCAAAAGCTTCGTGTGAATAACACTGTCAAATGCTTTGCGAAAGTCAACAAAAATAAGATGTAAGGGTTGTTTTTACTGCAATGTAAGCTTGTGCCAGGCCTTTAACACGGAAAATTGCATCAACAGTAGATTTACCGGGGACAAATCCACACTGTGCATCTGAAACTTCTAATGCAACAAAAGGAATCAATCGTTGCTGGATTATGTTGAGGATAATCTTGCTCATGTGGCTAATGAGAGCCAGTGTCCTGTAATTACTACAGTTGCCACGGTCGTTCTTTTTATGGAGAACTATGTATCTTGAGTTAGTTAGAGAGTTAGGCCAGTTTCATGTCAACCACATATCTTGCACCGCATTATCCAACGCAAGGCGACTATGAGCATCTTCAGCTACTGATTTGATGAATTCGCTTAGGACTAGGTCAGAACCAGGTGCTTTGTTGTTTTTCAAGCTCTTGATTGCAGTGTTGATCTTTTCTGATGTTGGTGGGTGGGGAGTGCATGAATAACGGATGACTGCAGGTCGTTGGTGGTCAGAATGGATCAGTTCGCGAGCATATTCTTCCCAGCGTCGAACTTTATCATCAACAGTCAGTAGAACACAGCCGTTTTTATCTTTGATGTTGGCCAAGGTGCAATTGGTTTCACTGTGAGATGGTTGGTAGTCTTGAAAAGCGTTCGTGTATCATCTGTAGAGAAAGCACGATTGATAATCTGTACTTGTTGAAGTAACCATTTTTCCATATCACCTTTGCATGCACGTTTTACAGCATTACGAAGTCGCTGAAATTCAGCAGTGTTCCTTGCTTCTCTCTCGTCTTGAATTAGCTGTATGGTTGTGGGTGTCAGATAAGGCTGATTATACGGAAAGGAGCAACGTTGCATGCTTCAACAGCATTCGTATGAATGAGCGTGGAGATTTCATAAAGTTTATTAATCTCATGAAGCTTATCCCGGACAGCGTCACAAAGGGTCTGTGTGGTAGTTGAACCACGGAGACTATTCAGGTCGGGCTTTGGACGACCTCTCCTAGCACCCAACAACTCTTTTAATATCATTGTGATATCCCTCCATTACTTTCAACCAACACATCCTGTTTCTAAATAAGTGCAAGCACATTTAAATTATGTCGTTTCCATGTTGCTGTTACAAGGAACTCCTGAGTTTTAATTTCGTCCAACCTGTTACAATGGCGTCATATGTTTATTGTTTACTCGTAAAGTATTACCTCTTTTTAGCATCCAACAACTGTTGACCTAACCAACAAACCTTGGTTCTTAATACGTTTAATAACATTTCAAAACTATTATCATGTTGCTGTGAATAGTTGTTGCTGATTTTTCATTTAGCCCACACTTCGTAGTGAGGTCATTTGTTATTTACACGCAAGATAACATCTCTCCAAGCATGGTGCTGTGACAAGGAACTGCTTTGTTGTAATTGTCGTACACCGTATAAGAGTGGCGTACTTTGTTTGTTGTTTACTCGAAAAATAACACCTCTCCAATCATCCAACATCGCGGAAAATGTTCCCGGGACGCGAGATTTTTTCCCAGCGCGGTAAAGGCCATCGGTTACATCTCTATGTTCCGACGTCTCTATGTTCTGACAATACGAAATAATTTGTGGACTCATTATTTCTTTTGACCAACATTTCTTCGGACAAAATTGTTTTTGACCAACATTTCTTCAGACCAAAATTGTTTTCCGAAACAAACTTTGGCCCCTGTTTTTTTCTACAAAATTTGTGGGTCCAAAAAAATTCAGTCCCCTAAAAAATGTTGGTCCGAAATAATGAGGTTTCCAAAAAATTCAGTCCCAAAAAAGGGTCACAAAACTACTTTTTCTTGGTACAACGACATTTTGGAAACATTGCTCAGATTTTTTTCTTTTGTCGGAACATAGAGATGTCACCAGGCCATCATTTGCATACCTCGCTTCTCATTGGCTGGGGTCCGTATACATACCACATTTCACAAGGCCACGTTGCTACACTCCCAAAAAAAAAAACAGTCTAGCAGCAGAATGTACAATGGCTCCCGGGACATCTCTCTACAACTTCCAACCAACAAACCTTGGTAATAAATATGTGCAAAGAAAATGGTTTTTTTAACACATTTTCAAGCCTGCCCCCGATAGACTATAGTGCCGTTTGGCCGTGACGTTTAGGATCCCGCATGGCGAGTCACCTAAAAGGCACACTATTCCCTACTGTACTGTATTGAGATGGACAAAAATATAGCAGACAGATACACACTTTTCATGTGTGAATCAGACATTGTGTTAGCATACAAAGCAATGAATAGCATACAAAGACCAGCAAAAGAAAGAAAGAGCTAGGCATTGAGTTCCGTTGAGTTTCAAGACCCAGAAAACTGAATCTAGCACGTGTCACACGAGGTCCCCTTCTTCTTACTGTTATGAAATAGTAATACTGCCTCTGTGATGTTCCCGAAAAACTCCATCGAGACACCTTACATGCGCCTTATATATTTATCTAGGTGATGGATTCTGTTTTCCCACGATAAGTTTTAACTATCTTATTGAATCTTGTTACAGGGCCTTTTCCCAAAATAGATTCCATTGTGTCTGTAGAACATTCGAGAAAGTTCTTCTCACGTGGTATGGAAGTTTCCATAGAAAGGGGTGGACTTCCAAACTCCCAACCAATCAGGGCAGATCAGTGCCAGCGCACTTAATTTTATATCGTTAAGCTAATGTAGGATGAGCAAGTTATTGGCTGTATAAAAGGCGGCATCTTTCGAATACGTAATTGACGGAGTAAAATCATTGTATTTTTATTTGATTAGAGAAGAGAATCGATAGAGAAGAAATTATACGGAATCAATAATCAAATCCTATCTCGTCAAATCTTTGTCATGTTTCCTTGTTAAGGTATATGAGTTCTTTCGAACAATCAAGTAGAACCCAGCCGACGTAGAGTATTAACATATAACATGTTATTATTTGCGTTTAGGACGATATGTCCAAGGTTACTTGTTGACACATGGAGGGACAGGGTGACCAATGACGAGCAGACGGCATGCTTTAACTTATATATCAATATGCAAATACACAGCTCATTAGCATACATGTTTCGAGTGAAACCGGAAAAGTAATTGTTCCATTTTAGGGGGCGCTCGTGAAGCAGGCGAGAACAAAATGGCGCTAAACAGAGCGCTGCTGGAGAGAAGGGCGGCAACAAATTAGGCCAAGTTCTGCTATTTCTCCAGAAAGTTACCGTCGTAAAAGGTAAAATTTGTTAGGTGAGTGTTGTACGATTGTCTTCTTGTATTGGTTTTGCGATATGTACACTGTAGTTTATTGACCCGTGTAGACACGTTTTCATCTAATTATAGTTTACGTACGCCTTGGGCTATTCACGGCAGATAGGCCCATGTGTTTCATGATTAGCTTGCTTGTAATGGCTGTCATTCAGCGCTATTTATCGGTTTCTGGTTCTCTCTCTCTGGAATTACCGTTAATTTGATCTCAATATATTACTGATTATTTGTGATTGTAAAGGTGTTTTCATAAATGAGTATTTAGACCAATCTACGATGATTTTTAACTTGTGAGGGACTTTGCCTATTGATTGTAGTGTTTATTTAAGAAACCTGTTCATTAAAAGCTTATGTTTACATGAGTTGCTGTTGCATGTATTTATGTTACTGTACATTTGTATTACAGGTTTACCGAAACTATATCGTACTGAACCTTTGTGTGACTGTGAACCACATCGGTATTCTGAAACTGTCGCTATTCGCATCCGCTCACAGTAGTAAGTTAATTGTATACAGTTCTTTAAGAGGGATTTGCGCTTAATTATGCAAATGTCTGACAGTCAGGTAAATTTGGTAAGCCCAGTAAGGGCGCCATACAGATTAATGGAAGAAGTTGTATGTTTACTGGTTTGATATCACTGTTGAAGAATATGAGGGTTTATGCTAAATTCAGGGGGGTTAAAGCGATATGCTGATTAAATGTTCAAGAAAATCGACGGAAGTCTTTAAGAGCTTTGTTGGACACAATCTATTAAGACTACTTACTTGTTCCTTTTTCCCTTTTTCTTTTCCGAATTGAATAAACAGCGATCATTATATCATCCAAACTATATCTATATACGACCGGCTGTGACTACTTCATTTTGTTCTTTTCTTCGACCCTTCCAATACAGGTGCAGATTATATAACGTAGTGCATCGTTTGCACACGTACATGTGAATGCATATTCAATTACATTACATCCCCCTTTCTTTAATAAGTTGGGAGTCTTAGGTAGGCTACAATTCAATTAAACTTTCTTAATAATTACAAGGGCTTTGTGTAAGTCTGGTAGTATTTCGCGACAATAGTAAGTTCTCAAAATTATAAATCGAACATTATTCTCTTCTTTACTCTCCGACCAGACCTAGTAACATAAACATCTTCTTGTGGGTCTGGACCTTGTGGTTCTGGTGCCAGAATATTTTCTATTTCTGAACTGGGGTCAGAGTTATCGGTTATAATCTCTGACTGGGGTAGAACCTTTTCCCCTTCCTTTAAATGTTTCCTATTCCTCCTGAGGATTCCGCCCGAGTCGGTTTGAATTTCATACGATCGTGGAACCAACGGACTCAAAGGTTTTGCTGTTTTATCATGATAGAATTTCTGTGTGTCTTGCCTATCCTGCATACGCTCAAGAATTGAATCACGATCAACATTCTTATTTTGTTCTCTGACAGGAAGATTAGATTTCACCTTACGATTGAGCAGTAATTCTGCTGGAGACGGTATTTTACTGTCTACAAGCGTTGCTCTAAGACACAATAAGGCTAGATAAACATCTGTATTTGTCTGATTTGCCTTGACCATCGTGTTTTTGACGATTTCGACTTGTCTCTCTATGAAACTATTAGACTGAGGATACCTACGACTCGAGGTAATATGACTAAAATTACATTGTTTTGCAAAATCCTTAAAGCTTTGGCTTGAGTATTGACTTCCATTGTCTGATACTAGCTTTTCAGGTATACCATATTCTGAAAACACACTTTTGCACATATGAATTACTGTATTACTAGTAGATTTGCCTTTAGGTATGGACTTAACAATAAAGAATTTAGAATAGTAGTCAGCAAGTAATAGGTACTCATTTCCACTAACATAAAACAAGTCTGTCCCAATCACTTGCCACGGTCTAGTTGGGAGTTCTGGTTGTTCTAGTGGTTCTGAGGCCTGGGAATTACCATGTTCCTGGCAATGAACACACACTCTAACCATCTCCTCGATATCCTTATTGACATTAACCCATTAACATTAACCATTGACATTAACATTTATAGAGGGGGTGGGTATGGTCCTTCCATACCGCTTCCAGTTTGGACTCGAGAAGGCTGTGGTAGACCGAGTCAATGGAAGGCAAGGGTTCCCCGACTACTCTCTCTGCTTTCTTAATGATGCTATTAATACGATCTATTTCATGTTTGTTTACATTCCCACCCCAGCAAACCAAGCTATAACGCCAAACCCCGCTAATGGTACAATTATAAAACATTTCAAGGATGTCATGACGAACATTAAAATTCGACATCTTACGGAGGCAGTACAATCTAGAATTCAACTTTTTAACCAATATATCAATATGATCTCCCCATGCCAAGTGATCATTCAGCACTACCCCAAGATACTTATATGACGTAACACGATCAATTACACTTCCTTTGACAACAACAGGGGGTGGAGGATTAGTATTGTGACGAAAATCAATAATCATTTCTTTGGTCTTAGCAACATTTAATTGGAGGAAGTTAAGGTCACAGTAGTTCACAAAAGACTGAATTTGACGTAAATACGCTTCATCACCATTACCATTGACTAAGCCAATCATGGCAGTATCGTCAGCAAACTTGATGAGTGAGCAACCTTGTTCTAATGACCTGGCATCGTACGTATAAAGTGTGAATAGGAACGGTGCTAGAACTGTTCCCTGGGGTGCCCCTGTATTTGAAAGAATAACATCGGATAGACACGAATGGCTGAGTTTCACCAACTGAGTTCTGTTAGTTAAATAGTTTAAAATCCAGTGAATAAAACCACCGGAAACGTCCATATTCTTAAGTTTACTGACTAAAATATGTGGTTGGATAGTGTTGAAAGCAGACGAAAAGTCGAAAAATGTCACACGGGCAAAATGTCCTCGGCAAGAATGTTCTAAATGAGAATATAGTTTATGGAGGATCAAAAGAATGGCATCTTCACAACTTCGATCTGATTGGTATGCAAACTGGAAAGGATCTAAAAATGGAGTTACGAATGGTCTAAAGCGTTCTAAAAATATACGTTCACAAACTTTCATGGGCACAGCAGTGAGGGCAACAGGACGTAAGTCATTCAAACATGATATTGCACTGGTCTTAGGTACTGGTATGATACATGATTGCTTCCATAAGTTAGGTATAACACGGGTTGTGAAAGATTGATTGAAAATATACGTTAAAATGTTCGAAAGTTGTATTGCACATTGTTTTAAGACCCGCGGGGAGAGCTTGTCTGGTCCGGCAGCTTTCGATGAGTGAAGTCTTGACAAATGACGACGAACCTCATCTTCAGTAACCGTGATGTCACAGTCAGAATTTGCGAACTGCTGTTGAAAATCGTCGTGTTCAGCTGAAAAATCCTGTCGTTCGAAACGATTATAAAAGCAATTCAGTTCGTTCGCATAGTCTTCATCCACTCTGGGTAATAGGCAAGATTTTGGTTTATTGTTGTAACCACTCATCAAGCGCACGCCTTCCCAGACGCGCTTCATGTTGCCACCAGTAAAATGCCCTTCAACTTTGTCCTTGTACGCTGCCCTCTCCTCGCGAATAATCCTTTTCAGTTTAGACCGGATTTTCTTCAATCCCTCATGATCTCCTTTACCGAAGAGCCCTTTCTTCCTATTGATGACGTCCTTTACCCGTTTCGTAATCCAAGGTTTGTTGTTAGGATAAACTTTAATCTGCTTTGTTGGAATTGTAAGTTCAACACAAAAATTTATGTAATCGCTTACTGTTTCCGTCAATTCATCCAAGTCCCCGGCAGCGTCTATAAAGGCATTCCAATCAGTAGCATCCAGTTCAGCTCTAAGATGTTCTAAGCTGTCTTCGTTCCATTGTTGAACAGTCACGGTCGACGGTTTCTGCCTCTGAACAATAGGTCTGTACTTGGGTAGTAAGTTGATGAGGTTATGATCGGCATTACCAAGGGCTGGCAATTGAATGGAGTTGTAGGCATCCTTTACGTTTGAATAGAGCAAATCCAGGGTAGCAGTAGCTCGTGTTGTGCAAGTCACATGTTGATAGTAGTGCACATTACTTTTCCGGAGGCTACAATGATTGAAATCCCCATTGACGATGAATAATGCGTCGGGAGATGCCGTTTCCAATTCATGTATCACGTCACACAGTTCCAAAGCAGCCAGTTTCGCAGCACTCCGATGAGGAACATAAACAGTACAATGACATGGGAGAACTCCCTGGGTAAATAGTACGGCCTCAAACTGACTGTCAGAATCTCAACGTTTGTAGAACATGAATGATGCTTGATGGTTGCATGGTTGGGATGGCACCAATTCTCGTTGACATATAAGCATACACCTCCCCCTTTCTCCTTCCCCGAATCAGTAGTCCGATCACCTCGCATTAACTTGAATCCATTGACTGATACATGAGCGTCATTATGATGTTCAGTAAGCCAGGTCTCCGTGAATGACATGAGACTAGCATTCCGAAATTCATTTAGGTAGTTTACATTGGCACATAGCTCGTCGATCTTATTGCTCAGGGATTGAACGTTACCCATAATAATAGTTGGTAAAAAAGGCTTACATTTCTGTCTACGTATCCGTCTTTTAACACCTCCCGGTTTTCCTCGTTTCCTTTTCTTGATTTCTTTCGGAATGTCCGCATAGTTGGTTAGGCTAGGTGATCCAGTGTGTAGGCCTACACGCTTCACATTACGTAGGGCATGTAGCTGGGCTGGAGAATAGTACAGCCTAGACGCTGATATAAACACATCGTTTTCTCCCAAACCGAAACACGTCGTCACCAAAAGAAATACTAATCCAAACGTTAGAACCTTTGATTCCATGTTCAGTAATGTTCCATGAACTTCTAGTGTAGAACGAGTGTCGAAAAAAGTAGAAATTTCAAGAGCTTGAGCGAGTTGCGTCGCCACTAGGGTAGCGCCACCATAAGAAAGAGCTGTAAGCTGACATTTTACAACTCCTTGGTGCCCAGTATGAATTTTTTCAACTATTTCAGACTGCATGGTTGGTGGAATAATTATTTTGTCACCTTTCATGATAAGACCATTCTCGATCGTAAGTTCATCTCTCAGTGACCAGTATTTATGGATCAGTTTTGGGACTTCACGGCGCTTTGCAGGCCACCCACTTAATATAACGTCTTTCAAGACGTTCAACTCTGGGTCTGCCTTAGTTTCACTATAAAGTGCCGTAATTTTCTCATCAGAGAATTCAACTAAGTTAACAGTAACATGTTGTTTTTCTACTGGACCTTCCTCTAGTGGACTGAACCTAGACAGTGCACCAGCTATAAGCATGTCCTTTCCAGGTTTAAACTGAATCTTCATGTCATAACCTTGTAATCTTAATAATAACCTCTGTAACCTAGGTGGTGCTGCACCTAAGTTCTTCAGTTTTATCATTTCAAGTGGCTTTGTGGTCACTTTTGACAATGAAAGATTTCCCATAAATATAGGTGCGAAACCTCCTTTCTTCGGTTCTAGTTAGGGCTTTTGATGCAAAATAAACTGGTTTAGAATCTTGCAATAACACATTAATTCCTTTCATGGATGCATCCACTTCAATGACACTTTCCTTATTGGGATCTAAATATGCCAAAATTACTTGCTTTCTAATTAGTTCCTTTATCTGGTTAAAGGATTGTTTATGGAAGTTTGTCCAATGGAACTCCGTGTCGGCCTTCAGTAAGGACCTTAATGGTGAAGAGCAAGTGGAAAGGTTTGGAACAAATGGTGACATGTACGTGGCTATTCCCATAAATTCTTGAAGCTCTTTCTTGTTACTTGGGGCTTCAATTTTTCTATAGCCTTAACCTTTTCAGGGTCTGGGTGCACACCTTGTGAGTCATAAATTGATGCAAAAAATTTAATACTTGGCTTCTTGATTTCACACTTCTCGTAATTGAACACAAGTCCCTTCTCTCTTGCCACTTTCATGAGCCTTTGGAGGTTTTGATCGTGTTCCTCCTCTGTTTTGCCATACACACCTATGTCATCAGAAATTCCAAACGTTCCTGGACATTGATCCATCTTTGCCTGGAATATGTCCTGACTGACAGACAAGCTGAATGGCAGTCTTTTAAACCTATACCGTCCAAAAGGACTATTAAAAGTGGTTAGGAAACTGGATTCTTTATCCAACATGATAGACCAATACCCATGTCTAGCATCCAATTTGGAGAATACGGTACTGTGTGCAAGCCTATGAGTAATTTCCTCCAATGTTGAAGTTTAATGGTGAGTACGCTTAATGGCAGTTTAAGTCTTTGGGGTCTAGGCATACACGCCACTTCCCATTGGCTTTTTGGGAGTACACTACACTAGAGACCCAATCAGTTGGCTCTGTTACAGATTCAATTACACCTAGTGTCATCTAATTCTTTCTTGACATCATCTATTATTTGTATTGGACATCTACGAGCAGCATGAATTACTGGTGAAACCACTGTGTTTATAACAATATGGTAGTTCCCTTCTAATTTGCCAATCCCTTCAAATCTATCAGGGTATAACTTTCTTAAGTCATCTGCAGTGTCAATTTTAGTGGTGTCAACAGACACTCCACAATGCAAGGTAACTAACTTCAATAATAGGGACGAGTTCAATCCCAAAATAGCTGCACCTTTGACATCAGCAACATAAAATTAACTTTGTATAGTTATATTACGAAACTTGCACTTTAAGGTATGAGTACCAAAATGACGTATGACGCTATCATTGTAAGCCATGACATGACCATGGTTTCGATAGGTTTAGTAGATCCGGGCAGTGGATTACCACTGTTATCAATACAATGAGGATATATTTGTCTAAATATACGCAACGGCAATACATATCCTTCGGCACCAGTATCAAGTTTGCCTTTTAGTGTGGTTGGCTGATGACCTATAGCTATGTTCAGGTTGACAACAGCTTGATTATCAGCTATTTTCTGAGGACCATTTATATTGTAAATATATACTGAATCAAAAGAAAGGTTACGAGAATCACTCTGGTTTACATGTGGATTTGTCAAACCGTTTACATGTCGCTCATCTTGGAGCTTACGAGGTTTAAAACTGCCTCTTCCCCTTTTTCGATGATCACCCTTCCCATTACGTTTCTTTTGTCTACACACGGGTTCCCAATGGTTTGGCTTTCCACAATAATTACTATTTGTCCCTTCGGCCGGACACTTCCCCCTGTGTGGATAATTTAGTCCACACCTAACACACTTCTGGGTATTTCCAGGATGGACATTGGTACGACCCTTGTGCACATACTCTACAGAGATAGAGGGTACATTTAATGCTTCCATGTTTCCTTGTAGCCTCAAAGGTTCTTGCTAACAGAATTTGCTGCACCTTCGTGTGTGATGTGCCAATTATTAGCTGTTCAATCAGTCTAATTTCAAGCTCAGTTGGATTAAATTTACATTTACTACCCTGGATTCGGCAGCGGGTTATGAATTCATCAACATTTTCAGAAGGCATTTGTCTGAATCTTTGAAGTTGGAACCTGCTTAGCCGATAATTTGTCTTGGGTTCAGTGTTTCGCAAACAACTTGAAAATTTCATCACAACTTTCACGTTGTGTGTCTGTAACATTCCATGTACCAAAAATGTTAATGCCCTGCTGGCCCAACCACAATAGTACATATGTGACTTGTGTGTTGCCTGATTTAGCAGATTGTGCCATGGGGCCATCAAACATTAGGCGACAATGCTTTTTGAAATTTGGAAATGATGTTGGTAAGTCACTTGATTTCCAATCAAATGTTGGTGGAGACACAACATACGAATCCCCCATTTTGGTAACAACGTATTTGGATACTAACAACTAGATTAGAATTTCACAATTTCCAGCACACTAGCAGTAGCACTATACAATATACATTACTACAACTTACAAGCTTAGGCTACCTTGTACGAGCTTGGCTTAATGTTACGTAAAACTCACCAGGTTTGTTTACCAGGTATTCAACAATATAGTACATGAAACAAATTTACGAGTCATACAAACTCGTCTTAGTTCATGGAGAGTATCTGTTGGGAACTCCGTCAGTTCAGGTCACCAGACAGCAAGTAGACTGGACCAGAAACAAGTTTTGCACCTTGTACAGCACACTGCATACGGGATATCACAACACTTTCAACGTTTGGAATCTGGAAGACCTTCCAATGACGAGCCCAGAACTGTAGTAGCCAATTCCGCTAAAGATATATGCTGCGCTCTCCTCACAGACGGTACATCGTTGCCTGTTCGTACATCGTATTTAGTAATAATGCGTGGACGTGCTCCTGCATCGCATATAAGCCACAGGCAATGGTCTGGAATGTTGATTGTTCTTTAGGCTGATGTTATACACCTAGCACAATACAAGTACTAATTGGAATAAATAGCATGACTTCTAGATTCTGATGGTATGCCAGTACTGTTGTTTAACGTAGTATATGGCAAGCTTCCACTGATGAAGTAAATATAAGTCCGGTCGAACTGAATGTAACTGAAATGACGGTTTTTGTTACACGTCCGTCTCGTGGCTTACACCCTGTCTTCCCAGCAGCGGACTCGAAGACTTTCATGCCTTAGCGACTGTCTATATCTATGGACTGCTTTCCATTCGCTGCCACCATGTCATGTTTCCTTGTTTAGGTATATAAGTTCTTTGAAACAATCAAGTAGAACACAGTCGACGTAGAGTATTAACATATCACATGATATTATTATTTGCGTTACATCATGCTATGCTGTACAGGACAGATATATAGGACGACATGTCCAAGGTTACTTGTTGACAGATGGAGAGACAGGGTGAACAAGGACGAGCAGACGGCATGCTTAAACTTATATATCAAGACGCAAATACACAGCTCATAAGCATACAGGTGCAGATTATATAACGTAGTGCATCGTATGCACACGTACATGTGAATGCATATTCAATAACATTACAATCTTCCGTTCGAGACGTCTCCTGAAGAAGCATAAATACGGCATCAAGATAACCCAGTAACTTTCTTTCGCGAGTCCCGATATAGTATTACTATCGGAGGAGCCGGGCTCGATATAATATTACATGGTGGAGATCGGTTGCTTTCTTCAGGAGCAAAACGGTAAGGTAGCTTTTCACAACTTTCGTTCGTTACGTTCAATAACGAACAGGAGATCTTTTGGCCCGAAGACCTAACGAGGAACACAACGCATGATCACGACATAGCCTAACAGACACAATCTGCGATGGAAGTCAGCCTATACTAGCCTAAGTCTGTACACAGGATGCCGGAACCACTGATCTGTACACTAACGTTAATTAACCCAGCATGCAGTTCGCGTTTGAACATTCGCGCAACTAGTACATAGCATACTACAGCTCTAAACATCAGAACTGAACATTTTAGCAATCTAAGCCTAGGCTCTACCCGATGTCAACGACGAACGAATTTGCAGTATACGAGATGTAGGCCTACCTGCTACTACTAGCCGAGGGACTTCAATCATCGTTTGCAGTACCAATACCAGTTCTTAGTTAAAGTTAAGGGTGAGTGAAATCATGCCAATTTGTATCCCAATACCCCCTGGAGTCAAGTGGGACCCGATATAGGACGTCAAGTGGGACCTATCTATGATAGGACGTCATGTGGGACCCGACATAGGACGTGGGTGGGACCTATGATAGGACGTTTGTCATGTGGGACCCCATATAGGACACTTTAGCATTTGTGACCTATGATAGGATTATAGGTTGACAAGTAAGACATGTGTGAGTTAAACACAAGGTCAAAATCAGAACAAAAGCGATATGTTGTACATTTTTTTTATTTTTTTATTCGAGAACAACACGGCATCACATCAACCAAGAAAATAAAATCAACCAAGAAAATATGGGTGCTTAAGTCATACATGTAAAAACAATAATGATATCGATACTTCATCACTACTTTGGTTATCGTTTAACCATAACGGTGAGGAGACGGTAGGAAACCCGTTCCGACGAAACTTAATTGTTACAGTGTAAAACACCAACGCATGTGAATAGTACACAGTATTGAACAAAGGGATAAGTCAATAGTGGCTTTAGTGACAATAACAATAGCGACTCGTCCGTTAGGTAGGATATCGATCGATTTCTGTTTCAGGCAAACAATTACTAACCCCTAAGATCATCGTCCGTTAGCTATATTCGCGCTCAGTACACAATGAAACTCAGTGTTCTCCTTTGGGGTCTTCACCTATCCGTTAGGATTTTGCGCGGTAATGTAGCGGGGACTGAGTTTCCCAAAAAATAGTACATAATTATATACAAACACGCTAGCTACATATGAGAAAAACACGGTGATGAATATTGAAAGGTATCCAACATTTGCTATGCATGCAGCACGACACTTTTCCAAACTTGTTAAAGTCAAAATAGATTTTTCCTAAAAGTTTCACTTGATCTGAAACGTTAGCACCAAACAGTTCATGAAACGTCATTTTGTAAATAATTAAATTAAATAAAATGTATGTCAATTGTAGAAAACACTTCATTTAAAATAAAGTTATAAGAAGACTAAAATTCATTGCAATGTAAAAGTTCAAGTAGAAACATTCTTTTAACAAGCTAACCAATAAAAATGTTCATTTCATTCGGAAACAAACGGTGCATAGACAGTTTTATATATTAAACAAATATAAAGTATATACGAAAAAAGGTTTACAACCATTTGAGTGCTTTACAACAACACTTTTCACATATTTTGAAACTGAAAACACGTTTGCAATTAACAGTTCACCTTTATTTGTAAATAAAAATGTGCAAAAAGATTTTATCGCATATTTTGAAACTGAAAACACGTTTGCAATTAACAGTTCACCCATATTTGTAAATGACAATTTACAAAAAGATTTTATCACATATTTTTAAACTGAAAATACGTTTGCAATTAACAGTTCACCCTTATTTGTAAATAAAAATTTAGAAAAAGATTTTAGCTGCAACATTTAAGAAATATCATCATATGAACAGAAGAAAGCTCTTCGTTTAAAATTAATTTGGGTTCACAAACATAGTACAAGTTAAATAGAGCAACAAAAATTTAAAAAAAAAAATAAGAAAAAAAATCACAACCATTGTACACGTTTAAAATATAATAATAATGCTATTGTAAAAGTTAAAATCGAAAAATTCTTTCAATCTAACTAATAAAATGTACTTTACCGAAGATGCAGTCATCCATACGGTGTATTGGTAGTTTCCAACTGGGAGTAGAAAATGAAAAACACAGTGAGCATACTAGGTATCATGTCTGATTTAAAGTTCACGAGTCCATGACGACAAATGAAGGTAAAGTATCAAAATTTGTCCCGACAAACACCTATTTTCCGTCTATCATTCGTCTATGATCCGCACATTCATATCTCCTGGAAGCTAGGTAGTTCCTCCATGACAGGAATCAATGGTACAGTTGAACCCTCTTACATATCGCAAGAAAACATTGGTAGCGTGTTTTGGTACTTCTGATTTGAATATCTCCATAACGTGCTCCTTGAAAAGTGTTCGCCATTCGAACGGTAAATACCTTCAAACATTGTGGTAACCATAGGTAACCGAAGACACACGTGTCGCTTAAATTTGCTCCTCTGCAGTCATAACGTGACTATGTACCGCCATAGGGGCTCCCTGATCTATGACATAAAAGAAACACACACGACCTTCTCTCGAGCGAAGCACTAGTCCAAATGACAGAGCTTGGCATCAGTTGGCCAGAAATGTAACCTAATGAGTGGGACCTTATTTTCGCAAATGATGTCATAGATCAACTTTAGAGATGACATCATCAGTTGCATAAGTATATGGTACGAGTGAGCACTGCGCATGTGTAAAGAGGCGGTGCTTACGTGATTTGGCGGTCAATTTGAAACGTCTACCATGCGAGGGGTACAAGAAGCTAGGAACAGAGGGCGTGGTCAAGAGAACATTGTAGGACCCATACATACACTGTGCATGACACATTGCCATTCAGAATCCTTTATAAGCGACTGTAACGCTGAAGATATCTTCACATTGACAAGAAACGTCCACACAAGCAAAAGCAACCTCGGACTTGCGCGGAAACCAGGAAATCGTAAGACTTCGCACAACGTCTGTCCTCTCTATGATTTTAGAGATAAACTATATCAGGCGACGCAGGGTAAAGCCAGTGAAAGTACGGGGAAGGCCAATGTCAGAGGCAACGAGAGGATCTTATACAGGGTGAACCGGCAGGCGAAAACACGGCTCGGAATAGGGCCTCCAAATATTCCAGAAAGAGCAGACTTTTTCCTCTCTAAAAACATGCAATGTGTCGATTCATTTATGTTTATCATATGTATCGTTTTTTACTGATAGGCTATACCAAGACTAAGTTGTAAGATTTAGGCTTTGTTTAGTGTGTTGTACTTCTAGGCCTACATTTTATTTAGCGCTAACACTTACACTACTCCGCGAATCAACCTGTCGTAATTGTATCGACGAGTTTTCCTTCATCCCACTTTAACTGACATGTCTTGATACTTTTCCTTGTGTGTTTTTCCCTCTTAAACTATGGTTTCTAATCTCTTAATCGCTTTTGTGGTTTTTCATTGCTTTTTGATATTCTTCCGTTTCGATTTACTCACTGTCATTTTACGCTTATCTTACTAACTTACGCTAAAAACCGTGACTTCCTTTATAGAAAGATGTTGCGGACAGAAATACGTAAAGTAAAGAAGTGTTAAGCGTGTTTTGCAAATAACAACTGTTACAGTTGATTTTGGCTGCTTGACTGTAGATAGATTTGTCTGTGCAACATTTCCAAAACAGGTTGATGACGATTTTATTCAGCATTCTTCACGTTCAATACGGTCGATGTTTCGTAAAAAGTTTCATTGCCGAACGAAAATCCTTCCGCGTATGTCTCAAATTATATTCACGAAATGCACAGATGTCAGAAAAATGAAAACGTGAGCAGATAACACAAGCAAAAATTAACCAAGACGATATCCAAAGCAAATTACAATGGCTTGAACTGGATTCTAACAGTTATATATGTGTATATGCCGTACGGTGTACCATGAATATATAGAGAACTGCTTTTTACGTGCAAAGAAACGGACACGGACCAAAGGTCAACAAAACCAAAAACAATCCCAGTCTGTTTAACAACCACCAAAATCCCAACTGAAAACCCACAAACAGAAATCTCTCAGTAACCCACAAGTGTATAAAAATAGCGTTTAACGTGACGTGAAAAGGACACGGACCCAAAGGCTAACAGAACCAAAACAATAAAGCTCCACAAACCAGCCCCAAAAAGCCAACACCAAACCACAAACAGAAAACCCCCAACCCATATTATGTAAGGACCACACAAGAGAACTGTACACTGTAGAGAACTGTACACTGTGCAGCAAATAACTGTGGTCCATGTAGAAAATCGATGAGGATTACTCTAAAGTTCTATCGATGGGTTGTAGAATAAACAATGGTCGAATATCGATCGTCCGACCAGTTTCTATGTATGTGGTGAAGTCAGTCATATACTGAGAGTGAGATGATGTGTGAAAGGTCAAAAAGGTCAAAAAGTCATTACGGAGCAGACTATATAAAGGCACCGCTTTGATACGATATTTTCATTTTGTGTCAAAGACTGGTACATGATCACACACGGGTGATGATGGCTTTGAGAACCTTCGACTGCTTTTCTGTCAGCCCATGATATCCTCTGCATTGCAGGCAAAGTGCGTCATGGCTGGGAAGTAACGATGTCGATTGCGTTTTTGGCTGGTGCATTACACGAGCAGGCTTGATTAGCCCCCAATACTGGAGGGCCTTTCGCCTGTGTCACATACACGACATAACACTTCTTTCTCATCTACAAACTCGTCATTTTGTGTGGGAAACTGTTCCGTGGATTGCTACGATGTATATTTTTGTATCGGGAACCAGAGCGGTGGATTCATACGATATTGTTTTGTCGTAACCCGTCCCATGGATTCATACGATATACCGTTTTGTGACGGAACCAAATCCTTGGATTCATACGATATACAGTTTTGTGACGGAACCAAATCCGTGGATTCATACGATATTGTTGTGTCGTTTGATGGAAGACGGTTAGAGGGTAAGTCAAATCACTTTATTATTTTTCTTTACCTTAAGTACTTTGACCTCACACGTCACGTGGTTTCGCTGTGTGTCTATATAATGCATTCACATCATGCTCATCGTTCAGTCTTTCCCAGACACTGAGTAGAACAACATCATGAAACCGCCTGAAGGATTTGTATACTACCTAAAACACGGTGTTCTGAAGATTTTGAAAAATGAAAGATATGAAGTCGGGCTTATCACACACACACCACGCAGAAGTGAATGGATGAAGACAATTTTTGGAAGAGGTTGAAATGCATCTTCAAAGTCTGACAAATGCACTTCATGAGCTAGCGTTCGTCGATGAGGCAGCATTTGCGTTTCGAGCTTTCCGAACGACAGAGGCACCATCCCGTGCCAAAATCGTGTTTTCATTGTACACAACGGACTTACTAGCAGTGATTGAGTTTTTCACTCGATACATTTACGATTTGTGTCAGGCATGACGTGTATAAAAGGGTTACAGTTGTGAATCCGTGTCTCATTTATCGGTTGCTGATCAAACGCTATGCATCATGTCTGTACTCTCTCACAAAGTCTTTGAAGAGATGATATTCAACGTCTTGGAGGCATCGTTCTTACACTGTTTGGAGCATGCGATCACTGCTACGGTTGTGACATTAATCACCCCAGTCAAACGCATCACCCGTGTGTCATGGATGACATCCTTTATGTGGCAATCTTTATGTGGCAATCTATGTGGCAATCTGACTCTATGTGGCAATCTATCGTAGACTGTATTGACCGTGAAGTCGTCCACAGAATTTGTGACCGTATTTTAGCCATCCTTAAAGTGAAGGAAACTGCAGAATTCGAGTTTGGCAGGATGTACCAGTTTGTCCTGGGATTATGGAAAGGCAAAAAAGGAGGTATCTCACACGTGAAAGAAAACGCTTTATTACCGAATACCATTTTCACACTGGAGACGCGTAAAGACCTCATCAGAGAGGCTCGCACAAAGTATGTGTCAGATATCGTAAGGGAAGCCGTACGGAGTCATGCGATCGAAAAGAAAAACAATGCCTTTCGATACCGATTGCGTTTGATCGTTCTGAAGGCCCTGGTGGGAGCATGGCATGGTATCAGTTACGAGGAAGCAAAACTTACCCTCAACGAACTTCAAATACTATAACGGTTCAAAGTTGAACTGAGCGAAGAAGACAAACCTTTCTTTGGTTATTTCAGGGACCATCTCGAATTTTAGGAAATCTTCGAGGATTTACCTAAATATGGAGCTTCGAGGGATCATCTAAACAATCTTGTCCTCAGGGATGATCGCATATCGTTTTTACTGCGAAAAGCTGAAATGGATATGAATGTAAAACTGCCACTGACCATCGAAGCGTATGGTGCATCTCTGATTTGGCTATAAAAGGGGCGTTTGCCTACCAGTGAGTTCATTCCTTGAGTTGGACTCGACAAACTCACAACTACCAACAATCAGTTCATGGGTTCAGTTCAGTTCTCGTGGAGTGCGGACGTGTTTTCGGCTGCTCTCCACTTTTCGTTGACCACACCTTTTTGTGTTTTTACGTTGGCCCTTTCATTAGTTTGCAGTTTGTGTTAGTGTAGTTTGTGTGTTTTGGGTTTGCTTGGTTTTGGTTTTTGTATAGGTGCGTGGCTTTGCCACACCCCTACCTGTCATGGCGGCTCGCCGTGACAGCAAAATCGTATTGTTGAGTTTTTCGGGGGAGGCTAAGGTCGTCCCCGTACAAGTTTTTTCAGTTTTGCGTTCTGTTGGTTTAAAGGTCCCTGGAGAGGTTGACGCGCTTCAGCGTAAACCTCTCCGGGGTATGAATTGTTTTGATGTTCGTTTTACCTCGGAGGCTGCCCGCGTCCGAGGCGTCCATGTGTTGGAGGGAGTCGAGGGACTGAAGGTCACACCGTACGACACTTCGGTGTGGGTGACAGTCCTTCATCTCCCTCTGGACATGTCTGAACAGATTGTTGTGCGGACACTGGGGCGTTTTGGGAAAGTAACCGGCTACGAGGAGCCGGAATTCCTTGAATGTAAGGGTGTAAAGACCGGGACCAGACGAGTTAGATTACAACTCAAGTCCGATATCCCCTCTACCTTGTGGGCTAATGGGGCACAGGGCCCACGTTGCATACCCGGGCCAGCCTCGCACTTGTTGGAGGTGTGGGCTGGAAGTGCATGAGGCCAGGTTGTGCCCGAACAAGCGGTGCAGCCGCTGTTTACAGGTTGGGCATACCCTGGCCGAGTGTAGAGGGGATATCGTATGTAACTCGTGTGGGAAAACGGGCCATCGCGCTCGTTTATGCCCAGACCGCTCATACGCCGCGAGAGTGGCTACGGGCGTGGTTGAAGCGGTCCCCGTCCCGGCCTTTCAAACCGTATCACCTGATGCTCCTCTCATCGCCCCAGTGTCTGACACTAGCGCCCCGGTGGAGGTTTTCAACTCCCCTTCGTGTTCTACCTCGTCCCTGGAGGAAGTTGCCGCTCCGGCCGAGACTGCCCACTAAGGCGAAGCAGGACAAAACGGCGGAGATGGTATTAGCGGAGTGGCACGCGGAGCAGGATGCCGCTTGTACTGGTTCACCGGTAGCTACGCCCGCTATCGGTGACACTAGTCGGCCCTCGAGTCAACCGGCCCAAGAGACATTAAGTGGCCCAGATTCGGACTCGCCAATGGAGGACTGTGCTTCGGCCTTAGTAGTTGTGGCTAAGGAGTCCTCCGATTGGTTTGATGAGACAAAACACGCCACTGATCTCACTGACTCGAGCGGCCCTTCCACCCTGCCCGCAGTCGCTT
Source organism: Apostichopus japonicus (assembly GCF_037975245.1). NCBI lineage: Eukaryota > Metazoa > Echinodermata > Holothuroidea > Aspidochirotida > Stichopodidae > Apostichopus > Apostichopus japonicus. Next base: position 18,834,958 of record NC_092577.1, read on the forward strand.
CCACTATACCGGACACGATGGTCGCTAGTGGACCTCCTGTTCTTTGTGACGAGGAGCTAAGAGGTCTGCTAGGTCGTAGGAAAAGGGGAAACACCGCTAAGGGCCTGAAAAGAGCCGTATTGGGAAAACATCGCAGGTTATGACACCAGACACCTTATCCCTCGTCACCCTTAATGTGAATGGGATGAGGGGTACCACAAAAAGGCGAGGGATTTTGCAGTTCTGCAGGTTGCTCCAAGTGGATGTGGTCCTTTTGCAAGAGACCCACATATCTTGTGAGAGTGATGTTCCTCTTTGGTCCTTGAAGTGGGGAGGAGGCCTTTATGCCTCCTTTGGATCAGGGGCATCTTGCGGGACTGTAATTTTGGTGTCCCCAAAACTGTGTCATTGTGTGGGAAAAGTGGAGAAAGACCATGAAGGTCGGGTGGTGTGCATACACTTAAGGCTCACGCGGGGTGAGTTGGTGGTTTGCAATGTGTATGCCCCCAACCGGCCAGCATGTAGGAAAAATTTCTTCACGGTGTTGCCATCCTTTGTACCGGGTAAGGCAAATTGTATCCTGGGGGGGGGGACTTTAACTGTGTCCCTCACTCTCCGTTAGATAGACGATCGAGGAAAGAGTCCCCCAATTGTACCACCGGCATGATTGAGCTAGGCTTGTTTGTCAAGCACCGAGATCTTGTGGATGTTTGGAGGTCCCAAAATCCCCAGGTGGTTGCTTGTACGTGGCATAAACCAGATGGAACAGTTTCATCCAGACTCGACAGGATTTATGCCCCGCGCAAGTTTCCTCGATCTCGGTGCTCGATTATTTCATGTCCTTTATCTGATCATGACGCTGTTGTTTTGCGCTTGCAGCTGCCGGAGTCCTTTCATGTGGAGAAGGGACTTTGGCGGCTGAACAAGGAAATTGTTAAAGAGCAAAACTTCAAGGAGCAATTTGTCGAGAAGTACAGAGGATGGCAGTCCCTCAAGCCTGCTTTTCCCAATGCGTGGGACGAGGTCAAGTCCCTCATCAAGCAGTTCGCAATCAGGTATTGTGTTGAGAGAGCTGACCAACGGAGATTCAAGTTCCATTCCTTGTGCAATAGAGCAAGGGATGGTTCTTCATCGTCTGATCTGCATGCACTTGGAGTGTTTCTCGATGAGAAACTGCACGGAGCCCGAGTGCGTGCCAGAATCCAGTTTGTTGAGGCGGACGAGAAGACCACTATTCGTTTTTACCGGGACGACACCAAGTCTGTGGTTGACCGCAGAATAAGGGCAGTGTGTCATCCTGGTGGGGTCGTCGTGGAGAGCCCGCAGGCAGTCCTAGGGGTATTTGGGTCGTTCTTTTCGAACCTGTACTCCAGGGCTGCCGTTAGCGAGGATCTCCAGGAGGACTTGTTGTCTGGTATAGACAAGGCCCCCCCCCCCCCCCTGAGAGTAAAAATGATAGCTTGGGCTCGAATCTCTCCGTTGGTGAGCTCTGGACAGCGGTAGCAGCGACGAAGAAGGGAAAGTCCCCCGGTCCCGATGGCCTCCCGGCAGAGTTCTATAGGACCTTCTGGGAGGTCCTCGGTGGGGACTGAGAGATGTGTTCGCTACCGCTTTCCAGTTGAATTACATGAGCCAAACACAGCGGGTTGGAAATATTGTCAGGAGATCCTTTGGACCCTAGAAATAGGCGTCCAATAACGCTGTTAAATGTGGACTACAAAATCCTGGCCAAAGCATTAGGAAATCGCTTATCGGACGTGATGCCGGATATTGTAGGTCCTCTCCAGACTTGTGCTGTGCTTGGGCCGAGAAGGCTGATCAGGTGGAGGCAAGGCTCGACACATTCAGTCACAGGTGGCTCTCCCTCCCTGGGAAGGTTACAGTTATAAATAGGTTTATTGTTCCTCTCCTTTGGTATCCTGGTACGGTGATCGCCGCACCGGATCATGCAATGGTGCGACTGGAGAGGAACATTTTTTATTTCATTTGGGGAAAGCGCAAACCAAACCTTGTCAAAAGGACCGTTCTGTATAAGACCCCCTTGAGCGGTGGGCTTGGTTTGGTCCACCTACCATCTAAACTGCGATTTCTCCTCTTGTTGTTTTTGTTGCTTTTGAAAATCCTTCGTTTCCCTTTGCTTTTTTTGTTAGGTACTGGGGTGGGTTTCTTTTGCGACACCACTGGCCCGGATCCTTTTCCAATAACCGGCCAAAGGCGACACGCCCTCTTGGGTCTATACTCAGATAGGTGACTCTCTTCGTAGAATCAAAGAAGAGGGTGGGCCACATGTTCTGCTGAACGTGGCCCCCTCTGTGTTATACCCACCATTGTTTCGTTCAATGCTCGCGCCTGTGTGCCCGTCAGCTTGCCGGACCGCCATCTCTCCAGATGTGTGGCGGTCTGTGTGTTGTAAGTCACTAGATAGCCGTCTCAGGGACTTGGCGTGGAGGATTGCACATGGGGTCCTCATCACTAACCATTTTCGCCTAGTCAGGTGGCGATTAGGTGATGGGATTTGTCCCCGTGTGGGCTGTAAACCCATCGAGACTATGCAACACCTTTTGCTGGAGTGTCCCTTTGTCCGGTTGGTGTGGGATTGGTTTCACGCCTTCGTTATTGGTGTTATTGGTTGCACACAGTGGGCCATTAGTAGTGATTTTGTTTTGTATGGTTTGTTGCCCAACCTGGGTTAGGGATCTGCTGTTGTTGTTTGCCGCTGTCATCAGGAGACACATCTGGAACAGCAGATGCCGCCTAGTCTTCGATGGGGACGTCTGGAGGGCAGAGGATGTTGTTCCCCTCGTGCAAAGTGACATCAGGTTGCGCATGGAGGCGGACCATGCACGGCTTCCCGACACTGCCTTCCGTAGACGCTGGCGCAAGCCTGTCGTCTACTATCGGGACGGCGTTCCCCGGATGAAATTTGGAGTGAGCTAGTTGGGGGCTGTGTGGTCGTTACATAATATAGGTTGGTTTAATTTTTCTCTTTGTGGTTTGGGGTTGGCTTTTTGGGGCTTGTTTGTAGTGTTTTATTTGTTTTGCTTCTGTTGGCCTTTGGGTCCGTGCCCTTTTCGCGTCACGTTAAACGCTGCGTTAGTGAGAGATTCATGGGTTTCAGTTGTTGCTTTACAGACTGGGTTTGTTTTTGGTTTTGTTGACCTTTGGTCCGTGTCCGTTTCTTAGCACGTAAAAAGCACTCAGTTCGTACTTCGCTTCTGACGCTAAGGTGTTATCGCTTCGTCATCGTATCCTCGAAAGGTATCATGGACTCTGCATGGACATCATTGAAAGATACTGAAGGGAAGACCGTGAACTTTAACTCAGAGACAAGTGAAGCCACCTACGATCAGCCACTCCCTTCGAAACCAGTCCAGACCGTGATCAAACCTCATTTAAACCAGTCCATATCACCAAAACCTCTGAATATCAGAGGACATACTCAAAGGAAACGACACGTTTCAAACGATACTGACATAAGGATCCCCATCGGAGATGACCGCTTTGTGACTGTCAACGTGTTTAATGGAAAACTGTACATTCATGTTAGAGAATTTTTCTACAACCAAGCAAGAAGAATGTTACCGACGTCAAGAGGCATTGCTCTCACACCCCCGCAATGGTCAACCTTAATTGAAAAGCTGTCTCTCATCGAAGATGCCTTGCACCGCCAAGAGGAAGCACAAGCTGAGGCGTCTCATGGATTACCCAAAATACGAGGCGTCACCCATTTGAAACTGAAGCTGTCAGACAGCGTTGATTCAACGGGGTACGACACTGCCGGTTCGACCAACTCAGTTATCGAATAATGGATTGTTACATGGATGTGACGAACACATCAACTATTTCATGTTAAATTGAAGCATAATAAGTGAAGTTTAATGTGTAAAACAAAACGTTGACACTTGACATTTTTTCTTATACGTAACAGTTAAATTTACTATTTTGGTGTGACTTTATTTAGTTGTGATTTGGAATGAACCTATATCATCTTTGAGGTGTGAGTGATGATACTGTTGTCTGGTGTTGACATTTTACTGTAAATACCATTAACTTGAGATTAACGTATCATGTTCTGCTATGAATGAAAAACGATTATTTTACATTTGCACGTGAGTGAATAAACACCGTGAAGATATGCAATACAATGTTTTTGTTTCATTTATATGACGTCTCTATCACAAACAGCACATCTGTATGCATTCTACACCCTTTGTACTTGGTGGTCTGCGCAGGGTTAAGGTGAAAATGATTGGATCGCAAGCGTATGTGACCATTCGAGAATGCCATCCACACCCGAAACACAGCAAACGGTTTTTATCTGGGAAGAAGGGTATTAATCTAACCGTCGAAGAGTGGTTCTCATTCATGGAACAGAGAACTATGATTTCAAAAGAAGTCAAAAGGATGTTAACCGAAGCTTTGCAACAACGTTGTGCGAAGCTTGATAGTCTCAGATAAGCAGAAAGGGAAGAAGGGAGAGAGGATCTGATCGTGATATCCTAGGGTTTAATAAGTCGCCAGGATACTGCTAAGTATGAGTTCGTTTCGAGACACTGAAGCATGAACAACTGAAGCATGAACAACTGAAGCATGAACAACTGAAGCATGAACAACTGAAGCATGAACAACTGAAGCATGAACAACTGAAGCATGAACAACTGAAGCATGAACAACTGAAGCATGAACAACTGAAGCATGAACAACTGAAGCATGAACAACTGAAGCATGAACAACTGAAGCATGAACAACTGAAGCATGAACAACTGAAGCATGAACAACTGAAGCATGAACAACTGAAGCATGAACAACTGAAGCATGAACAACTGAAGCATGAACAACTGAAGCATGAACAACTGAAGCATGAACAACTGAAGCATGAACAACTGAAGCATGAACAACTGAAGCATGAACAACTGAAGCATGAACAACTGAAGCATGAACAACTGAAGCATGAACAACTGAAGCATGAACAACTGAAGCATGAACAACTGAAGCATGAACAACTGAAGCATGAACAACTGAAGCATGAACAACTGAAGCATGAACAACTGAAGCATGAACAACTGAAGCATGAACAACTGAAGCATGAACAACTGAAGCATGAACAACTGAAGCATGAACAACTGAAGCATGAACAACTGAAGCATGAACAAGGCGTGTTTCGCCTCTGATAACAGCTATTTTTTCACTGTACTGTAGTGCCCTATACTTCCCGCCAGGCGGGTGTGCGCGCCAGTTCGTATATCGTTATCGTATGTAGTCATCGTATATCGTATTTTATCCAACCTGTCCTTAGTTTGTTTTTGTTACTCCTCTGTGGCCTAGCCACCTTCGGCATCATGGCATCGCGCCGTGATTCCAAAATTGTTAAGTTAACCTTCACCGGTGAACAAGCGGTTTCACCGGTCCAAGTTTTCAGTATTTTAAAGAGTAAGGGTGTTGTTGTGCCTGGAGAGGTTGATGCTTTGCAAGCTATCCAGTATGGAACGCAAAAAGGGCAAAATCAAACAACAACAACGTTTATTTACAATGATGACTATATAAATTCAAATGACGACGACGTGATTTGATGTAATGATGTTATACTTATGTGCAATAACGACATAAATGTATACAGCAGCTACGTAAAATAGTATAACAACGACGCAAAAGTATACATTAATATCGTATTTCAGTATGACAACGTCATTCTTTTCTGTAATGTAATCGTTCATTATTTTATTGACGGGTAAACCGCATATGATAACAGCATAAACACACGTGAAGCCTACGTAAGCTGCACTGATAACAAGCTGAGGACAGATGATGACGGCGCTATTTCACTTAACGTAATAAAGATATACATCGACGTGGTAGATCGCTACGACGACAACTTTTCAAACAACAACTTTTAATCCAACAGCATAAATTCATGCAACAACGTAATATCATGCAACGATGGCGCGCTTCTACTTTCTCGGCAAGAGCTGTCTCAGTATACGGCTTTGATTTGAGCTAGCGGGAGTTATTGTTTCAAGCCCACCGAATAATCGTTTGAATAGTCAACACGGAATTGAAGTAAAATACATAACTGTCGAAAATGGAAGCAACTCTTCGAGAATTAGGATATGGGGAAGATGTTATTCTTAATTTCGAAAGAGAAGGAGTGAGTTTTGCTGTAATTTGAACTTCTATAATATATCTTTTTCTTAGGGAGAAATATACAACAACCTCAGGCTCATAAGTTAGCAATAGGTCTCAAAGCTTTAGGCTAAATTTTTAGGTCCAACAGAGTTAGCTTAAATAAGAGTTTTTGCATATTCAGTCGTTTTGAGGATATTAAGGTATACTATGGAGGTTTAAGAGAAACCTTGGGGATGTCTGGTAACCTTAATTATTATATAGGTTTACTTGACTCTACGTGTTAGAATTTCAACCCACCGAGTGCATTAGGATAAACTACCCACTACACTAAAGAGACGCAGTCAAACTGACACCGTCGATGATGGTAATGGGGAAAGGGGGAAAGGGGGGGGGGACATTTCCGACCGAGACGCTCTGGTTGCGACACTGGTCTTCTTCTTAAATCATAAAGTTTATATTTAGGATGATTGGCTGATGTTAATGCAAAATATTTAGTAACATTTTATAGCTTTTTGTGTTGTACTTTCAGATGAAAATGCGCTCTACCTCTCTTAGCACAATCATCAAGTACGCCTAGTTTTCTTATTAAAACTGGTGCTATTTTTTAAATATTTATACTGATCAATATTTGCATATGCATCATCGAAAACTTTAAATTCCCACATTCCCAGTGCATGGTCCTTCTTGCAGTGGTCCACTTTACATGCATGTGAGGATCTTGGTTTTGGAGTCTTGGTTTCCAGTTGGTAAGGGGGGGGGTGGGTCTTAGTTTTGCGGTTGAGGCTTAGTTTTGTAGTTCGTTGGCTCTTTATATGCAGCGGGTTTTATAGGCCTTAATTCTTAGGTTTGTAGACACGCATTTTAATGCTTCTCTTAACTACTTAATTTTTAATAGTACCTTGCATCATTACACGTTATTTCCTCATTAATATTATAGGTAACCATTGAAGCTGTGTCAGGCTTGAACGGGTCTGATTTAGATTCGCTTGGTATCCACGGAATTGGACGACAGGCGATACTAAGGCGCAGTTGTCGGCTGCATATGAATAGACCAAGCACCTCACGTTCAACGGCAGCAAGACGGTAAAATGTTGCTTAATTAGTTAATATTTCTGGTCAGCATCACATCACATTTTTATGTGTATAAGCTTGTTAGTCGGCATATGTGGGTGATCGTTTAAATTTACTGTTTCACTTGATATCGATAACAAACATGGATATGGGAAAGCAGGCTGTAACGGCACGGTCACCGTCTACTCCTTGCTTAGTGGGTTTACTCATATGGACAACTGAGCACTCATATTTTAAATCATTATCATACCTTTGTCTCAAATCCCATGTTGGTGTACTTTGAACAGCATAACGGATTTGTAATACCACTCCAGTAAATGTATTAGGATTTATGAAGATAGGGAAATGGCTTAAGTTTATAAGATATGAAGTATTAGCGGCAATGCGACCCAGTGACATATTGCCAACATCAAACTTTTCATATCATTAATTATATTACTGTTTATGAGTAACGGCTCAAGTGGAACCCGTAGAATCCCTCGACACATTATTCTTTCTACTAAAAGAACGTACCGGTAGTCGCCTTTTTAAAATTCTCGTACGCACATTCATTCTTTTCGTCTTACTTGATGCTTAATATTGTGCCGTATGTGTTATAATGCATAGTGAAGTTCCACTATAATTCGGCCATATATAGTTCACCCCATGAAATTTGCCATTGATATCGCATGTGTTATTAAATATTCACGGAAAACGGAGAGAACTACCAAATACTTTCCCGTCAATCAACAAGTGCCTTAGACCAGTCGATTGTCGCGGAATGGCTCTTATGTCTTCAAACAAAAGTCTCATTCAAAGAAATTGCTCAAAATTAGTGCCAAGGCTGGCTATTCTAACACTCCCCCTCCCCACACACATCCAATGCACGTATTACACTGGTCTACGTTACTTAGTAGATGTCTGCAACCTTCAACATAATTGCCGATTTAAGTATGGGTGGTCAAAGGGGTTATATGACCGTTGTTATAACCATGGAGGTAAAAACAGAAGGACAATCGACAGGTGTTCAGCGTCTATAACAGAAACACTAATGGTTACTAACGACGACAGACAACATTAAAAACAGCCAAGTAGGGAATCAGAGTGTTAAAGGGTTACTCCGTGCAACTTTACACATGATACAGGAAGAAAGTTTCTATATATTCTGGTTATCTCTATATGGTTGTTTGAATGCGACTCAGTACCTTTTGCCAGATACACATTACTGCAGGATGGATCACATTATACGTTGTCTTTGATGGTGTTAGAAGATGTCTCCTATAAAGGTTTTACATTCCAAGTTGAAATAAAATGCTACTGAATATTTCAATATAAGCTACCAATCTACCCTATAGTTTAAAGCTTCATGAATGTGCAATTTTATTCAATAAAAATTTTCTTTCTTTGGATAGACGAATGTTACATAATAAAGAAAAACAAAGACATTTGTAAAAAAAATTACATGGATGACATGACTCATTACTGTTACCAGGTGCATTTATAAACTTCACATTTTTAAACAGATTGTGGTTTTCCACCTATTGCAGAAAATTCACTGCCAATTTGTGACCAATAAACTGTCACACGGATAAATCTCTTTAACGCTTCCTTTTACATAATTAAATTTATAGTTCTATTCAAACGCACGCAAGGCCGCAGAAAAGGAGTTAATGACGTGTACATTTATTGTCCACGAGCTGGATTGAGAACGTTCCATCTGCTCGACGAAATAGCTGAAACTCAAATTACGACATTTTATTCGGCAAGAAAAAAACAATTACCTAGTATAAAAATTAAAAAACCAAGACAAGTTTCATGTGAACCTTCTTGTTTCTTTGAACAGTTTCAGTAACATCTCAAAACGAACGAATAACATTGCTTGGGCTCATGTTAAAAGTAATGCCAAACCCCAAATCACATGACCACGGTGGTGTTTGTTAAGGGTACATTTTGGGTCAGCCCGATATTCATAAGGACCATTAGTCATAAGGGTCATTGTTGATAAGGTTCGTTATTCATAATAGCAAAAAAGGTCTGTTACTCATAATCTGAATTAAGGTTCGATATTCATACAGTACGGTACTAATATCAACAACAAAAAAGCAGGGCGGAGTGATCCTCCCTCTCCTCCCCCACCCCCCCCCCCCCCTGAAAAAGTAATAAAAAAAAGTATCCTGTGGGCAACTGGTTATGCTGCAGCTGTTACTAGTCAGCAAATTATTCATGCGGTAGCCGTATTTTCGATAGTTGCCTTCGTTAACCCTTAAGCCCACGTCTGGGCCGCAAGTGACCCCATCTTCCCCTGGCCATGCGCAGCTCGAGACTGCCAGTGGGTACCTCGACTTTTGGGCAGTGGAATGCAGGGGCACTGGGGCGTGACGACCAAACGATTATGAATAGCGATCTTATTTTAGAAGTTTATTAATTACGAACCTTTTTGCCAATTTTGAAAACGAACCTTCTTTTAAATTATCAATAACGAAGCTTTTTTTCCAGTTATGAATAACAAACGACTAAATAACCGTTTTTCTAATTGATAACGAACCTTATGAACAATGAACCTTATGACTAACGAACCTTATGACCAATGAACCTTACGAGTATCGGACCTTATGAATATCGAGCTGCTCTCGTACATTTTACCAAATTCATTCAGTGTTTTCTCAACGACTTTCCCAATTTCTATACATTTATGCATATTATTCATACAAAATAACATTCATTTATTTAATAAATCTGTTTGCGCAGTTACTCAACAAACAAGAGATAAGTTTTCCCCTTACGGAGGTCATCGGAAAAAGAAAGCAGTTTCCCTGTCGTTTACGTTTCTATGCCTTTGTGATCGAGCAACGGTAAGTTATACTATCTGTTTACACCGTTCCAAGCATTATTTTGTTCGCCTTTTAAACTTTTTACATTGACATAGAGGAATTAGCAATATACAGTTTATAGTATAATGTTATTAAATTAGATGTCATCAGTTATTTGAACACTCATATAAAAGTACCCAAGAGGCATTGAAGTTTCGGCAGCAGATAAAAAAGAATTGACAGGGGCATGGTTTTAGAGGGATGAAACAACATTGTGATACTTTCTACCCGTGTGTAATATTGCCAGTGTATAAAACTCTGTGTATAACCAAGTGTAACGGCAAATACCAAACCCCATGCGGCACCGCCCGTCAGTAAAGCTGATATATATATATATATATATATATATATACATATATACATATATATATACATATATATATATATATATATACATATACATATATATATGTATATATATATATATATATATATATATATATATATATATATATATATATATACATATATATATGTATATATATATATATATATATATATATATATATATATATATATATAACCCTAAAGTGTACAGTACCAGGACACGGTCAAAAAACCCACCTTGGATGGACTTTCCATTTAAAGCCACATATAAGTCTTGATGCAAATGCGTCGTTAAGGATAAATTCACCGCAGACTGGAGGGATTGATAGCAGTGCATGGAACTTGGATCGCATCTATTATGCAACTCATTGACAGATATATCAGAAAAGCGATAGTAACTGTGTCTTCTTTACGTACTTCAAACAATTTTTAGTACGATAGAGGGACACTTGCATATGTCCCCCTATTCACAGTTAAGGGTACAGTACATATGTTCACATAATGTGTGCATTTATACAACTCTCCGATCGGTATACGGTTTAAGTGTGTGTGTCATTCATTCATTGCATGTCATAGGACAGAATCTTATATAAAAAAGTTGACTGCATTATCGGCAATTTTAAGCAATAAATTTGCTCAAAATATAACCAGCTAATGTAGAACTTTCAATTGTCAGTATACACATTTTATTAGATTATAACAACACTATTTTCCAATGTTACGGTGTGACAAAAACACAAATTATGGTAAAGATTTCTTGATTAGAGTTCGACCTACTAAATGATAATCAGCTTTACCTAGTACCGATTAGTTTCTGTGACAATCGGGCCGATGCCTATTACCTTTAGTGGATAAGCAGTTTTATTTTAATATTTTATTGAAAAAGATAACACAATCCCGAACGTTTGCTTCAAGTTTTGCCATATGCAAGGGAAACCTTCCGATGAAACGTTGTTTAAACGATCATACACAGTAAGTCAATGGCGCTTCTCCATTGACATTACTACACGTGGGAAAACCACACTAAAGTCCCATTGACGTTGTCGCTGGAAATCAGACATGCTTTAGTCGGTGAGTTTAATTACTGCAAAGGTGATATTTTAGCACGTATATAGTACATTAGGGTCAGGGGAAAAAAGTTGCTTCGGGTTTTTCGCAAAAATATGCGTAAGAATATTTGCCTAATCAGTGATTAGTAATCACAAATGGTAATGCAGTAGAACTACCGAGGACTGTCGCCAAACATTTCTAGGGAATTTTAGGAGTATTTGGCGCCTTGATTGCATAATTTTATGGCATTTGGAGAAAATTGGGCGTATTTTCAAACTAAACAGTTATTTAGCTCAACAGTTCTCTAGCTAGACTAGCCTAATGTGCCTAGAACTCACAATGAACAAAGCGTAATGTCACTCTCACTTTCCAGTTTTCAAGAAGCGAAGTGAAAAAATAATAATAACGTCGTCCCTCTAAGCTTATCGCGAGTATACTGTATGATGTTAACTGCTAAAACTGGATAGTATATCGAACAGCATTAGTACAAACTCGCGTGAGGGACTTGCGATACCCCTTCACGGTAGATTAGCGCACCTTCCCCGGCTATGAATAGCGCTTAATCGAACTTCTCCCGTTGTAGTTGTGGTGAATCAAAAGCGCGTAAAAATACAATCCTTGATGTGGAACTTAATAATCGGTTCCAAATAATCGGTAGCGCAATGGTTTTTGCCGATGCCGGTTACCGATTGTCTGATAATCGGCCCGATGCCGATTATCTAACCTATTATCGGTCGAACACTCTTCTTGATCAGAAAATGCTGTCAATGTTTAATTAGCAAAAGTTGGTCAGATTCCATCGGAGTAGCTATTTTGATAAGTACGGTGCTTTCCTTTTCGTCTTTTACGAAGTTCTAGTCATAGCAGTCTGTTTGTAGTGTTCATGGCACACTTCTACCTCTCTTATCTGTGTAGCTTTAACCTCAAACATAGCTTGCTCAGATTTTTCCACCGAGGAAAACCTAATTAGCTTGGTCTTCTACAAAGCCAGTATACTTCAGGCATACTGTGGTCACCACATGACATTAAATTAGGGTACGAGTTGCATTATACTGAGAGGCATTCTTTTGTTGGTGGGGGGGGGTGGGGGTGTGGGCGGCTGTACTTATGGGTGTGAAGGTTTTTTTGCCACGGATTTTATTCAGTAAACTCTTGGCTCTATTGTTGAACCACTAGCGTGCATAGGGAGTAAAATGTTGGGGTTGTGTGAGTGGGGGCAGACTTGTGACTATCTTGACGGATATGGCTTTAATCCATTTGGCTAGATGGAAGATCCATGTCTAGCATATTCAATGACATTGGTCAGCAATTCATCAATCATACATCCTTTCCCTCCCCCATCACAGCCTATGTTCCCTAAGCATTTTTCAATGTTACCAGAAACACAATACATATGATCACAGTACTTCACAATCCAAGCCAGAAAGCATAAATACTAAGAAAGGAAACATTCAAGCACAAAGATATTTTTAATTTAATTTTAATAAAAACCTTATGGCACGAGAACAACAAAAATAAATGAAAATCAGCAGCTTTGAAATTAATGTACCCTGTAGATTACAACTGATCATTGGGTGCAGAGTATACTATGCAATTGACACTATCTCCATAGTATGAACCATTCAAAAGGTCATCAATTACTCATACACACTCTTGAAAATACAAGTAAAATGCACATTTTGTGTTGTTTACAGGAGTACACTATACTAGTCAACTTGTGAACATTTGGAATGAGAACATAATACAAAAGTACACCACAAGAGAAGTGTGGATCCCTTTCTGTTAACATTGCTGGTTATTAAATGGAGGAAACATAAGGCCTTGAAATCTTGAATAAAACATACATAGTAAACTAGATTTTAGCAGTAGTGTTGACAAGAGTCATAGTATAGCAAAGTATTCATATCTTATGTGAATTCTTTGTGAGTGCTCCGTGAGAAGTTTCAATGACCAATAAACTTACATAGTATTTATGAAAACAAAACACAATACAATTAGCTTGAAAATCTGCTGAATCGGAAAAAAAAGTTTCTGTGATTACGTAATCGATTGTCAATTGTGGTATAATTCTTGAGTTACTTGCTGGAACTACACCTGCTTGCTTGCATCTTGTTGAGAGCTTTGTGTACAGGTTCTCACAAGCAATGTATCCTTGTGTGCATGTGTGTTGGTTTATACCAATGATTGACTTTAAGCAGATCAGTGAGTGATCTTTAGTAAGTATTAGCATGCTTTATCAGGATGAGATAAAAAAAAAGAATAGAATAGACAGGTGACCAGAAATGCTTTTAATATACAGCAAAAGAAAAGTACAACTACCTCAACATCTCTCAAATATTTTAAACAGTGAACTAACATTTAATAATCACATGAACAGATCTATAGAAGGAAAACTTGACCTATCTTGAAGAAAAAAAGGAAAATTAGCCATGTCATAAACATGAGGCAACAGATACTGGGCTGTCAATACTGATTAAGCTGCAGTGAAAATGCACCATTACATACAGCTTTTAAACATGTTGACCTCTGCATTCACTTCTAAGAGGTTCCCTTTGCGAAACAAGGTACTGTTTATTTACATTTTCC